>NC_134531.1:213912052-214215209 GCF_050624435.1 Tenrec ecaudatus
TGCAGGGGGATGCAAAAGCAGATCCATATAATGTATCCTGAATTATGAGCTGCCGGACAAAAGGTTTTCATCATCAGTGGGCGCTGAGGTGTTTCTTATTTTATTTTTTAAGGGGCAGTAAGCCAAAGAAGTATGGGAACTTATGATCTAGAGAGGTGAATGCACTTCTCTCTTCTTATTCCAAAATCCCTGAAGGATCAAACCCAAACATGGCCACTGCTTAGAATCATTCCAAGTGAGAAGCAATTAATAATGAATGTTCATTTAACTCTGCATTCTGATAGCATCAACATGTTTGCACATTGTAAAATGAGAAAGAACAGTGTCTTCTAAGTTGGCCAACCCAAATTTATGGTATATGAGGGGGGTACCCCAAAACACCCACAAAAGAGCTCTGCTTCAATACTACTAGATCATGGTTTAAGAAAATATGTGGTCTCCAATGAGGAGAACAATAGCAAAATGTAAATGTAATCACTGTTTTGTGTGCCACCACCATGGCCGACCAAGGGAGCAAACCAGTCTGTCTCGAAGGGCGTTCCTGCAGAATGGTCCGTAGCGGATATTCCAGCAAGACTCGTCTCCCATCATCAGGAAAGACCAGTCCCTGGAGAGGGACATCGAGTGAGGGAATGTAGCTGGTCAGCAAGAAACGAAGAGGCGCCTCAGTGAGATGGATTGACACCGTGGCGCACCAGGGGCCGCAAACTTAACCGCTGTGAGGACTTCAAACGGGCAGTGTGTTGTTCTGCTGTGTATACCGTTGCTATGCGTCAAAGTGACTCAGTGGCGCCTCACCACCGTCACACAGGAGTTCATGGGAAAGTAGTGAGGAAAAGTCTCTTACGGAAGCACGTACGATGCTCCTTTCTTTAAAAAAGCGTTTCTGGCTCTCTAGCCCTGAGGGGAAGGGCCTTGATGGGACAAACAGTACATCCTCAACTACTCATGGAGAGACTGGTGGCTGGAACCCATCAACTGCTCTTTGGGAGAAAGATGGGGTGCCTGCTTCTGCTTCGGTGGCAGGTTCGGAAACTCCACGGGGCAGTTCTTCCATGTCCTACAAGGTCACTGTGATTTTAAAGGGACTTGCCTCCTCCCAAAACTGTTATCAGTGGTAGAATTATACACCGCATGTAGCTAAGTGACACCATTTGACATAAATATCATACATTACACAATGTGGGCTTTTACCAGAGGCGCGCACTCTCCCCATACAGCCTGGCTCTCTCCGATGGGCTACATGGATACGCATCCTCACTCCTTGCCTTAGGCTTCTCTAGAGAACCGAAGCAGAACAACAGAGAGAGACTTACCTCATGGAATTAACTCGCACGATTATAGATACTGTCAAGTTCCAAGTCCACATTCGGTAGACCAGGCAGCCGGCTCGAGACTTTCGGCTGGCTAATGGGACTGCGTGAGGGTGGAAAGGGAATGAGTGGTACGTCCAGCATTTGTAGTTGGACATGTAAGCAGAGACTTGCAGGTTTGTGGCCCCAAGGCTGTACGTCCGGTAAGAAGAGGGCAGGATTGAGAGAGTAAGCTTGGCCAGAATATCTAAATATATTCTAGGTCGCAGATCCCCTCTCTAAGAAAATGCCCCTTGCCACTGATGGGTTGAAAATCACACTGCACATCAAGGAAGGTGCTTGATGATTGATAAAAGGAAACAATCAGGAAAACTTTAAAGCCAAGTGTTCGATTTAAGTCAGAACTGACTTAGGAAGCAGTCGCAGGAAAGACCAGTGCTCAGTCAGGAACAGCCTGTGATGATATCAAATGGTGACAGCATTACTGAGACCCACTTTCTCAAATAACCAGCTGGAGACAATGAGTTTATTTCTGTTATTTTCCATTTTAATCCACAAGTGATTTTTCTCTCATTAGAGGAAGTTTCTATAACTAAATCATTTTGAAATAAGCTGTTGTTCAATCTTGCATATAAATCGTGAAACGCATATTGTTGCATAAGAAACTGTGTTTGTATTGTTGACTTTTGCCATGCCTTATGCTTCAGATTAACATGAAATCAGATGTGTATCTTGGAGGTAATCAAGAATCAATTGTTCCTTGTAGGCAGGATCGCCGTGAAGATTTAAGTGAAAGCTATGTACTCTTTACAGAAAATCCTATTTTATAAATATATTCTAATTCTTTGTTGATGCGGTGCTCTGCGAGAATAATTGCTATACTATGCACACATCATTTAGCTTTGCAAACCTAATTTGGCAGCAATGTAGCCCCGGGACATTACAGAATACAAACACATACACTCGTGAGATTATTGCCTTCTTATTCCAGGAATCAAGCCAAATTATCTCTGAACTTCTGGAAGGAGGGGTTTTCTCTTTGGTTTCTGAAGAAAGTACAAATAATATGAGGAGAAAGGGCAGCTATGGGTAAAAACTCATGCATACATAGAAGTGCGCACACAAACACATACATGTCAGAGCTCTATAGTCTCACTTCCATCATCTGAGGCTTGACTGCTTATAAGTTGCATATCTGACAATAGGTGAATCACGCACATGGAATTTATCAAGGAAGCAAAGGATTCTGCAACAATGAATAAGTATAGTTAAGATTTGAGTCCCCTGTTTAATTGTAGGACTGATACCCTAGTTTATTCAGTTTAGGGACATACATGGGTTTATGTAACTAACAAAATCAGAAGTATTTCATGAATACTACCCCTCCTGATTGGCAGTGTGGAGTACTACCATTCACACTTGGTAATATTGAATGTGAAGAAAGAATCTGGAACTGGAACCCAAAGCAGCGATTTTTAGTTTTTTCCTCCACTTTTTTTTCCTAGCCTCAACGAATCACTTTTTCTAGGAAGCTTAATTTCCTTATCAGTAAAATGGGTCTAATACCAATAGACTTCATATGGCTTCTTCAAGTTAAGGCAAAAAGCACTGTTACCAAGTTGATTCTGAATCCACCAGTCTTTATGGGCACAGACAGCCTCATCTTTCTGTGTGAATCGGCAGGTGGGTTTCAACCACCACTCTTGAAGTTGACATTCTAATGTCTAACATAGCTCCACCTGGAAACCTTTTAAGAAACGAGAGTAACCCATGTTAATCTAAGTTTTTTTGAAGCATTTCAGGTTTTTTTTCTTAATGGGTTTTAAAGCTCTGGTATTAGACACATAACTTTTCAGAATTGTATCCTCTGGGTGCTTTGGTCCCTTCGTTGTTTTGAAAAAACCTTATTTATCACTGGCAATATTATTTGCTCTAATAGCTACTTTGAAATATAGTAATACAGTAATTGCAGCTTTTTTATGCTGAATGTTTCTGAGGCTAATGTTTCCACCCTTTTATTTTTAATTTACTTAGATTTTTATATTTGAACTAGATTAGTTGTACACAACTTATAGTTTGTTGTGTTTTATATGCAACCTGACAATCTCTGCTTTTTAAGTGAGATTCTTAGACCATTCACATTTAATATCATTAGTGATCTTGTTAGGCTTAAATCTATTGCCTTGATGTTTATTTTTATTGACATATTCATTCATTTTATAACCTTTTCTTCCTTATTTACATTCATTGAGTTTCTTGTGATTCTTGTTTATTTTTTTACTTATTAGCCATAACTCTTTGTATTGTAACTTAATTGCTTCTTTTAAAGTAAGTTGCATAACCACCGTGTATTTTTTAGTTATATTTATATACATATACTATAAAACCTTAAGATACCATATTTCCACTTTTTCCATTCCAACTATGGGCCATTATCATGAATGTTACTTGTTATTAACCCCACATGACATGGATATATATTTTTAATCATTTTTGGGGACTCATACAGCTCTTACCACAATCCATACATCCATCCATTGTGTCAAGCACATTTGTACATTTGTTGCCATTATTATTATCAAAACATTTTCTTTCTACTTGAGCCCTTGGTATCAACTCCTCATTTTCCCCCTCCCTCGCTGCTTCCCCTCCCTCAGGAACCCTTGATAATTTACAAATTATTATTATTTTCTCATGTCTTACACTGTCTGACATCTCAACATGGATATTTTTAAACTCCCCATTTTCTCTTAAATATATTTTAATAATAATAACCTTGCAGATTTAACTTTGTAGTGACCATTCCTTGTGTTCTTCCATCCTTTATGTACATGCATATTAATATTGTTTTTCTGCCTGAAGAAAATTCTTTAACATCTTTTGTTTTGCATATTTTCTAATAATTAATTTCTTTAGCTTTTCTTTTTAATTTTATTTAAATGTAATAACAGGCAACATATACTGTCAGGTGCTTTTCTTCAAATGACAATCTCATTTCATTCAATTTTGAAAAAAAGGAATGCAAATACAAAACTTACACAGCTATAGTTTGTCAGTTATTCTTTTTTTAATCATTTTATTGGAGCTCATACAACTTTTATCACAATCCATACGTAAGTCAATTGTGTAAAGCACACTTATACATTCATTACCCTCATCATTCTCAAAACATTTGCTTTCCACTTGGGCTCTTGGAATTAGCTCCTCATTTTTCTTTTCATTTTTTTACTTTTATCTTTTATTTTTATTTTTTAAATAATTTTATTGGGCTCATACAACTTTTATCACAATCCATACATACATCAATTGTGCAAAGTGCACCTATACATTCGTTGCCCTCATCATTCCCAAAATTTGCCTTCCGCCTGGGTTCCTGGAATCAGCTCCTCATTTTCTTTTTTTCCCTCCCCCTCTCTCCTGCTCCCCCCTCCCTAATGAACCCTTAATAACTTATAAAATATTATTTTATCTTATCTTACACCGTCCAGTGTCTCCCTTCACCCACTTTTCTATTGTACATCCCCCAGAGCGGAGTTATATGTAGATCCTTGTGATCAGTTCCCCCATTCTACAACCCTTCCCTCCCTGTATCGCCACTCTCACCGTTGGTCAGGAGGGGTTCATCTGTCCTAGACCCTGTGTTTCCAAATCCCATCTGTACCACTGTGCATCCTCTGGTCTAACCAGGTTTGCAAAGTAGATTTGGGATCGTGATAGTTGGGAGGAGGAAGCATTTAAGAACTAGAGGCAGGTTTTGAGTTTCATTGTTGCTATACTGAACCCTGAGTGACTCATCTCTTCCCCACTACCCCTCTGCAAGGGATGTCCAGTTGTCTACACATGGGCATTGGGTCCCCACCATGTGCTCCCCTCATTCACGATGATATGATTCCCCCCCTTCTTTGGTGCTTGAAACCCTTGGCCCTTCATGATCACACATGTTGGTGTGCTGCTTCCATGTGGGCTTTGTTGCTTCTGGGCTAGATGGCCGCTTGTTTACTTTCAAGCCTTTAAGACCCAGACACTATATCTTTTGATATCCGGGCACATCAGCTTTCTTCACCACATTTGTTTATGCACACGTCTGTCTTCAGCGATTATGTCAGGAATGTGGGTATCATGAAATGACTGTTTAGCTGAGCAAGGTGCTCTTATATTGAGGGAATGCACTCAAGGAGGCCCAATGTCCATCTGCTACCCTACTAGTAAACCTATAAATATATGCACATAGGTCTATTTCTCCCATAATCATAAATATACGCCAGCCCTAACCAGAATTAGCCTGACCCCCACCATTGAAGGGAGTACCACAGTAAATGAAAATAGATTGTCTGGTGTGGGAAAGGAACTGACCTACCACACCACACCCAGAAGGAAGCTGAAGCAAAGGAAGGAGGAAGAATGGAGTGGAGCCCACCTGGGCCCACCAAGCTCAGAGGACGATAGCCCAGCTCAGAGGGCCGAATGTACAGAGAGGACCAGATAGCCGGCCCCACGGTGAGATGCGACATCCTGCACTGACGCATGGCCCTACATGGGACAGCACCTGAGACATAGTGGGGGATGTGCGACTGAGCTGCCCCCACCACACTGAGGCAAAACACTGGGGGCTTGCAATGGAGTGGCAGGGAAGCAGAGCAAGGAGGTCCTAAGGGAGTATAAAGGATGAACTTTGGGGCCAGGACATGGCACCCCATCAGATTCATCTGGAAAACATTAAAGGTCAAATAACAGACCTTAAATTACTAACAAGCTTTTCTTTTTTTTCCTGTCTTGTTTTTATGCTTTTTTTTCTCTTCTTTTAAATTTTGTATGTCAGTGGCTTTTTTGTGTGTTAGCTTGTCAATGTTGCTGCTGTCGACGCCATGTTCTTATGTGCCACTTTGGTGCTGTCAAAGCCATCCCCAATTTTATGCACATATTAATATATCTGCAGGTCCACCTAGATAAGATAGGTTGGACAAACAATGAGATAAGAAAATAACGGGACCAACGGTCCCGGAGGGACATGAGAGTGTGGGAGGTAGGGGAAGGGAGGAGGTGTCGCCCAACACAGGGACAAGGGAACAACGAGTGGTTCAAAACCAGTGGAGGGAGGGGATGGGAGGACTGGTAGGGAGTGACCAAGGGCAAGGTAACTGAGAGGAATTACTGAAACCAGAATGAAGGCTGATCATGGTAGTGGGACAGGAGGGAAGTGTAAGGAAATAGAGGAAAGGAGTAAGAGGCAGAGGGCATACAGAGAAGCCTCATTTTTCTTTTTCTTCCCCCGCTCCTTCATCCCCGCTCCCCCCTCCCTCATGAACCCTTGATAATTTATCAATCATTGTTTTCATAAACAGTAATTTAGCTTTTCATAAATTTGAAAGAGGCCACTTCCATTTTTGAAATCTTCCCCCACCCACTGCACATAGAATCCTAGGTTCCGCTCATTCTTTCTTTCTTTCTTTCTTTCTTTCTTTCTTTCTTTCTTTCTTTCTTTCTTTCTTTCTTTCTTTCTTTCTTTCTGTCCTTTCAGGGTGTTACTGCCCTGTCTTCCTTGCCCAAAATCTATTGCTTTTCTCACCGTTATTCCTTGATCTGTGTCATATCTCTACTTGGGAAACGTTTCACAGATTTCCTCTCTCCCCCTGGTTTTAATCTAAATAATTACTTTTCTCTCGGTGTAATTTTTTCTCCGTGTCGCTGGCGTGGTTGTGTAGCTGTGGGGAGCGGCAGTGTGAGTGCACACACTCCCAGCTAGGGAGACGGAAACACTTGGGTCCATAGAGGTGTCTGAGTATATGGGTTTATCCTTTCCATCAATTCTGAAAACTTTCAGACATTATTTAGTTGAATTTTTCCCCTGTTCTCTTCCCCTGCTACCTTCCCTGAGTCATTCTAGTTACAAACACACACACAACGCACACGCACACGCACACAAGCTACTTACTCGCTGCCATCCAGTTGATTCAGACACATGGCGACACTACTAGACAGGGTAGTACTCCATTTCTGCGTTTCCAAGATTGCAACTCTTCAGAGGAGGAGAAAGCCTTGTTGTTTGCCCACAGAGCAGCTGGTGCTTCGAACTGCTAACTTTGTGTACTAGGCTGGTGACTTTTATGCCTACCTTTTCTTTTTGTGTTTCATTTTGGATAGTTTCTAGCACTGTCTGTTCAAGTTTACAAATTCTTTTCTGCAATATTTGACTTCTAATCCCCTTACATATATTTTTCACCTCATGTATTATATCTGATTTTTATCATTGTTTTATCTTTAATGCTTCTGCTTAATGTTTTGGATGGAACAGTTAAAATAGCAGCTGTCTTGTCTGCAAAACATCATACGTGGGTCTCTTCTGTGTATGTTTTGTTATTTTATATACTTATTATAAGTGATATTTTTCTGTTTCTTTACATGTCTGGGGGTATTCATATGTATATATTATACATATCATTTTAAAGCATCAATTCACACTTGTATAGTGTACAGTTCGAAGGTTTTTAGTTGTGTAACCTTCACCATGATCTAACTTTTAAATAACTGCATTACTCCAAAGAGGCACTTCATATCCACTCTCCGCCACAGCCCATTCTCTGCCTCCCTCTTCCAGTCCCTGGAAACCACTAATTTGTTTTCTATCCTCGTGAGTGCACCAATCATGGATGTTTCATACAATGGGAAATATAAATGTGTATGTTTTATTTTGTGTTTGTGATTGCCCTTTTTGACTTAGTATAGTGATTTCAATGTTCATTCATATTATGTTGTCTATCAATTCTGAATTTCATTTGTATTTCTAAACAATATACTATTGTATGGCTATAACACATTTTGCTTCTCCGTCCATCAGTTGCTAGGTAACTGTGTTGCCTGGAAAATTTTTGTTGGCAATCAAACTTGTGAATTTTACCTTGTTTGGGCCTGGATATTGTTATTTCTATAAATAGTCTTAAGCTTTATTCTGGGATACAGTTAAATTATTTCAGTTACTGTTTGGGCTTTCCAAGCTTTGTGTTTAAGATTGTTAGGCATAATAACCTAGAGCTAATTTTTCCTACCACTGAGTAAAGCGCTTTATATGTTATGTCCATCACCCCATGAAGCTCCAGATTTTGCAAACTGCTGGTGGTGGGAACAGGTAGTATTCCTAGGCTTGTGTGAGTTCTGGGGACTTTCTGTCTTTCCCGATGGCTCTTTCTCTGGTCTTCGGCAAGCTCTCCCCATGTGTGAATAGCCCAGTGCCTCACTAGATAACCAAGTGAAATCCCTGTGGACACCCTGGGTTCTTCTGGGTGTACTTCTTTCCTTTTAGCTCTTCTGTCCTACAAGAGTCCTCATGGCACAGTTGGTTACATGTGGGTTTGCCGACTTCAAGGTCAACAGTTCAAAACCTCCAGGGGAGAAAGGTGAGGCTTTCGACTCCCGTGGAGTTACACTTTCAGAAACCACAAGGGCAGTTCTACCTTGTCTATGGGGTCGCTAGGTGGCAAAAATGACTCAATGACAGTGAGTGAGTCCTATGAAATCCCACCTTCTCATTCCTGCCTGACAGTTCAAGTCTGGACCCCTGTGGGACAATGGCACAACACCTGGAGGAAGTGCAGGTATTACTCCTCTGTGCTGCACTCTAAAAATCCCCCAAAATAGAAAGTGTATCTGTAGGACTGACCTCTTTTGTTTCCTATCTTTTAAGAATACTTATTCCTCATTCCCTGGTACATGCAATGGTTTTCAAATCGTTGTTGTGTGTATTTTATATGACTTTTGGTTGTGTCACTTCAGAGCATAAATATGGTTCTTAATAGCCATCTCGGTTAAAACTCTAAGTGTTAGCACTAATAATTTTAAGGGTTAAATTACTCACTGATTAAATTACTCCTTGGTGGCTCTCAACACTATTGTATAGAATAATATAAAGTCTGATTCACCTAAAGTCACCATTACATTTTTTTAATATTGTGACTCTAGTTTCTTCTAGCCATACTCGAGGTATGACTTTTATTGGTTTTAACAGGTAAGGTTTTGGTGATGTAGCATGTGGGTGACTAGCATGTTTATAATCATTTATTTAGGAAACCCATTTGTGTCAACTTACCTTATTGAATTTGGGAACATTTATGTCTCCTCTCACAGGTTATCAGCGAATTCGAAGCCTCCCCTGACTCATTTTCCTACAGAATCCCTAACCTGAGTCGGAACCGCCAGTACAGCGTCTGGGTGGTGGCAGTGACTTCGGCCGGGAGGGGCAACAGCAGTGAAATCATCACGGTCGAGCCGTTAGCTAAAGGTGTGCTGCTGCCTGCGTCAGGCCCTGGTTTCTCACTCGAGTTCCACTTTTAAAATGTCCCATGAAGTGTCTCCGCCCCCAAAGAGGGCTGCGCTCCAGCATCGGGCTTTTGTGCAAACCAGACCACGAAGAGGGAATGGTTTTGCAACTGAGACTATCTGCAAAAATCAGGGGAAAAAGGAATTTCCTCCCACCCCTGTGGGTAGGTGAACACTACTACATAACAGCTTTCCAAGACGTCATGTAGTTCGTGAGTAGTGTATATATGTTTTGACAACAAAATTGGCAATGCTACACATATAAGAAAACCATAGTCTGTTTTTCGACCGATAGAATGCTATACACCAAGATCTGAAGTAGCAGTGGGAAGACAGTCTCCAAAGACCTAGAGTTCCTAAAAGCAAATGTACTTCTGTCACATTGAGTGCTTAGTATGACTCACAGCTCACATCAAAACCAGCCCAAGACCTACTAGCGTCGAGTCCATTCTAACTCATGGCAACCCTATACAGAGTTTCCAAGGTTTACCGGAGCAAACAGCCTCATATTTCTGCTACAGAGTGGCTTGTCGGCTTGAACGACTGACCTTGGAGCTAGCAGTCTAAGGCTAAGCAGTATATTCGTATTCTACTTCTAGGAACTGCTGCCCTTCACTTTTTCAGAGTTAGTGTTTTTTGTAAGTAGAATTTACTATATCACAAATCCAGGCTAGTGGGAGATGGCCCTGATCTTTGACTGCATAGTACTGGCAATTTATTACCAATATGGCCTCCAGGGATCTGAAAGAGTAAACAAGTATTTCAAGATGCTAACTATCCTTCCATGGACTCTTAGCAACATATTTATGAACATGCTAAGAAATAGGCAGCATAAAGTGACGAGGGCAGAACAAGCAGCCCTGGGAGTTTGTGGCTTGAACTCTCACAGGGACAGCGAGGATTAGAAAAGCAGACCAGTCCAAGATAGGTTTTGGATATAGACCTGACAGAGCTTGGTGGTAGATGGGAAACAGAGATAGAAAGGGGAGCCACAAGAATGCACCCAGAATTCTCACAAGAGTTACTGTAGGGGGAGGTGTCCTGATTGTGGCAGAAGCTGACTTCGAAGCAGGTGAGAGGGGGTCGGGAGTTGAAAACTGGACATGCTACCTTTTGGGGGGTCAGGAAACCGTCCATTCAGAAATGTCTGTGAACTTGGAGTAAGCTCCAGCCCTCAACAGGTGTAGCTGTGAGTGTGGAGCCAGATGTAAATGCAGTCATCTGGGAGGGAGGATCCATCCAGAGGAGATAGAGGGGCAGGACTGAGCTGTGAGATGATGGCTGCCAAGCAAAATGTGGAAGGCCAGAAAAGAAGAAAAACCAGGAGGGTGTTATGTCATAGATGAAAGGTAGATGCTTGGGGAAAAAAAGGAAGAAAGCTGCCCGGCCGGCAGTGAACCCAGTCTCAAGAGTGCCTTTTCCTTTGGCCACTAGGGGGACCTCACTGATCTCTGAGCACCACTGTGCTGACAAAGGAGCGCGCAGGAGTGAATAGGAAGGAGGTCAGGAAGGTGACAGCTGATGGAGAAGTCTTGAAACACACATCATTTAAAAGATGTGTAGACAAAGGGGGAAGCCTGAGAGAGGGTCATGGCCAAGGAAGCGTTCTAATTTCATTGTTTTAGATATGCTTGCTATCAGAATGGCAACGGGAAGAATCCAGTAGAGATGGGGGTGGAGAGAGGCAGATAGTACAGGAGAGAGAGAGCAGATAGGGTGTGAGGGAGATAGAGCAGTCATCTGAACACCTGTAAATGGAAGATGTGCGCCTTGTCCAACGGGGACAGCAAGGAAGGAGAACAGGGCAGATGCCAGCGGGCTTACAGATTTGGTGGCAGGAACTACCTGCCAGTCTCTCTATCCATTTGGGGATGATGAGAGGATCAGCAGTTTAAGGAGACAGGGGGCAATAGGAAATCATTTCAGAGCAGCCAAGAACGCTGAGTCCAGTTGAGGTTCAAGATCCTACCTACCTACATACATTGCTGTGGAGGGATTCTCCCTCATTAGCGACCTTCAGCTCTAAAACGCACTCCGTTGAGTGGCTCCTCACTCCTAGCAACCTTATAGGACCCAGTAGAACTGCCCCTGTGGGTTTCTGAGTCACCCTGTCGACTAGAGTCGAACTGCAGAGCCAATCAGTCAGATTTCCAAGTCTGTAAATACGTATGGAAGAAATCTATTTTGTCCTATGCAGTGGCCTTTGGGTTAGGAGTCACGCCCCGAACCACTGTACCATCAGGGCCCCTTCATGTACATGTGCAAACTCGACTTGCAGTGCCATCCAATCGATTCTGACCCAGAGGGACCCTATAAGACAGCGTGGACCTGCCCCTGTAGGTCAGGAAGATTATGCATCTTTAGGGGAGCAGAAAGCTTCATCTGTCTCCTGCGTGTGGAGCAGCTAGTGGGTTTGAACTGATAACTTTGTTAGCGGCCCCACGTGCAACCCACTGAGCCCTCAGGGCTCCTTCTTATACCAAAGCCAGACCAAACACACCCACTGCCATCGAGTCGACGCCGACTCACAGCGATCCTGCAGGACAGGGTGGACCTGCCCCTGTGAGACGGTAACTCTTTATTGGAGCAGAAACCCCATCTTTCTCCCGCAGAGCAGCTGGTGGTTTCAAAGTACCGACCTTGTGTATCAGCTCAGTACACGTGGGCTCCTCCTTCTCATGTGGCAGTCCCCCAGTTCTCTTTTACATCGATTTCTCTAGAAATGTTCGGTTTCTCATGTTCAAGTGAAGTTCGCCTATAGTTATGGTTCATCTAGATGGGCTTTATGCCTAGGTGCTGAGCTAGAGACTCTATCAGGAATGGGGAATCATTTAGTCTGGCAGAGACCACCCAGAAAAGACAGACCCTGGTCAGCCGTTAGAGTAGAAAGATCCAGCCACAGGTCTGGGAACACCCATAGGCAGAAGAGGTCGTTTGTTGTTTGGTGTCATTTAGAGATCAGGCTGAATGGCAGCCATCTAAATCTATGGATGGGTTCTCACTGCCATCAAATTGATGCTGACCCTTAGCAAGCTGTGTGAGTCTGGGTTGACTAGAGAAACAAAACCAGAGACACTCATATGTGGATGAGAGTGAGTTTAATATCCAAGAGTAATTGTATATTAAGAAAACTTCCTGGGCCAGTCCAGATCAAGTCCATTAGTTCAATATTGGCCCATATGTCCAATACTAGTCCATAAATTATTCTACAGACTCACGCAGCACATGCAATGATGCCAAAAGCAGGAAGATCGCAGGCCAGTGGGGGAAAGGCTTGGGGAAACATCTCAATGCTGGTACTGCTCTCCATGTGGCTCCTCCAGCTCCACGCTCCTCAGTTTGGCTTCATGTGCCTTGTTAACAGAAATGCAAAGCAGAGAGAGAGTGTGTCTCACCTCAAGGGAGGAAGAGAAGAAGTCCCAAAATCCTCAGGAGAAGGCCAGGTCCACACAGAGGCATCATTGACAATAACCTGATTGACAGGCAAGACCCCATCCCATCGTTCAAGTTGACAGATTATGTAACTGCCACACAAGCCTATAGGACAGGGTAGAACTGCCCCTGTGAGTTTCTGAAACTAACTGTTTACGGGAGTAGAAAGCCCCATCTTTCTCCTGTGGAGCAGTTGGTCGTTTTTGAACTATCAGCCTTGATGGGTAGTAGGATGCAAAACCCAACCCTTCGGTTCAAGAAGAGGATTTTTGTGGAGGACCAACAGAATGGGCACCTGGACTCTATCCGAGAGGAAGTCCACCTGGGGCAGTGTGGCAAACAGAATATGGCCAAGAGAATACAAGCCCCCAGGTTTCACATGGGCATCAGAGTTCCGCTTCCGAGTTACCTGGGGTCACTGTTAAAAGAGACTCTCTGAGGCCACCAGTGACCCGGTGAATCTACAGGGACAACGTGGGAAGATGGCATTTTAACAACAGGATCCAGTTGATTCAGCTGCCTGCTCCAGTTTCAGAGCCATAGGTTGGGAGAGTTCTGTTGTTTGGGTGCAGTTGAACTACCGTATATAACTCGTGGATAAGCCAAGGTTTTCAGCACATTTTTAATGCAGTTTTTGTAGTAAAATTAGGGGCCTCGGCTGATATTCCGGTCGGCTTATACTCGAGGATATTTATCTATGACTCTACATCCCTGCTGCTTCAAATGGGGGTCAGTTCTAGAAACGGAGCCTGGACTGGAAGAGGAAAGTTGATCTAGTAAGTGGCTTGCACATTGCTAGTGGTAAGCAGTTCAAAAGCCCCAGATTCAATTACAGGGTTATAAACAGCATCTTAAAGAACTTTAGTGTATTGGAATCTAATAGAATGGAAGATTCTTGACAAAAGATGGATAAACCATACCTGTTTTCTCTAAATATTCATATACACCCTGTGTTTGTGCGACTTCTACGTTTTGATGTAAACCAGTGGAGTGTCTCTTAGAAGAACTTGAACTCCCCTGAGTCTAGGTGAGTTTCATTACTCACCCTATTTCCCTTGGGAGAACTTCCGCCCTCCTAGAAACCAACAGTCTGAAACGTTTGAAAGGAAAAATGAAAGCATTAACCTGGGCAGAAGCTTGACACTCCCTGAACTGGAGTCTCTCTTGTTATCATGATGGAAAATTAGAAATGAGGAAGCAGGTAAAGTGGTCCCTTCCTGAGAAAACACCACTTCTGGGCCCAGAGAAGTACAGCCCAGGCGCCGTCTCAGAGGAGCCTGCCGTAGGAGGAAGAGCCTCTGGTTTGACCTTCGGAAGGTGCAGTTGCTCCCAACGATGGCTGGTCTTTGCTCTGAGACGTACTGCACACGCAAGTCCAGCTTCGGAGTCCGCTGGCATCTCCTCTTCTCTGTACTCCTGCCCACGGGGCTTAGAACTACCCTAAGAGGATTGATTGGTTTGAAAGATCTTAATGTCTAAGGTGCATGTTTTCAACCAGGATGGTTTTATAATGAGTTGACTCTGGAAACTTCATCTTTTTTGGCATTCTAGAATTTTTCTGGGAAATCTGCTTCCCATTCCCTTGTAACCAATCCAAATCCTCAAAGAGAGGAGTCTGAACCCTGGTCCCATCCTTATGGGCCCGGGGTCAGAGTGAGATTGCCTTCCAGCTGTGATCTGTATCGATACATCTGTCTATCCAGGTTACGCAGAGGTTCCCAACTTGGAAGATACCATGTCTGGTAGTTACATAATCTGGTGTCAATTTGGGACTTGAGAGGATTAGGAGTGAAGGGGTGGGGTCTAGACTGTCAATTAGGTTATAGCCAATGAGGCCTCTGTCTGGGCCTGGCCTTCTCCTGAATATTCTAGGAAAGCCCGTATTCCTTCTTGGAAGTGGGAGCCACAATCTTTCTCTGCTGATAATACTCACTCCCCTGGAGACTCTCTACTGATAAGGCTGACACCCTGTGAGACATCCCTGAGGAAAGCCACATGGACCTCCCTGATGCAGTCCTAGGTGCTGGAGAAGCCATGTGGAGACCCCTGCCAGTGCTGAGATGCTTGTAACGCCACTGGATCCATAGGAATTCCCATCCCCTGGCCTCTGATCCTCCTGCATTCTGCATTATTGCATGTGTTTCGTAGCTCACAAGAGGACTTTATAGATTGGTATTGGACATATGGGCTAATATCAGACTTGTGGACTTGATCTGGACTGGGCTGGGATGTTTCCTCAATATTCAACTGCTCTTGTATATAAACCTCTTTCTTATACATGTATGTGTGGCTACAAATTTGTTTCTCTAGTCTACCCAGATTAACATGCCATATGTCAGAGGGGGGCGCTAGAATGAGGCAGTGGAGCTGCAAGAGCAGATGTTGACACCTTATCCTCAATTATGGTCTATCGTGTAGAAGTCTTAATTACCAAAGGGCCAAGGAGTATTTTTTTTTTTGTATTTTAAAGGGCACAGTAGACCAAATGAGTTTGGGAACCTAAGAAATTAAGTTAGACATATTTAGCAAAGGTCGGGCAAGTAGATCATTCTGGCTCTGGAAGATGTGTTTCTTGGTGTTTTCCCTGGCTTATGTGAGTCAGACCTGGAGGTGTTCCTGGGAACTTGCCGCTCTGGCAGGCTGCTCCACACTTTCCCATCTCTACTGCCTCAACCTTTCAGCTATTGAAGGACTAAGCCAATACCAGACACCCCTGACCAATCCTTGTGCTTGGACATCAGTCATTGTCCCAAGCAAATAGTGGTTCTTTTCAGAGAGGATCGATCCCTCTGTAGATGTTCATTTTTCCTTCGTCTTGGTGCTAAAGATGAAGCTGATATCAGAAAGACAGGAAAGTCCCACAAAATTGATAAATAGAAGTTGTTCCTGTTTTCCATCGTCTTGCCTTATGGGGCTTTACGTTTTGTGGTCTCTGTTCGCTCCGATATTAAAAGTATATTTTAATGTGCAGTTCTGGTGTGAAGATAAATTGCTTAATAAAAGCTTTGGAAAATAATTTGGCTCGTAGAAAACACAGCTTGTAGCTGCTTGGATTATGGGACCCCATGTATTTAATTCAGGCTTCCTGTGTTCAGGCAATGGAAGAAGAAAAAGAAAAAGCTACAATGAGGGTCCCAGCTACTTGTTTGTTCTTTCTTATGATAAAACACCCCATTCCCTGACATCAGAGATCAGTTGTTAGAGGCATGGGCAATGTTGCAGCGGCCTGGAGTGTAAATGACTTCACTGGGGAAGGTCAGTCTGGCCTCCACTGTAGTCAAGCTCTGAAGTAATTGGGCTTCTGTCCTGTTGGGTGTTCCAGCCCCCGCTCGCATCTTGACCTTCAGTGGAACCGTGACGACGCCGTGGATGAAAGATATCGTCTTGCCTTGTAAAGCCGTTGGGGATCCGTCACCTGCAGTAAAGTGGATGAAAGACAGGTAACCAGTAACCCAATGCGAATGTTTAGTACCACCCTAAGATTCCGCTTTTAATTCTCAAGAAAATGTTTACAAGCCAAATTGTCTGCTCAACTCGGTAATCTTTGTGGAGGCTTGCTGTATCTTATTGCGGAATTGGTCGGTGTACCTGAGATGAATGTGCTCAAATTATGTACCCAACAGACTAGGCACTTAGCTCCGCTCCTTCCCAGACAATAGACCAGCCAGGCTAACTAACCCCAAGGGCTGCGAGAAGCTTCTTGCAGCAGTGTAATGCATCAGGGTTTCAGAAGTATGAAATCTGATTTTCCATATTCAGTAGTAGTTACTAAAATACAGAGTCAAGATAGAAAGAAAAGAGTTGATTGCATATTTCATTTGCTTTCTCTCATTCAGAGGAGGAAATGAGGCTACGGCCTGTATGGTCCTTACTTAGCCAGTGGCTAGCGAGTCGGCGCCGACGCATGGCGACCCAGAGTGCCAGAGTAGCACTCTGCTCCACAGCATGTCAGTGGCCACGTGTTCCAGAAAGGGCCACCGCCACTCGGCCTTTCTGCAGAGGCAGTTAGCACTTAAGTTCAGTTGCCAACGGACAACCCAGGGACTCGAGGCCCAGACAGATAAATTAAATAGAGCTATAGGATATATATACAGATATAGAATAGGAGCTAGATATATATGTTAAGGGGTGTATATCTGTGTGTGTATGGATGTAAGCATATACATATATACATGTGCATATGTGTAGACACACATATATACATACATATTTTCTCTAGAGGATACCAAAAAAAATAAACCATTGCTGCCATCTACTTAATGCTGACGCATAGCGACCCACCCTGTGGGTTGAGTAGAAAGCCTAGTGTTTGTCCTGAGGAGCTTCTGGTGGTTTCAAACTGCTGACCATGTGGATCACAGCCCAATTCATAACCACTATACCACCAGGGCTCCTGTCTATAGGATAGGATAGGCTATCACACACACACACACATTTGTTAAGATATATATTTATGGATATAAATATGAATTGAGATTCACTTGTGAGTAATGAGATTTGAAATAAGTAGAAGAATAACTATTTACAAAGAAGAATATTTAAAAGATATAATCTATTAAATATTGAAGTGATCCAGCGATTGCCTTTCTCATTACATTTAATGTCAGTTCATCGAAAGCAAATAAGGACTCCATCAACATCAAGCTGCCCTTCCGGCTGAAGACCCCAGGCTGGTCAACTGCCCATTACCTTGACAATGGTTATGAGTGTGTAGAACTCCTTTTCACTAGAATCAGGTCACCCACTTGAAATACATTTCATTGCCCACCTAAGATATTAGCAGCTTTAAGTGAATCTACAAGAAATCCTAAAAGGTAGTTGCCCCTGGATGTGGAAGACTGATTTGGTGAAACCTTGATGCTTCTGTCTACAGAAGAAAATCCTGGAACTGCCAAACAGAGAGAGTGGCCAGAGCCCATGCGCTGGAGGGAGAAGCCCCTTGGAGACCTGACTGCCTCTGGCATGTGTGAGGAGCCCACTGACTCCAACCAGAACCCCGTTCCTTGGCACAGACGTAGCCTTTGATGTAACACATTTCACCAAGGACAAAACTCAAGTTATTTGAGTATTTTCCTTCCTAGAAGCACCGTACAGTATTTACTTGATATAAGAAATACAACGCTTCCGACTGAACCGTTTGCTTCCGGGAGAGTCTGTGTGCTTGTCCCCACCTTGAGCTAATGTGGGTTGTAATTTCTTTAATCTGTGCATTTTTTTTCCTGTGAGGTAGTAACGGGACACCCAGCCTAGTGACGATTGATGGGCGAAGGAGCATCTTCAGCAACGGGAGCTTCATTATCCGCACAGTGAAAGCAGAAGACTCTGGCTACTACAGCTGCATCGCCAACAATAACTGGGGATCCGATGAAATTATTTTAAATTTACAAGTACAAGGTACAAAGTTTAGAGACTTTTCAATGACATGTTGTTTGCATGTTTGCAAATCAGGCCTTTATGCACGCAAATGAAACAAATGTAAAAAAATCAACATTAAGGCTTAGTTATTTTCTCATGGTACAACAGTAATGCTTATTCGTTTTAGGAAATTCAATTAAATGACTCAAGGAAAAATTTTTGAGAAAGCTTTCATAAGCCCAAAGTTAACACAGCCCGTATTTCAGGGGGTAGAGTATCTAATGTCTTTTTTCCTTATATGCACCTCTATGAAAACGTCTTCATTAAGAAGTTATTAAAATTTCCTCCCACTGCACTGTTTCCGCATATATAAGAATAATTCAAAAAGTGCAAACAAAAAATTTTAAGACAAAAGGTCTCAATTGTACTTTCTTTTCTGCTAATTAAGTACATTTTTATATACAATGTATGCAAAAAAGGAACTTAGTGAAATTTTAAGAATACGGATAAATTATTTAGCAGTATGTTGAACACGAGGCATTTGGATCTCCCCTCCCCCTATATCTCATATGCAAAAAATGTACAATAAGTTCAAGAGATTTTTAAATTGTTCCTAAAATTTCCAAGTGACTGATTCTGGTTTTATATTTTATTAGTATAAAGATCCAGGTGTATGCTGCTTTGGATTTAAGTGTTGTCAAGTTAATAAACTATAACAAGTAAAAATAAAATCAATATCATCCTCGGGAAGAGTGAGGGGGCAGTTAGAGAAAGAGAGGAAGCAGGTGACATTTACAAAATTGCAAAACTGATCTGGAATTTCAAGTAAATGCAAGTCTGGAGATTCCCTGGACATTTTCAAAGGCAGACACTCTCTGATGACTCTGGCAGGACGGGGCGAACAACCTTGGGTCAATGCACCAGGCTGTTTCTTCCAGAGGCAAAAAAACAAAAAGAACACATGAAGTTTTCTAGGAAAGTCGGGTAATCAGATTCTGGCTGTTGCCATTTGGTTTGATGTTTCTGTCCTCCCTCAGAACCAGTTTAACATGATATGGAGGCCTGTTCGTTAGAAGCATGTCTTCTTTCAATCTTGCACGAAATTTCAAGTTCAGGTGTTGCATTCGATAGTACACCTTTGATTTTCAGGACTGAGGGGTGGTGTGTGAAAAGTCCGCCCGGAGGTGTGTTAAGGGAAGACCAGATGGTCTACTAAACAACCACCTACTAAACCCCGTGAACCTTCTGGAGCACAGGTCTGACTCTGGCGCACATGGGTCTAGGTTGACTCCGTGGCAACTGTATTGGTAGATTAAAACAAAACAAAACAGAAAGCAAACCAACAAACAACATCATTGGTGTTGAGTTGATACTAACGAATGGGAGTCCCGTGTGCTACAGAACAGAATTCTCCATAAGGTTTCCTTGACTGCAATCTTTATGGAAACAGACTGCCAGGCCTTTCTTCAGTGGCACCACCAAGGAGATTCAAATCAGAAATCTGGAGGTCATTAGTGGAGTACCAGCTGCATCCTCCCTGGTACACCCACCGTTTACTCCTCCCCCTTCTCTTCCCCTTCCTGATAAACCCAGAATAGCTATTGATCTTTCTCATGGCTGGAATCCACAATGAAATATGCCTTGACTCTTTAGTATGTTTAAAGAAGATTTCAATTAGTGATGTGCAACTCAGAAATTCAAAAGATTGGTGAGGAAATGAGTGAGCTATAAATCCAAGTAGAAACAGGGTTGAATTTTTGTGAGAGCCAATTGTCTTAAATAATAGATTCACTCTATTCTATCTCTTTAGCCCAGGATATCAACGAACTAGACATTTTGACAGAAGTGAATTGCATATTTTGGCAACCTAAAACATTTATTTAATAAATGGCTGTTAAAAATGATTTGGTAAAATGACTGTTCAGGAAGCTTAAAGATGTGAAAAACTAATTCCAATTCTTTCTTCAAATACTGTCTCCTATCTAGTTCCGCCGGATCAGCCTCGGCTCACGGTATCGAAAACCACGTCTTCCTCCATTACTCTCTCGTGGCTCCCGGGAGATAACGGGGGCAGCTCAATTAGAGGTAATGAGATACCATTTGTCCACAATCGTTCATTAACCACCATGGCCCACATGCCGGTGAGGGGCACATCTTCATCAACTAATCGCTATATGGTCATGTATTCTCCCCCCACCCCCAACTCCTGCAAATCACATTACATAATCAGTTCTTCCATTACCTAAAACAAAAGCCACAAATCTATTTTTGTAGTGTTTGTTGAAGTGCTGACCATCCACCCAAGCAATCCCATTCACAAAGTTGTTACTGTGTATCCAATCTGTGTTACTCTATGTTCTTTGTGCACTTGTTCCTGGGCTCAGGAGCAGCCGCTCTGGCATTTGAAGGGCATGGCCTGGCAATCCTTGTGGGAGGCATCTCTCTGAGCAAGTTAGCGGAATCAGGGCTGTTTCTGTTAGTCGATACAGAATCGATCCTGACTCACGGTGACCCCTGCGCGGGCAGAGTCTGTTCCCGCGGGTGCTCTGAGACTGTTCTTTCAGAAGCAGATCTCTCTCCAGGCCTGGTTCAGGCCACTGGCCTTTTGATTAGTCATCAGCTGCTTAGCTGCTTATGCCAAGGAATCTGTGTAACAAGGAATGGGGGTTCATCTAAAGCAGGGGTCCTCAAACATTTTAAACAGGAGGCCAATTCACTGTCCCTCAGACCCGTTGGAGGGCCGGACTATAGTTTTTAAAAGAAACTATGAGCAAATTCCTATGCACACTCCACATATCTTATTTTGAAGTAAAAAACAAACGGGGCAAAAACACCCGGTGGGACAGATAAATGTCCTCGGCGGGCCTCATGTGGCCCGCGGGCCATAGTTTGAGGACGCCTTATCTAAAGGAAGAAAGACTGAAGATACAAAAAGGAGGGCCGAGAGACACTAAAAGATCCTCGATGGGGTTGGAAAGGATGAGGGGACATCGGAGGTGGAGGACAGCCGCTCTTTCTGAGCAGGAGAAAGGACAGAGGCCAGCTGCAAAAACACGGACGTTTGGTGATGAAGAAAGACCACGATGTGTTCGGCTGAGTCCTTACAGCTCGTGAAACTTTATCGTCTCGCCAGTTCCCAGAGTGTGCATGAAGTCGTCCTGAAAGTACTTGTGGGCCATGGAAGTCAACCAATGCTGCATACCGGGCCTCTTGGGTCTTTATGGTTTTCCTTTCTTTTTGTTTTGCTTTGTTTTAAAGATACAATGTTACATATTTATTAGCACTGCTCCACTGGGTGAAGGAGAGGAGTTTTACTGTTATAAGAAGGACAAAATAAAAGGTGGGGTTATTTTTAAAATACAGTCTGATGATTAGAGGTGAGGTTGTGGTTGTGGGTTGGAGAAGAGGTGGCATGATTTGTAACAGCTGCCGTGCATAATGCCACAGCGAGTCATTAACAGATGAGCAAAGTAATTGCCAGGCAGCAGCAAGGACCCAGCTGCAGATAAATAGCACCAATTGTAGCGGTCACAGTCATCACGGTCTGGTGCCTTTCCCAAGGGATGCTGGACAACTGGGAAGAAGCGGCTTGGGGTTCCAAGGCTGGTAACTGCCAAGGCAAGCACTGTTAGGAATCTCATACTACTGTTAGGGATTCAAGCCTTCTAGTGAGAGGGTTCTTCGGACGGTATATCAATGCTGTCTCATTGTTCAGAGGACCTCCGCCGTAGAGCGTGAGAAATGGGCCCTTTCATGAAGAATTGACTAGTCTGAGGGCTCTGGGCTCAACTGAAGTGAAGTTTGGGTTATGCAGGTATGAGAGAGTCGGGGAGGCAGACCGAAAAAGGTGTCAGAGTGGTCGATCTGCGAGATGAAGCTCATTTTCGTGACCGTTCCTAAGGCAAAGGCAATCGAGGGTGGTGCCTGTCACGGATTTACCACAGACATTGGCATCAGAGCCGTGAGTCCACCGTGCACGTCCTGGGGGATACTGATGACACTCACAGAGGACAAAGGCGAATCACAGGGACCTGCATTTACCCATCACCAGGGAGTAAGGATTTTCCATTGGTAGTTCAAAAATAGAAAAAAGAAATAAGATCCATTGTCATCGAGTTGATTCCAATTCCTGGCAGACCGGAGTGTGACAGAAGAGAGCTCTGCTCCATGGGGTTCTCAGTGAATTGCTTTTTCCAAAGGAGATGGCCATTCTTCGGAATGGAGCTGACACAGTGAAGATGCTCAGGTGAGTGCAGTCCTCCAGAGCACACAGGAGGTGGTGACAGAGGAGTTGGCTTGAGGGCTGCCCCTGCAGTGGGCTCCCTGACCCATCGCTCATCAGTCAGGTATTGAAGGAGTTGAGAGGATGCAGATCAGGGCCACAACAGAAGAGGCAGATGAGGTTTGGGAAGGAGGAAGCCCCCGTGGCTTCAGAGAGCCAGAGATGAAATGAGTAAGAAGGGACATGAAGGTCCTGACCAGGCATAATGGGTGATCTCCATCTGAGTGGACCGGCACACATGTGATGCTGTCCTTTGGGGCTAACACAGCTGCTTTGTCCGTGTTACATCTACATGCCCCAGCAGGATAGACAATAGCAACCATATGCCTGAAAGTCTAGTCCTAGCTATGTGTGTTGAGCAAGAGAGAGGGAGAGGCCAGAGATGATGTGCTTGCCCCAGAAAGATGGTTGTTTTACTATCATACAGGATCCAAGAGCAGAAGATCCAAAAGCCAGTGGTCTGTATGAGTCCCTGGTAGAGCAGTGGCTGGGAATTCAATATAACTAATCGCATCAAAGGAGAAAAAGGAGGCTTTCTACTCCTGTAAAGAGTTACAGTCTCGGAAACCCACAGGGGCAGTTCTCCCCTGTCCTATGGGAACCCTAGGAGTTAGGTGGCAAGTGTGTGTGTGTGCGTGTGCGTGTGTGTGCGTGTGTGTGGATGAATGTATGCATCTATGGACTCATTACTTCATCTCTGTGGACCCCAGTGACTTCGCCTGTTATTTGGGGACAGTAATAACTGTTCACAGGGCTCTGTGAGACAATATGAGTAGGAGGCATAGGACAAAGTTTGACACACAGTGTTCGAGAAGTAGACAGTGCTTAGTTGTGGTAGAAATAGTGGTCGAAAGTGTTAGGTGGAGAAAAAAATCATGGAAGGAATGTTTGGAATGAAGGAGAAAGCAGTTTACCGCTGAAAGGTTGGCGTGGCTTAGGACCCACAGTCAAGTCCTCTCCAGACCACTGACTGGACACTCCAGGAAGCATAAGAGTAAGGTAGGTGATTGAGTAGATCCCATGCCACATACTGTATAGTCCTTTTCTAGGCCCTTAGCTCTTGAGCAGCCCCTCCCGATGGCCAAGTATGCTGAGAAGGGCCGATCGTTAGCGATGTTAGTGTTGATTCTCTACTGCCCAACAGGATCTTTAGGAAGGAGTGGACAGAAAGCATTTTTGTTTCCAGTGATTCAAACCCAGCAGCAGATCCGTAAGAGAATGGCAAGGCCCCCGCTCCTGTATGGAGTCCAGTCCCAGAAACCCCAGGGAGCAGCTCGTCTGTGTCCAGTGGGTCTCTGCGAGTCGACACTGAGTTGACGGCGGTGAGGGTTTGTTTGAGGTGCAGAAATAGCGCTCTGGTAATGTCTGATGTGGCTGAAGTACCTCACCCATCACTTTACCATCACAGCACTTTTCCCATCCAAGGTGACATTTCCTGGAATGGAGAAGATTTCAAACGTTCTCTTCTGAAGCTGCTTGAACTTTGAGCAGCCTCTTCTAGCCCTACAAGAGCTTGTCCGGTTCTGAGAAGAGGCACGGCACAAGTGGGTGGTTTAACCAGCAGACGCTGTTTTTCACACCATTCGGAGTCAGTCTAGAGATCGGAGTGCAACACTCAGGCACCAGTGGAAGGCTCCTCTCTCCGGTCTACTCTGGGGCAAAGCTGGTCCTGGCATCTCCAAAGGTGGTCCTTAGAGACCTCCCGGGGTGTGGGACTGCCTGTTTTTGCTTGCTTTTCTCAGGGTTAAGGCTGCTCCTGCCCAACAGCAAACGCAATGGGTTTAAAACACACCCTGCCTCCCTGGGGCTCATTAGCATAACACAATCCCATACTCCACAAAGGTTTGCATCCACTGGTACAGAGGTCCTTGGCCCAGGTGGTGTAGTGGTTATGCGTGTGGCTGCGATTCACACGGGTGACAGTCCAATAACACTCAGGGGAAGATTGTGCTTTCTCCTTCCATCACCAGTGGCAGCCTCAGAAACCCACAGGGGATCGCTATGAGTCAGCATTGACTGGGTGGCCGTGAGAGGCACAGATGTTAGGATTTACCACACACAGTGGCGGCAGCCGCGGACTAGAACATAACCAGGATGGTGAGGATGGAGCAAGACACGGCAGTGTGCTACATTCTCTGTGCGTGGGGTGGCCATGACTTGAGGGCACCCGAACACAGCGTTCTTAGACCAGAATTCGGTCCATAACAAAGAGGACACTACTAGTCAACCGGAAGTGGGAAGCAAATGCGGTCATCTCAATCTTTTTCTTTTTCCGAAGGATACATATTGCAGTACTCC
Organism: Tenrec ecaudatus; assembly: GCF_050624435.1. Lineage (NCBI taxonomy): Eukaryota > Metazoa > Chordata > Mammalia > Afrosoricida > Tenrecidae > Tenrec > Tenrec ecaudatus. The sequence continues at coordinate 213,937,043 of NC_134531.1, forward strand.
GAGGATAACAGTGAGCAGTGGGGAAGTTTTCCCATCAGCCCAAGCGAACGTTCCTACCGCCTGGAAAATCTGAAATGTGGTACTTGGTACAAGTTCACACTTACTGCCCAAAACGGAGTGGGACCAGGACGCATAAGTGAAATCATAGAAGCAAAGACATTAGGGAAAGGTATGCATGCCTTCTTGATTCTGCATTTTCTTTTCCAGGTGGAAGTGGGCACTGGACTCCTCACAGACTCGTCATTTGTAAACATGTGTGTGAATATGGTGGCTCTGGCAGTGCTACGGGGTAGGCGCCCCGGTGGAGTAATGTGCGACATGTCGGGCTGCTACTGCAAAGTCAGCAGGACAAACCCACCAGGAGAAAGACAGGGCTTTCGACTCCTGTGAAGGGTCTCAGAAACTCACAGGGGCAGTTCTACCCTGTTCTGTAGGGTCGCTGCGAGTCAGCATTGACTCGATGGCAGTGAGTGTGGCACAGTGAAAAGAGCCTGAGTGTGGCACTGTGAGGTACCCACTGGGTTGCTAACTACAAGACCAGTGGTTCAAACCCACTAGCCACTCGACCAAAGAAAGCTGCGGCTCTCTTCTCCCTTGAAGACGTACGTCGTCTTTGAAACCCAGTTGAGGGTTGGAATGCACTGCAATTGACTGGATGGCTGAGGGTGTGGTTTGGTTTTTATAGTACTGAACGAGATGGCCAGTCCCTAAAGAGTATTCCATTGCTTTTTTCTCTCAATGTTTCATCTGTAGTTACAAAGAAGAGTAACATTGGAAAAGCAGGACTTGCCCAAAACAAATGAATTTGTTTCCTAAACCCTCTCAGTGGGCTCTTCAACCTTAATCAGAACCCCACCCACCCAGCCTCCACCTCCGTTGGAAAGCTATCACTTTTGCATTGCTTCTGATCTTCTTTTCCAAGAGAGACATGGTTGGGATCCCTTCTTAGTACTCCAATTTGACTTCCTTTTTTTTTTTTTTTAAATCTGAATAGAAGTCCTTCAAAGAGATGAACTCCTGGGCAATTTTACTCAGCAGTGAAGCCTGAGCCCGAGGCTCACCAGAAGTGGGGGTATCATGCGGAGCGGTGTGAGTGTAGTGGGGAGTTGAAGACAAGTTCTTGGGAGGTCCCTTCACTCTGAAATTTGACCGGGAGGAACAGCTGCAGGTGATAGGAGATCAAGAAGTCAGGTGGAGATCTCATTTCTTGGGTCGGTCCCTGAGTTTGGGATGTCAAGTGGTAAGGATTTTACGTGGTCGGGGTTGATTGATCCAGAAACTACCCAGCTCTGCAAGGTCCAGCGTCAAGAATGTGGATACAAGGGCTGCCTGTTGGCAGTTCCCAAACCTAACTCTTTGTTTTCTCACGACTCGGGTCTATCAGAATGGAAAGATAAACAGGTTACCCCAGCATATTGCTCCGTGAGAACCAATAGCCCATATTAAAATCATTGACTCTTATGGACACTCAACGATAAATTCTTTTGTTGTTGCTGTACCCGCTATGGAGTTGAATCCTAACTCACAGTGATCTCATAGGCAAAAGAATTGGGCCACTGTCATCCACAGGGGTTTATTGGCCGATTTACAGAAGTAGAGTAGCAGGGTCTTTTTTGTGTTTGTTAATTAGTTGTAGTCTGGGAGCACCACCACGACCTGTATAGCTTTGTAGCAACACTCAAGCCTCCAGGGACAGATGGGTAGTGACTGATGCGATGCATTATCTGGGAATCAAACCTGAATCTCCTTCCTGGCAGGTAAGAATTCTACCACAGAACCTCCACGGAACCCAGAGAACCTCTCCTCGCCCACTTTTCCCTCACACATCTAGATCGCTATGGTGAGATCAATCACATCCCTGTTAGCAGTGGCCTGTGAGACTAGATTAGACATGGACTGACTTCCAGGTTGAGAAATCCCGAAGGGAAATGTATGGATGGTTTTTCAGTTTTCACTCATGTATCCCATGAACCTGCCTCCTCCCGCAGAGCCCCAGTTTTCAAAGGAGCAAGAACTCTTTGCCAGCATCAACACCACGCGCGTGCGCCTGAATCTCATCGGGTGGAATGACGGCGGCTGCCCCATCACCTCGTTCACGCTGGAGTACAGACCCTTCGGCACCACCGTTTGGACAACAGCTCAGCGGACCTCTCTCTCCAAGTCGTACATCCTGTATGACCTGCAGGAGGCCACCTGGTACGAGCTGCAAATGCGGGTGTGTAATAGCGCCGGCTGTGCGGAGAAGCAGGCCAACTTCGCCACACTCAACTACGATGGCAGTAAGTGGCCGACTTTGTAGCCTCCCTGCTCACACCCAAGAGGAAATGTGCATGCCTTCCCTGCCCTGCCCCTTCCACATTACCACTCATCCTTGGAGGGGGTGACCACTGTCCACAGACTGTGCTAGTTGGCATGGGGCTCTTTAGTGCAAGCCCCCCAGGTGGCCATGCGACTGCCCGTCACTGTGTGTCGAGAAATAAGAGCATGAGGGCCTTAGGGAATATCATGAGGAACTCTGAATATTTCTTGGAGGGCGAAGGATGCTTTGCCTGGTGGCCCTGTGCCCTTGTTGACGACGGTGCGCTAACAGTGCCTTTGTTTTCTCCCACCCTTTCCCACCCCATCCCAATCCACATAACAACTTTCTTTTTTGCTCTCATTAAGCCCTTAAACTGCATGTGCAAAAACACTTTTCCATGGTAAAGGAGGTCAGGTTAGTCTGGGGCACCGATAGATAATGCGTTGAAGTATTTCCACCGACACATGTGTGCATACATGTACCCCCAACCCATGAAAACACACAGTCACATGTAGGACACATATATACACCTGGGTGTAGCACATATATACACTGCCAAATACAGGCGTTCATAAAAATACATGCACTCTGTACATGTGCACAACACATGCCCACAGAAGCACAATCTTCATAATACACACAAGAACACACAGGCACACACGTACATGCAAGACTTAAATACACACTCAGATACCCATATTCATTGAATACGCACTATATTCAGTGTATACAATGTTAATGTATACATGTACTACATGCATATACAACATTCATACATGCACACTGTATGTACACACACATGCACACCATACGTGTACACACAGGCACATGTTCAAGGGTTTATAGATGCACTCACACAGTTTTCATGTACTTTCTAAATGGCAAGTTAGATGTCACTTGACATTGAACCACCAAGGAAAACCAAGCCACTGCCATTGAGTTGATTGCAATCCATACCAAACCTACGTAGGGTTCCTGAAGCTCTAAGTCTTTATGGGAGCAGAGAGCCCCATCCTTCTCCCTCGGAGCACCTGAGGACTTGAACCACCAACCTTGTGGTTAGAGCAATCTAACACTTACCCGACAGTGCCACCAGGGTTCCTATTTAGTTGACTGGAATTACATTATTGAAATCGTTATGCCATCAACACTGCAGAATCTCTTGCCCTCTTGTGACTAGGGGGCTTTAAAAGGCCCCAAACAAAACTACTACCATCAAGTGGAGAACCGTAGCAGACCCTAACTAGTAGCCTGTGGACACTGACAATCAGAGCTTTGCAGTGGCTTTTCCCCCGGGGAGTGACAGCAAGTGAATTAGGTGCCCTCCTCCGGAGGTAAAGGAGAGAGCCGGGGCACCCAGCCCTGTGTGCTGGGTGCTGGCTTTCTACAGGACCTCCTGTGTGTTCACCCCTCAGTGAGAGTGACTTAGCCCAGAATATCTTCACCTGTGCAAACACCCCAAGACTGTATTCACTCTCAGTCAGTACTAAAACCGAATTCACAATCAATTAAGCTAAAGGCAGATGGCTCCCTCTCCAATAATACGAATTTAGGACCATGCTTCCTAAAAGTCCTGGCAGGACTCTCTTTGGAGTATACACTGTAGTGTCCTAGGAAAAGCATGCTTCTGAGCCCGAGAACCTCTGAAATTCCCAAGGAAATGGGTAAGGCTGACTCCCATTTGGCTTCTTCCTCCTGGGCTGCGCTCGTGTGCCCACAGCTGATTCTTTCCCCCTGGTACACTGTGTCCGGCCATGTCCATCTCCTGTGAGGGCCATTCTCTCCCCCTCCCCCCTGTCCTCTCAGGTCTCTCCCAAGCACAGCAGCCCAGGTCCCCGGCCTGTGGGACGGGTAGCTGCCAATGTCCTCCCCTCCAGGCAGCTCTTGACTCGGCTTCTCCTGCCAATGCTGTTCCATCATTTTGCCATAAAGGCGTGGGCCCCTACAAAGTGTTCACCACAGCCTTTGCACACTGGGGTGGTAAATATGTTTCTGTACATTACTGGTTTCCATAAATGGAGCGTCTCTTTCTGACGCTCTGGTTTTCCTGTAATCTGTATGATACGCGAGCACATGGCCCAAATATGCACATCTGTGGGTGGGCCAAAAATTCAATGAGAAACTATTCAAGTGCGCAATTGGAAAGTACAACTTTTTTGGAGAGTGGGGGGAGTGCTTTATCAATTTTCAATCTGTTTGCATTCTGAAACATATATAATGTTTTTATTCTATGCAGGATCATAGATGATCATCATGAAAACATGAATCACATTTGAATTTATTTCCAAAACCAATAGTGCAGTGTACACACACACACACACACACGGTTTTATTAAGGCAAGAGATAAGAATACACATTTGCACTTGGAACAAAGATGGCGCCTGTCTTTGGACCAATCTCATGGTTGCATACCTTTAATATCTCATTTGCCGCATCTGCGTGACGAGTTGTCTTTTCATTGGGAAAAACCAACCTTGACGATCAGCCACACCTCCATAACTAGTGGGACATCAAGCTCTTTCTTCTGCCAGACCACGTCCGTGGATAGTGCTACTGTTTCCTTGCCCCAGTTTCCCCACTTGTCCTTAGTTTTTTGCTTTTGTTTTATTTTGCTCTGCAGACCCATCCCCACCTGGGTCTCTGTAATGCCTCTGAACTAAACATCTGTACATTTGTGACTGCAGTGCCCAGCAGTCAACACAGGAGGTTGGAAGAGCACTGATCTCAGGCTTAACACCTGGTGTAGGGGACCAGGGCTCCTCATTATCTCTGCTCTGCGTACTCAATGCGAAATAAAGACAAGCTTTGCTCTGGGGAAAATGACATCATTTTTGCATTCCTTCTCCTCCAGCACTGACTTCATGGCCCTGATTTTACATGGAAAATGCAGTGGGATAACGTGTCCTACATATGGGAGGATGCTAAAATGCTTGAACCTATACAATAATACGCTGGTGGTTAAAACTTGGTACCTTTGGAAGTCAGTCTCTGGATAAAAGAGAGCTAAAAAGAGCTAGCGTTCACTCGACTTGGTAATTTCCTGGCAGTACTAAATAATCTGAATGCCATAGCCCTGTTGGACAATGCGTACGAAACAAACGGTTCACTTAGAGATGATATGCTTCTGCTTGGACAGGTTCTGTGTAGCTCTTCATCCTGAAAATAACAGCTTTTAAAGAAGATTTCATCTTGCACCTGGGTTAAAAAAACAAAGGTGACTAGGCAAAAGGCAAGTGGTTTTAAGGTGCTATAAAATCTGTCCATGGCAACTTCTCTCGGCAACCTGTCTACTCCTGCCCACGGGCCAAGCCTATTGTTCCCTTTGGAGGTGCAATTTGTCAAACAGCCGCCATCAATTGTTCCATTGATGTCGAGAGCATAGTTGATTCTGGGCAAAGGCATTATGACTTTTTTGGAGCACCTAGTCTGGGCATTGTGCTCCCAAGTTCCTGCACAATGGAGTCCCTTCCAAAGAAATGCCTTTTTGTGCAAATCCCAATTCACTGAGCTTTGGAATGCATTCCAAGTGTGGGCAGAAAGAGGGAAGAGAACATAGGTTAGCGAGGACCTAGATAAAGAGTTTCTCTCATTGCTCATAACCCCGGAAACCTTTGGCTCACCCAGCGCGATTTTTATAACCCATCATTCCTAAAAACTCCATCATTATTCTTCATTAATAGCCATCTAACATCATGACCCTGTTTTCAGGTACAATCCCTCCACTCATTAAGTCAGTTGTCCAAAATGAAGAAGGGCTGACCACCAACGAAGGGCTCAAGATGCTGGTGACCATTTCGTGCATCTTGGTCGGGGTCTTGCTGCTCTTTGTGCTGTTGCTGGTTGTGCGGAGGCGGCGAAGGGAACAGAGGCTGAAGAGGCTCAGAGGTAAGTGAGGACTCGCCCACTCCTGCAAACTGCCACTCGCATTCAATGGGGACGTCTCTCAGGAGGCTGAACCCAGCAAGGATTATTTTAACCTCTTCAAGCCAGATCCCTCAAAGTACCTAATTTATTTTTAATTATTCTATTGGGGGCTCATACAGCTGTTCTCACAATCCATACATATAGCCATTGTGTCGAGCACATTTGTACATTTGTTGCCATCATCATTCTCAAAACATTTTCTTTCTACTTGACCCCTTGCTATCAGCTCCTCATGTTTTCTCCTCCCTCCCCACCACCCTTCTCTCATGAACCCTTGATAATTTATAAATTATTATTTTGTCGTGTTTTACACTGTCCGACGTCTCCCTTCACCCACTTTTCTGTTTTCCATCCCCCAGGGAGGGGGTTATATGTAGATCATTGTGATCAGTTCCCCTTTTCTCCCCTACCTTCCCCTTACCCTCCTGGTATCGCTACTCTCATTATTGGTCCTGAGGCAGTTATCTGTCCTGGATTCCCTGTGTTTCCAGCTCTGATGTGTATCAGTGTACATCCTCTGGTCTAGTCAGATTTTTAAGGTAGAATTGGAATCAAGATAGTGGGGGGAAGGAAACATTAAAGAACTAGAGGAAAGTTGTATGTTTCATTGGTGCTATACTGCACCCTGACTGGCTCTTCTCCTCCCCGTGACCCTACCATAAGGGGATGTCCAGTTGCCTACAGATGGGCTTTGGGTCTCCACTCAGCACTCTCCCTCATTCACAATTATATGATTTTTTGTTCTTTGATGCCTGATACCTGATCCTATCGACACCTCATGGTCACACAGGCTAGTGTGCTTTTACCATGTGGTCTTTGTTGCTTCTCAGCTAGATGGCTGCTTGTTTATCTTCAAGCCTTTAAGACCCCAGATGATATATCTTTTGATAGCCGGGCACCATCAGCTTTCTTCACCACATTTGCTGATACACCCAATTTGTCTTCCATGAAAATGTCGGAAAGATGAGCATCATGGAATGCCAGTTTAATAGAACAAAGTGTTCTTGCATTAGGGAGTATGTGAGTCGAGGCCCAATGTCCATCTGCTACCTTGGTACTAAACCTATAAATGTATGCACATAGATATATTTCTCCCTTGTCATAAATAAATAAATTTACATGTGTATATGCCTGTATTTAGACCTCTATAAATGCCCTTTGCTTCCTAGTTCCTTCCTCTACTTCCTTTTACTTTCCTCTTGTCCCACTATGATGTTCAGCCTTCATTTGGGTTTCCGTGATGCCTCTTGGTTACATTGCCCTTGATTAAGCCCTACCAGACCTCCTGCACCCTCCTCACCACCAATTTTAGATCACTTGTTATTCCCTTGTCCCTGTGTTTTCTCCAGAACTTCCATAGAGCCTTAGGCACAAGTCATAGGAATTTTACCATTTCAGTGAAGCAGATGTGGAATGAAACAGTACCTTTTACTTGTTTCCTAAATCCCACCTATTGGTAGGCTGAGAAAGTTGTTTTTGCCGTGGGGTTTTCAATCCCATTCCCTTTGATTTTTTTCAGCTGTTCCAGCAAGATCATCAATTAGAATTTCCTTTGCAAGGAAAGGCCTAGCTGATTCTCTCTGGAAATGAGAATTATTTCATTGCCTGGAATCAGAAATTGAAGGTTTATGGTACTGGGAAAGCATTGTGCAGCAGAAAATACACCGCTTCCTAAATTAGAAATTTGAGCTGCAGCGAGGTGTATGAATTTCCCTCACCATAAGTGGAGCCAGGGCGCCGGGGTGGGGGGATTAATGGAAGATGGAGAACATAAGCCAGATGAGACCCATTGTTAACAGACACCATTATTAAAATGTACAGCTCTATCTAGTTCTGCATGATGAGGCTATTTCCAGCTTCTGGCCACCTGCGCTTACTTTCCTTGCTTTGCTGATTTGAGGACGGAGCGAGGACACCTGAGGCAGAAGTGTTCTGTGGACTTTCACTCCTTACCTATGAGGATGCTTAACCAAGCCTTTTTCTTTTCTTTTCTTTTTTGTAAAATGTAATAGTTTACTCTCAACTAACTATTCTAAAGGTTGGTGATTCAAACCCTTCCAGGAGCAATCGCTTCCATAAAGATCACAGCCCAGACAGCCCCATGCAGCCATTCTTTGCCAGAATATGAGCCAGTATGGCTCCACAGCAGTGGGCTGGGTTTTCGGCTTTTGCATTGGAGCATGTGTGTGTGTGTGTGTGTGTGTGTGTGTGTGTGTGTGTGTGTGTGTGTGTGGTTTGCAGTGTCCTAGATATTCTCCCAAATCCCATTGGAGGAGCAAGTCGGGGAGCAAGTTCTTTAAAGCAAGCCTGTGCTGGCACCCAAGCTCACTGATGCGAAAGATGGACAGATATTGAGACCTTCTATAAAAAAACTTCATTTGGCATAGTCCAATTGGAGCAGGAAAACATGGGATTATTGTCATCTGGTTTCATCTGTGTAACTCAGCGTAGCACATTCCGTGTGTGTGTGTGTGTGTAAATCTAACACAGTCTACTCTCAATTTTCTTTCCCTTTGCCCTCAAATGAAAAGTCGAAGAACTTTGCACTCTATCTGTATACGAGAATAGCCCTTCCATTTGTACTGTCTACAACCCAGGAATGTAGATGGCTCATCTATCTCATTAAAATATAGTCTTTTTTTAAATCAGCTTAATCATTTCTCCTTAAATTTGGCAGTAATTGAGTGGTGACTTTATCCAAATCATAGCGCTAGGTGCCGGGTATACAAAGAAGCAAAGAAAGGATCTTGTGACCGCTAGGTTTGTTGTAGAAGGTAGACCTGAATGTGTAGCAGTGAACGCAAGAATGCTAGAACAAAGATCCTTACCAATCCCATGTAAATGCCAAGTGAATAGCAAAAAGGAGACTACCTAAGAGTGAAACAAAACAGTAATCGAAAATATAATACTGCTTGCCAGAAGAGCTAGATGGCGTCTGCTTACCACTCCCAATTGCTCTGCTAAGAACCACATTAGAAGGTCCTGAAGAGAATGGGGGTAAAACGTGGAACAAATCTCAACCACGGAAAAGAGACTAGTAGGAAGGAGGCTGGCGGGACTCCATAGACGAGAGCCATTGGTCACCCCTCACGCCTGGAACAGAACCCAGCCTTGGGGTAGAAGAATCGGGCATTTAAGATCAAATGGGTAGGCAGTCTTTCCCCCATGACAGAGCTCAGATAGCTAACAAAGAGAGCAGACTAGAGACGGAAAGTACTGGAGGAAGTGGGATAAGTCACAGTATATTGAGGAGGTGGCAGTGGATGAGTTGAAATAAAATGTCAAGTTCAGGATACTGAGGAATTCAATGTGGGCAGACTGGGTCAGAGCCCCTGCGGGAATGACCATCACAAAAAAGACCAACTGGACGTTTACATGGCCCCTGCTTCCCAGGTAGCATGATGTCATGAGCTGAACTGTAGGGACATTGTGGTCATGATATTAATGCACTTATGTCGAACTGCTTGTAATTAGGAACTTGTCAATTGTCAATCTGGCATATTAAAAAGTAAAAAAAAACTTAAGCCTCTATCACAAAATTTGACTGAATATGGGTTAAACAAGTCGTGTATTTTCAGAACATTACCACCTTCCGCCTATTCTATCTAGTTTCGTTTGTTTGTTTCCTAGCTGCCATTTCTTTTGCTCTTTCCTGCCAAGGCAAATCCTTTAATTTTCTTACTCTCCTTAAGCCTTAGACACCACTCACCTTGCTTTTCTTTGCCCAGCACACTTCCAGTTAAAAGATATTGCTGAGTCTTACCATTACGTTTGGGTTGGACTGCCAGAAGACCTGTGCAGGCTGTAGTTCCATTCTGAAAAGTCCCTTGTAATTTAGTTATTGCTTTGCTCGGGTTCCATCGAGAAAATACCCTGGGGCAGGCATTTTTATTATTTGCATCCTTGCTTCTGGTCTTATAGTGAGTCTCAGTTTAAAGAAAATGTTTTTAAAGCAATGCATCACATCAGCAAGCACGATCTCTCATTCCCTGGACACGGCTTTCTCTTCTTCGTGTCAGAGAAAAGATAGCGCCAACATGCAGCTGTCATCAGGAAGTGGATCCATGCTGGGGCAGAGAGGATGTATTCAGGGGAGCTGCTGGAGAGCTGTGGATTCCAGAGAAGTCGCAGGCCTTGGTTCACAGGAAGCAGAAGCCTGGCATTGTGTGGATGCTTACTAAGGCCGTTTCAAGGCAGGAGTCTGACGGGAGGGCAGCAAGCTTGCAAAGGCTTTGGGACCTAATTGTCAACTGCTTAACAGCAAGTTTAGAGGGACATATTAAGGTAAACTCAATTTCCCCAAACACCACCTATTATCTGCCAAGTGCCATGTGTCGGGCTAGACAGAAAAAGATATGTAAAACTCCACCCCATAGAAGCTGGCTCGCTGGTGGTGGCGAGGCGAAGCAGAGGAGGTACAGACTCGTCTTCTCTATAGCAGTGAGGGATGCTGCCTTAAAAAGACAAAGCAGGCAAGCTGGTTGTAAGGGGAGAGTCCTCCCAGGGCCCGACCTTGCTGCAGGAAGACCTGCCTTTTAACCCTGCGGGGCCACTGAGATCTTACTTAATCTACAGTAGTTCCACCTCACTCGGCCAGAAGCTACAGTTATAGTGTTTAATGCAATGGGTGACTTCGTTATTACAAATCCAGAGTTCATTAGGAGAATTACCCAATTACAACCTGACCCACATAAGATGCAGATTCGGTGCCTGCGCTGGAATGAGTTCAAACATATTTGCAGGTTGTACACAGAAAATTGCTTCACACAATAGTTTGGTTGTCCAAATTAAAGGACATTTCTAGTAACATGTCAATGTGGCCTAAGTAACCCCTCTTCAGAATAACAAATGGGAATAAGATGGTTTGAGTTATTGGAAAATATTGTATACGAGATTTTTAGCATGTCTATTAAAGGTCAATTTGAGGGCATTGTTGGGTTACTGGAAACCACTAACATGTTTATTAGCTATAAGGTGTGTTTTACCATATTGACAAGAACTAGCTAGGCAAATTCTATAAAATGTGTGTGTTTTAGATAAAAAATTTTTTAAAAAAAGAGAAGAAAGAAAGAAAATAGGACTCAAACACTTTAGCCAACCTATATTCTCCTTTCCTGAGCACTTTACTAATTTTAGAGCACAGCGACCTCTTAAAAGCTAAATTGTCTGAAAATGGTGCATTGAAAAAATATCCATAACCTCATGCAAAGAGCTCAGAAGGCACAGTGGTTATCTGCTCAGCAGTTCACACCACCAGACCCTCTGTGGGAGGAAGAGGGAGCAGTCTGCTTCAGTGAAGATGAACACAATTCTATTCTGTCCTATTCAGTGGAAATGGTCAGAATTGACTTCATGGCAGTGGGTTTGGGTTGGTTTTATAACTTGGCCCAGGACTGCAGAAGCCATATTTAGTTTGCAGTAATTCTTTGGTTTGCAGTAATTCATAGACTAAGTGAGTAGCAGGGCCCAGAGTCCCCGCAGGCCCAATCTTAGAAAATCTGGTTTCTTGTGTCAAGAAATCGACCTCAGTATTTCTAAAAGCTTCCTCCTTTAGCGTGAGTTTACCCAAGAGGGTATAAGGTCATGTTGGCAACAGCCAGTGTGAGTCACCTGGTAGTGCCAAGTCAAACAGCTACCTCCAATGATTTCAGCTAAACAAATGACAAAAACCAGCTGTTAAAGACAATCTGGCCAAGCTCCTGTTATAAAATGTCCCTTTTCCCTTGAACAGAAATCCATTTATTACTTTAAACATGCTTTTAAATGGATGAATGTATAAAAGTCAGTCAGATTCAGGAGACCATTTCCAGAGAGAAACCTGGGCTCCTGGTGCTGCCTGAGTTTAAAAAGTGGATCACGAGGAAAGCACTTTCATTTCTTCTGCTGTAATGTTCCAGCTAGGCTGAACACATCAGACATCGAAGAGATGCAACCAGCATGTTCCTTAGAAGCGAGGCTCACGAGTGAGACTTGTACTCACTCACTTTAGATTAGCAAAGAAGGAAAGGCCAATTGCTAGACAAGGACTCGATGCTGGTAAAATAGAGGATCAGGGAAACCAAGAGAAGCCTTCATGAGATGGTTTGACACCGAGGTCACCAGAATACACTCAAAGATGACCATGACCTTGCAGATGGCACAGAACTGGTCAGCTGGGGAACACGTCGTTCGAGTATACATAGGCCACCAGGTGCCAGAGTCAACTTGGTATCAGCTAACAGTGCTGCACTGCTTCTCTGAAAATGAGCGCAAGCTTCCCCTCCCTCGGAAGACCAAGTGATCAAGTGAAATTTAAGGATCCACAGGGGCAGGACTGTTTGTATAGGATCTCAGTGACACTTAACAACAGAGAGAAGACTTACAGTAAATCAAGACGGTGTGGGCACCCCACAAGTTGCATAGCCAAGAGGAAAAAATAACCAAACGGTAGTTAAACTGGGGGCACATGGCTGTCCTTTGAGGCATTTAAGACATTGGTATTTCTTTTGCCTTCATTTCTTAATAGAATTATCCTTTCAAAATCTTCAAACTTTCTGTGGCAGAAATAACTAGAAAAAGGCTTTCTGCATGGAAGAATGGGGAGCAAGGAACCGTGGGATATTGATAGAGCAGGCCCAAGGACATCCAGTGGAGCTGGAGACCGAGAGTGGGCAGTCAGGAGGGAGAGAGTTCGTGTTAGCCCCGGATCTGCAGTTCTTCCCTGCCTGGGGCTCTGTTTCGCCCGTGTTGGCACTGGCAGTTCTCTCAGAGCGCAAGAAGGAAAGGCTTTCTTCAGTGGATGGATTGCCTCTCATGGCTTTGGAGTCTACTATTCACTTGAGCATTCTGATAACTAAAGTCCTCTTCGTGATCTTGTAAAAGCCTAACTAAAGGTTTGTAGCCCTTACAAAAATAGCTTCTTTATGAGAACAGCTTCAATGGCAGAGACAAATAGAGATTGTTGGAGGGAGATTTCAAACGCTCGTCTTTGATGAGAAGAAGGGCCACGAGGCAAGATCTGCTATCCCAAATAGATACTGAGTGTAGGTTTGTGCCAGGGACCCCCGATATTTCATCTCACCAAACTAGAACTCCAGAAATCAAAATGATTGTCCTTACTGACATCCTAGTCTGCAGAGTAAAAGTCCAAAAATCAAGGCATTGGCAGGTTGTGCCCCCTCCAAAGGTTCTGAGGAAGACATTTTCTTGTCTCTTCCATTTTCTGGTGGTTCTGGGAATTTCTTAGCTTGTGAATGCATCATTCCAACCCAGTGGTTCTCAATCTTTCTACTGCTGTGACCCTTTCACACAGTTCCTCATGTTGTGGTGAGCCCCCAACCATAACATTATTTTTGTTGCGACTTCATTACTGACATTTTACTACTATTATGAATTGGGTGACCCCTATGAAAGGGTCGTTTGACCCCAAAAGGGGTTGCAACCCACAGGTTGAGAACTGCTGCTTGAATCTCTATCTTCACACAGTCTTCTCCTCTGGGTCTCTATGTCTGTGTTTTTGTTTTCCATTCTGATAATGATATAAGTCAATAGATTTCAAACACATCTTACTTTGTATTTCCTCATTTTAACCTTATTACCTTGGCAAAGACCCTGTTTCCAAATAAAGTGACATTGGCAGATACAGGATCCATGACTTCGATATATTTTGAGGGGCAGAGTGGGAATTGTTTTGTAAATAAACACGAGGAAGCTTAAGCCTCCCGATTTGCAGAGCAGCACCATATGAGGTCTAGCACTCTGCCTCCCGCACATCATCGACATGCTCCTTCATGACCTAAGCAAGGCCCACAACAGAAAGCTCAGAGCCTGGGCAAGGCCACGCTGGAATACCCAGAAGCCAACTTGGGTGCTTTCCTTAGGACTGAGCAATTGAAACATGCACTAACAAAAAAGTACTAAAAAGTGCCTTTGTGGTGCTTTTGTTTTGCTTTGTTCTAACCTTTCTGTAACATTTTCATATGCCTCAGGCTGTGTCTGAGTCACTGAGCAGGTCAATAGAAATGTGGTTTAACACTGGTGGCATGGGGGCGACACACTGGCCTATACTGTGGTGTGTGTGTGTGTGTGTGTGTGTGTGTGTCGCTGTGATGCTGGAAGCCATGTCAGTGGTATTTCAAATACCGACAGGGTCACCAAGGTGAACAGGTTTAGCAGAGCATCCAGACTATGAAGAACCGGCAGTCCACTTTGCAGGAATTAGCCACTGCAAGCCAGATGGCTAGCATGGAGTGGTTGTCAGATAGTGAAGGCTTAATGGGTTGAAGTAGGACATGGCAGAGAAGTGCCTGATTATGAGCCCTGCAGGTACCAATGCACCCAAAGTACCAAGGCACCCAAAGTATCAAGGCACCCAAAGTACCAAGGCACCCAAAGTACCAATGTACACAAAGTACCAAGGCACACAAAGTACCAATGCACCCAAAGTACCAATGCACCCAAAGTACCAAGGCACCCAAAGTACCAATGCACACAAAGTACCAAGGCACACAAAGTACCAATGCACACAAAGTACCAAGGCACCCAAAGTACCAAGGCACCCAAAGTACCAATGCACACAAAGTACCAAGGTACCCAAAGTACCAAGGTACCCAAAGTACCAAGGCACCCAAAGTACCAAGGCACACAAAGTATGGCTGAGGAAGTTGAGTCCACCCTAATGACACGAATCAAGCCAAGCAGTGTGGACCTTCATTTTCTGCTGGGACATGACTCAATATGAGAAGAAACAGCTGCAAAGTTCTATTAATTGAAACCTGGAATGTATGAAGTATGAATCTAGGAAAACAGACAGTGGTCAGAAATGAAAGGGAACTTATAAAGATTGATATCCAGGCATCTGTGAGCTGAAATGGACTGGCATTGGCCATTCTGAGACAGAAAACTATAGCATTCACTATGCAGGGAAGGAAACAATCCAAGAGCAATGGCTTGACATTCCTTGTCAAAAGGACAGTTGAAAATCTATCTTGAAGTACACTACTGTCTGTGACAGGATTCTATCTACCTGCCTATGAGGAAAGCTAATCAATACACTATTGTTCAAATTTATGCTCTAATCACTAATATGAGTAATGAATAAATTGAAGAATTTTACCAATGTCTTCAGTCAGAAATGTATCAAAAAGCTATCAAGATGCATCAATAATTATTGGCATTTGCAAGGCAAACGTTGGAAACAAAGAGGAACAAAAAATGGAATTTTTTTTTCAAAGCTATGTATTCAAATTTTTTTACAAGACAAGCTATCACCTTCAAAGTACTCTTCATGACACTATATTTGTCAAATCTGAGATTCCATTCTTGGAAACATTTTTCAAACTCTGGATGGTTAATAGCAACTCCCTCATTTTTTTTCTTCACCTCTTCTACGTCATCAAATCACTGTTCTTTCACGCCCCTCCTCATTTGTGGAAACAAAAAGAAGTCACACCAAGCAAGGCCAGAGGTTCGTGGGACAAAAGAGGCGTGCTGTTTTCTGCCCCAAAACTGGCACACTGAGATGACTGCGTAAGCAGGTGCATTGCCGTGATAACAAAGCCAGTCCCCCGTCTGCCACAAATCAGGATTTTTGTTACACACTGTTACACAATCTTTTCAGAACCTCCAAATAGAAAGAAAGTTGATTAACAGTCTGACCTGGTGGAACAGACTCCAAATACATTTTCATCCATTAGAGAAGTTGATGGACATCCAGAATGAGGTTTGTCATCCATCGGTATTTCACCTTTCTTGAAATGAGGAAACTACTCATACACGAGTTTTGTAAGTTGTCCTTGTAAGCTGTTTACAACATCACCGATAGTTTCTGCAGCATTTTTCCAAAGCAGGAAACAAAATTTTACAGCCACATGCTGTTCTCTTAAATTGGCCATCACAAAAAAATGAATTTTGAGCAAAACTGCTTTTACAAAAAAATTCACTGTGACCAGAGAGAACCTTCCCAGGCAATGCCACTGGGTGCACTAACTCAGACCAAGTTGCTTGATGCTCACCTAGCAGGAAAATTGCAAACTATGAAAGCTCTGCCCAGCGGAGCTTTCTTCTGTCTTTTTTTGGGGGGGCAGGGTGCCCCCTCCTGTAGTCTTGGTGATAGAAACGAAGCTGGAAAATCACATGATAGAATTTTGCAAGACAAACTACTCATGTGTCTCTAACATTGTGCAACAACACACAGGTAACTTTACACTTGGACTCTTCCACATGGAACAAATGGAATTCAAATCGATGATATCTGTGGGAAGAGACAATGGAAAGATAATTATGAGCAGGTTAAATTAGGCCAGAAGCCAACTGTGTAACAGATTATTGATTGCTCATATGTAAGTTCAGGTTGTAACTGAAAAATAAATTAAAACAAGTCCAGGAAAGCCCAAATAAGACCTTTAGTCTATCCCACCTGAATTTGGAGAACATGTCAAGAACAGATTTTTACATTGAACACGAATGACAGAAGGCCTGATGATCTGTGGGAGGACATCAAGAACATTATTCATGAAGAAAGCAAAAGTTCATTTAAAAGACAGAAGAGAAAAAGATCGAAATAGATGTTAGAAGAGGCTCTGCAACTTGCCCTTAATTATGGAGTAGCTTAGGCAAATTGAAGAAATGATGAAGTAAAAGTGCTGAACAGAAAATTTCGAAAGGCAGCTAGAAAAGACAAAGTATTATCATGAAATATGCACAAATATAGAGTTAGAAAACCAAAAAGGAAGAACACATTCAGTATATCTTAAACTGCAAGAACTCAAGGGAAAAAAATCCAAGCCTCGTGTTGCAATCTTGAAAGATTCTATGGGTAAAAAACATGAATGATGAAGGAAGCATCGAGAGAAAATAAAAATACATTGAGTCACTGTGCTAACATTCCGCCTTTTCAGGAGGAAGCATATGACCAAGAACCAGTGGTACTGAAAGAAGTGGTTCAAGGTGCATTGAAAGCATTAGCCAAAAAACGAGACTCCAGAAATTGATGGAATGCCAAATGAAATGTTTCAACAAGTTTATGAAGCACTGGAAGCACATACTCGTCTATGTCTGGAAATTTGGAAGACAGGTACTTGACCAGTTGATCATAAGAGATCCTTATTTGTACCTATTCCAAAGAAAGAAGATACATCAGAATGCTCATATTATAGAACATTGTCATTGATATCACATGCAAGTAAAATGTTGCTACCATCCAATAGCTGTTGCAGCAGTACCTTGACTAGGAACTGCCAGAAATGAAGGCCAGACTCAGAAGAGAATGTGGAACAAGGAATGTCATTGCTGATGTCAGGTGGATCTTGGCTCAAAGTAGAGAATATTGGAGAGTGTTTTATTGTCTATGCCAAGGCATACAAATGTACAGATCATAACAAACTATGTACTTCTTACCATATATTAAAGTTTAGTCATAGGTCTGGAAATCTAGGTATAGGTCTGAGATTAAAAACTGGTTAATGGGGTGAGTCATGAGATCACCCAGCAATGACTTGTAAAGCAGCTGCCCCAGGCAATGCCCAGCTGCTTCCACAGTCAATATCTCAGACAAAGGATCTTCCGTTCAGCTGGGTTAATCTCTTCAGGTGTGATGGGAAGAGATAATGGTTTTATCTGAGAGAGTGATTTAGCCTTTTAGCCGACAAAAATGGAGCAAATGGGTTTAAAAGACTGGTTCTAATGGCAGGAGTGATTCAAAAGAATGTAGAAGTTCAATATATATTCCTTCCAGCTTGTCTGTCTTCAAGCCACTGAACTCCTCTCACCTTCTTTTGATCACTGAGTTCCTGAAAGAATATGATGTCCTGCGCTTTATACCCTTTTATCCCCACTCCACATCTGTCCCATCCTGCTTAACTACCACCGCATTGAAACTGCTCTCTGATGGCCCGTTATCTTCCAGGCATCAAATGCATCTCCCCAGTTGTAATTTTCTAACCCTCTTGACAGTTTCAGTGGTGCGAGAGCATTTTGTCCTTTTAAAACTCTCTCCTTCCAAAATTCCAGTATCACTATTTGATACTGAATATTCGATTATTTGAATCGATATTGACTGTTTGAATGCTCCTTCTTAATTATTTGCCACCTCAAAATATGATAGAAAGAGCCCAGAACAAAGAATGAATGGGCAGGAAGCGTACATTAGGGAAGGTGTCATGGGGTTGAGTCCTCACATTAGGGGACAATTGTGGCTGCTATTAGCTGTATTAGATGCAGAAGAAGAACAAAGCTTGGGAAGATGTTTCGAAAATAAGAGATCCCAAATAAAAGAGACACTTCACATCCGCTTTTCTTTGACAGTGCTATTTGAACTGGGAAAAAAGTGGGACAAGAATTATTAAAAAGAAAGAGAGGGAGAGAGGGAGGCAGGGAGCAAGGATGGGGGAAAGGGTTAAAGGAGGAGGTACCTAGATGAAGGGAAGAAAAGAAGGGAGAGGGAGAACGAAATATGGGAATGAAAGAGGAGACAAGGGAGGGAGGAAAGGTTGGAAGGAAAAAGGACAAAAGAAAGATGGGCTCAATATGCTTGAAAAGGTCATCAGAAAGCCCCTAATTAATTATAATTAATTCCTTAATTTTAATAGGAGGAGCCCATGTGGCATTTATTGTATGTAAGTACTGGGCTGCTAATTTCAAGGTCAGTGGTTCAAACACACCAGCTACTTGTCAGGAGAAAGAGGAGGCCATCTGTTCCTGTAAACAATTGTAGCCTTGGAAACATGATGTAGGGTCATGGTGAGTCCAAATTAGCCGTTAGTGTGGTTGTTACGTGCCATCAAGCTGGCTCCGACCCACAGTGACCCACACAATGGAAGGCTACACTGCACGGTCCTGCACCAGCCTCACAACTGTTCCTGTGCCTGACTCCATAATGCAGCCACTGTGCCCGTCCATTTCATCCAGGGCTTTCCCCTTTGCACCACCCCTCCACTTTACCGGGCATGATGCCTTTCTCCATGGACTGGTCTCTCCTGACAGTAGGTCCAAGGTATGTAAGCCAAAGGCTTGCCATCCTAAGGAGCCTCTAGGGAGCACTCTGGCCTTCCTTCTTCCAATACACTATTTGTCTGTCATTTTGCCATACTGCGGTGGCTTCCGTGTTGCTGGGATCCTGGAAGCTGTGTCACCAGTATTTTAAATGCCAGCAGAGTCACCAGATAGAGCTTCCAGACTAAGAACAGACAACAAAGAAGACCTCGGCTCCCCACTTCAGAGGAAGAAACTCCTGGAAACCTTAAGCGTAACTTTGGAGCATCTTCAAATATGAAAAACCAAATTGCCTAGGTGGCCGCAGAAACCCAGACTCACTGTTTCAGAGTCCATCCTGACTCAGAGTGAGCCCACATTACAGGGTAGAGCTGCTCCATAGCACCTCAGACTTTCTGAGAGGTGCCCCCGAGTCTGCTGTGACCCATGGCGACCCGATCTGTGCACAAGAGAATGGACCACTTTAGGATCTTACACCATCCTCACAGCTGTTCCTATACCTGCGCCCATGCTTGCAGCCACGGTGTATCCTTATTGTTGAGAGATCTCCTCTTTTGGGTTGCCCCTCCACTAGGCTAAACAGGATATCCCTTTTCCAGGGACTTGTTTCCTGATAACATGTCTAGAATATGTAAGATGAAGTCTTGCCATCTTTACCTCCAAAGAGCACTCTGACCGTACTTCTTCCCAGGAGGATTTGTTTGCCCTTTGAGCAGACCCTGATACAGTCAACATTCTTCTCCAGCACCGCAATTCAAATGCATCCATTCTTCTTTGGTTTTCCAGACTCAATGTCCAACTTCCATATGCATATGAGGTCATGGAAAATATCATAGCCTAGGTCAAGGTCACCTTTGTCCTCAAAGTAACATCCTTGCTTTTCAAGACTCTAATGTGCAGCAGATTTACCTATTGGAAACCGTCCTTTGACTTCTTGAAAAATTATTTTATTGGGGACTCTTACATCTCTTATCACAATCCATCCATCCATCTTATGTGTCTAGCGCATTGGTACATAGTTGCCATCATCATTTTCAAAACATTTTCTTTCTGTTTGAGCCCTTGGTATTAGCTCATTCCCCCTTTTTCCACCCTCCCTCGCTCATGAACCCTTAATCACTTATAAAATTTTTTTGCATGTCTTACACTAACCGCTGTCTCTCTTCACCCACTTTTCTGTTGTCGATCCCTCTGGGAGGGGGTTATATATAAATAATTCTGATTAGTTCCTCCTTTCTTCCACCACTTTCCCCTTACCTTCTTGGTATCGCTACTCCCATTATTGGTCCTAAAGGGTTTATCTGCCCTGGATTTCCTGTGTTTACAGCTCTTATCTGGTACTACTGTACATGCTCTGGTCTAGCCAGATTTGTAAAGTGGAATTGGGGTCATGATAGTCAGAGGAGAACATTAAAGAACTAGAGGAAAAATGTATGTTTCCTCTATGTTTCAGGGCTACACTGCACCCCAACTGGCTCATTTCTTTCTTGTGACTCTTCTGTAAGGGGATGTCCATTTGTCTACAGATGGGCTTTGGGTCGTCGCTCCACCCTCCCCCTCATTCACATTCATATGATTTTTTTATTCTGAGTCTTTGATGCCTGATCCCCTGATCCCATCGACACCTCATGATCACACAGGCTGGTGTGCTTCTTTCATGTGGGCATTGTTGCTTCTCAGTTAGGTGGCCGCTTGTTTATCTTCAAGCCTTTAAGACCCCAGATGCTGTATCTTTTAGTATCCCAGCACCATAAACTTACTTCATCACATTTGCTTATGTATGTACCCATTTTGTCTTCAGTGATTATGTCAGGGAAGGTGAGCATCACAGAATGCTGGGTTATTAGAACACAGTGTCCTTGTGTTGAGGGGGTGCTTGAGTTGAGGCCCAATGTCCATTTGCTACCTTAATAGTTAACATATAAATATATGTACATAGATATATGTCTCTATTATATATAAGTATATTTACATATGTACCTGCCTGTGTTTAGACCTCTATAAATGTCCTGTGTCTCCTAGTTCTTTTCTCTATTTCCTTTTACTTCCCTCTTGTCCCACTATCATCTTCAGCCCTCATTCTGGTTTCAGTAATTCCTCTAGGTTACATTGCCCTGATCAAGCCCCACCGGGCATCCTATGTCCTCCTTGTCATCAATTTTAGGTTACTTGTTGTTTCCTTGATCCTGGGTTTGTTGACATCCCCTTCATCTTTCCATGATCATTGATTGTGTATCCAAGAAAGGCAAAATTCTTCCACTTTTGAGCATTTTGGTCTACTTTTCATTGAGTTGTAATCCACACTGAAAGCTCCAATCCTTTTTCTTCATCAGCAACTGCTTCTAGTCCTATCACTTTCGGCAAACAAGGTTGTGTCACATGTATATTGTAGCTATTTAATAAGCCTCCCTCTAAGCCTTTAGTTTCTCTGATGATTGGCTCAACCTACAGTTGGAACAAGTGTGGTGAGACATTACAGCTATGATGCACACTTTTCCTGATTTTAAACCATGCACTGTCACTTTGCTGTGTTTGCACAACTGCCTCTTGATCTTTGAACTAGTTCCTCATGAACATGATGACGTATTCTGCAACTCTTCTTCTCAAGGTTATCCCGTATATCATCATCCACAAAGGCCAGTGGCTAGCCAATAAAGCACAAATAAATAACGCTCTTGTGTTCTCTGCTTTGAGCCGAGATCCATCTGACATCAGCAATGCTCCATGTCCCCTTCTAAATCTGGCCTGAACCTCTGACAGTTCCCTGTCAATGTACTGCTGCAACTGATCTTCAGCAATATTGTATTTGAACGTGATATCAATTACATTGATCTCTAGTATGAGTTTTGCATTGGGTCGCTTTTCTTTATAATGGGCACATGGGATATCAATGACAGCGTGTTATAATTTGAGCATTCTGTTGGGTCACCTTTTTAGGGGGAATGAGTACAAATATATGGACATCTTCCAGTCTGTTGGCCAGGTAGCTGTCTTTCAAATTTCCTGTCACAGATGAGTGAGCGCTTCCAGTGCTTCATCCGCTTGTCAAAACATTTCCATTGGTGGTCCATCTATTCTTGGAGCTGCTTTTGACTAATGCATTCAGTGCAGCTTGAACTTCCTCTTACATCACCTTTGGTTCTTGGCCATATGCTACCTCATAAAGTGGTGGAATATTTGCTAGTTCTTTTTGGTACATTGACTCTCTACATTCTTTCCATCTTATCTTGATACTCACTTCATTATTCAATATTTTCCCCATAGAATAGTTCAAGATTATAACTTGAGGCTTCAATTTTTTCTCTTGAGTTCTTTCAGTTTAAAATATCCTGAGTGTGTTTTTCTATTTTGGCTTCCACATTCTAGGTCTTTCCTCATTCATTATGATATCTGGCTTTGTCTTCTCAAGCTGCCCTTTGAAAAAAAATCCTCTGCCACCCCGCCCCGTGTGAGAGAAAGACAGGGATTTGCTATGAGTAGAAAGCCCGTAGTTTTCCTACAGAGATACTGGTGGTTTCAAACTTCCAACCTTGCATTAGCAGCCCTACATGTAGGCGGCAGTGGGTCTTTTCATTGAGTTTTGTTTTTGTGTACCAGCTTCTGGCTATGTAGGTGAAGGCCATGAAATGGTGGTCAAAACCCCCATAAGTACAGGCGACTACCTGTATTTATAAAACATTATCATACAAGTTACAAATAATAAGCAGTGTAATAGTGCTGATATAAATGCTATGGAATCCAAGGGTAAAAAAAAAATCCCCATCGCCAAGATTATGGCAGGTCCCAAGGGGTTCTAGTCTCTAGATCCTAAAGGATGCACACATGAGGCTTCTGAACAAAATTTCTACAGTGGAAACCCCAAGGTCGCTGTTGGTGATCTTTGAACAAGCAAGGGGAAACTACAGGTGATCGAAGATGTTGTCCACCCTTTTCAGAGCCAATCGATTGTACAAAGTATGAGCTGAAAGAAAATGGATTTAGGTTAGAGGACACATGCTTTCTGAGCAATGAGAAAATGACTGAAATCACTGGCGATGTGGACATACCACATGGTGATGTCGTTGTTGTTTTACCTGACCAAGCATGAGCCCACTGCCACCCAGTGGATTCCGACTCAGAGTGACCCCATATAGGGTTTCCAAGAATATAAATCATTCTGGGAGCAGCTAGCCTCAGCTTTCTCCTGCAAAGCAGTTGGTGGATGCGAACTGGTGACCTTGTGGTTAGCAGCCCGACTTCTAACTCATACAACCACCTGAGCTCTTAGAAAAGAGATTAGCCTTTCCTGGAGACATGCCCAGAGTAAGCAAGAAATCTCTCCAGCTTTCCTTCTAAGAAGCATTCTCATAGCATTTCCTTTGAGACCCATCTGTAAGACGGGAAACGAAAAGACCGGCAGTCCAGTGATCGCAGAGCTCACAGCTGACCAAAGTGGTTGTCGTACCTAGACCTGTCCAACAGCAGCATTCAGGGAAAATGCCCACTAGTGGTAAAAAACCACAAAATTGCAGGTGGACAATGTCAACTCTGGAGGGGATTCTGTCCTTGTTTGTTGGACATTACGCTGATAGCGCATTATACCGAAAAATGTTATGCTAGAGAACAGTACCAACTCAACTGTGATCGTTAACTTTAAGGAAAGAAATTCAGTAGTGATGTTGGGCGAAGCAAACGCGCCAGGTGGATCCTGAGGATGTTAGAGTGTGACTCACCCTCAGAAGATGAACTCAAGTAGAAGGTTTGCTCCTTGGCAGTTTTTACTATTTATTAGAGCTTTGTGCTAGCCACTGCTCGGCTGTTCGTGGAGCTAATTAATCCTAAACTTCTGGCATTTAACATATATATTTACTTTTTAAGTGTTAAATCATTCAGGAAGAGAAGAAACTCATCATAATATTTACTTTGTCTTTGAAGATAAATAGAAAGGAGTTAGAAATTAAACGCTGCTTTGCTTTCTTTGCTCCACCATGTGGGTGGGTTGAAAGGACCGGTTTCATTTCCCAGACTGACTCCATCTGTGCGCACAGTTGGGACCCTGCTTTGAGGTTCCCGAGGGAGACTGGGATGGTCCATTTGGAAATCTTCAGTTACCACTGTGGGCTCTTCCCATACCTCAAAAATAGCACACTGCTCTACCACCAGAAAACGCTCCATTTGCCAGTGCTCAGATCCTGAGATGGAATGCCCCTGCATATGGGTTTGTTCCCTACAGAGCTCATCACACCCTCAGCTGAGTCGGTTTCCAGAATGTTCTGTTTCTGGAACAGTGCAGTTAGCATGAAGACTGTCAGAGGGAAATGAAAGGAGAAGGAATCAAAGGTTTTTGTATTCTCAGAAAGAAGACATTCATTTAGCCAGAACAGAATGGGTAAAGAAGAGTAATTCTAAAGAAAATTCTCACTTTCTTTAGAATATAATGTCATAAAAAAAGAAATCACTTTCTCTTTGGTATAATTTTTAGGTAGTATTTCTTTTGTCAGGAGGACTAACTAGGACTAGATTAACAATGGCCTCTGAGGAAGGAAAACATCTTTTATTTGTGAATTTGAAATAAATAGCTATGTGTCAAGATACGTCATTTATTGCCTGACGCACTTTGGGAACTCATAGCTTCAAAAAAAGAAACACTTTTTAAAATTGAGTTGCCATGTCACACGCATTTTAACTTATGGCATTTTGATAACAACAACAATGACAAATAGAAGAATGGGACAGTGGAATTTGTACTCCATAAATGAATTGCTTTCAAAATGTTAATTTTCAGATAGCTGAATATAAAATCGGGATTTCTACACATGACAAATACATGTTTTTACAGTGTGAGGTGCCATCCTGTCAGCTCTGGCTTGTAGAGCAGAACAAAACACTGCCTGGATCTGCCAATCCTCAAAGTCTGTGTGAGAGTTGAGCCCATTGTCGATGTGTTCATCCATCTTATTGAGTTTCTTCCTTTCTTTTGCTGTTCTGTACCTTACCAAGCATGATTGCCGCCTCTGGGGGACTGGTCCTTTTTGATAATATTTCGAGTCTACACAAGAAGAGGTATTTCCATCCGTGCTTCTAAAGAACTTTCTGATGGTACTTCTTACAACCAAGATGAATTGATTCTTCTATTAGTCCATGGTGAACTCAGTATTATCTATCACCACAAATAATTCAAATACCAGTTCTTTTATGGTCTTCTGGATGCACTTTCACTTTCATGTACATATGAAGCAATAGAGAACAAAGAAGCAAACGAAACCTGTTGTCGTATAGTCAATTCCAACTCTAGTGACCCTACAGGACGGTGGTTCTCAACCTGTGGGTCACGACCCCTTTAGGTGTCGAATGACCTTTTCACAGGGGTTACCCAATTACAGTTTGGAGTAGCAACAAAAATAATCATGGTTGGGGGAAGGGGTCGCCACCACATGAGGAACTGCATGAAAGGGTTGCAGCCTCAGGAAGGTCGAGAACCACTTCTCTAGGACATAGAAGAACTGCTCCAGAGGGTTTACAGAAGCAGACTGCCACCTTCTTCTCCCACAGAATAGCTTTCTCCTGTACGATGCCCTGCATTTCACTCACTGATATTTCAGTTAGCAGCCAAGGGCTAACCCATTGCCCCAACTAGGCTCCTTTGACAATCAACAATGAAACAAACCGATGAACCACCCTGCCACAGGGTTGATGCTGGCTCATCCCATATAGCAACCCTACAGGACAGAGAAGAACTGCGCCTAAGTGTTACTGAGACCATAAATCCTCATGGAAGCAGACAGCATCATCTTTCTCCCATGGAGCAACTCGGGGGTTTGAACTTCCCACTTTGTGATTCACAGCCAAACATTTAACCCACTGTAACAGAAAGACTCCTGTGAAAATCAATAAGTTGTAGTGAAACATTTAATACATTTCTGAGAAATGTATGGCCTGGGATCATTATGATATGTACTTGTAATACCAATAACAAGATAAAAACAGCCCCCTTGAAAAAATAAGCGATGTATAAAAGATTAGATCACTAGTATTGATCTGGGTATACTATTGCATTTTAAAATGGCTAATGTCACCTGACATTCTAGAATATTTGTCAAAAGTCACCAAAGTAAATGATAATGAGTTGCTTGGCATGCACTAATACAACCTTTCTTTCCTCAGATGCAAAGAGTTTGGCTGAAATGCTTATGAGGTAAGAACAAGACCTCCTATTCCACGATCATTTCTAAAAACAATGTCAAGCTTGCGTTGATGACTCTTATTTTAATGATTATATTCTGATATGACACATTTTCTTTTGACGTGTAATGTTTATTCTTTATTCCAAATACCTGTGCAGTACTTTATTGCATATGTAATTTTAATAAGATCTTTTTTACACATGATATGTTGTTTGTTTATTGTGTGCACTCAACCAGTAAAATGCTTCCATTAATCTGGGATCCAAGGGGCACTTTGTAGATAAGTAGCTTTGGGTTTGCTTTCAAATAAGTCTCACTTTTGAGATTTAGCAGAGTTAGAGAGATATCTCTTCTCTCACGTGGGAGACCCAGGTTCTATTCCTGGCCTGTACACCTCAAGTGTAATGCTCCCCACCCCACCCCACCATGAACGTTATGGCAGCTTGCTTGTTGTTATGATGCTGAACAGGGTTTGCAAGAGCTTCCAGACTTAAGGTAGAGGTAGGCCTTGTGATCTACTTCTGAAAAAATCAACCATGGAAAACCCTGTGAATCGCAATGGCAGGATCGATTTGTGCACCGAGTCACCATGAGTTAGAGCCAACTCAAGAAAAGATAGCAACAAATATATCAACTTTGAAACTGAGCCTTCTTCCTAAAAGAACCTGCCAGGTTAAAAGCATTTTTTAAAATGGTAGGTACCGTGTTGTTAAAGGGATGGTCTAAGATGAAGACACGATGACTGCCCTAGAGGGAGTCCCCTTTCCTCAGTTGCCAGGGCTCGTTGCCCTCCACTTGCCTTGAGTCCTTGCTGGCCTCCACCGCAATTATCTGGTCCATTTAGGTCCTGGAGACCATATTCTACATTTTTCAACATCAAGTTGGAAGGACCCAGCACTGCAATTGCTCAGTTTGTAATGCTGAGCCACATGAGTGAAAAAATGGTGTTGAGTTAGAAAGCAAATGTTCACAAGTACAGAAACCAAGAAGTCCCTGTTCAAAGTATCAAGTGCCCGCAAGGCTTGTGCCAGTGAAGGCGTGAGAAGAGCACATTTCTTCATTCAGCCCAACCTCTACCTCCCACCCAGTCCCTCTCCTTCAAGAACTCCCTGTCTTCCTCCACATACTCAGTTTTGTCAGCTCTTCTCTTGCTGAGCGAGTGAAACCTTCTGATGTTAGTTGCATAGGTATGGATGAACTCATAGATGACATCACTAGATATTTGCATTTTAAACCTTTTATTCATGTGAAGTACTTTCAAAAAGAGAAGGATTCCATGATATTCTAATTCCATTTCCATGAATGTTTTGAAGCTATTTGCATATACTAATTGAAAAGTGGACAAAGAAACCAGACTTGGCACTAAGTGAGGGCAGTGTGAGAAAGAAGAAGGGTGGGGCCTACGAGATTTGACCGTCCCTCCTCCACCCAAAGTTGGCTTTTACTTCTTAACCATGTCTGTATATGGAATTAGTACTTTTTATTATTATTTACAACGCCACCCAGTCCCATGTCTCTGACATCTTTGATCAAAGTCATAGAGAAGAATATCATTGACATACCGATAATTACTTCCCAAATACATGTTTAGATGACCATAAAGTATTTTACAGCAATTTAAATCCTAGGTCAAGGAGGTGGAGAGATCAAGAATAACTCTTCAATGTTCTGTATAATTAGATGCAATTGGGTGCTACTTTTTGAGATTCAGGAGGCAGAGAAGCAGTCTAGACTGTACTGTTTTCAGAGGGAGGGAGGTCACTAATGGTAACGAAGGGACCTGTTCAGACCGTGTGGAATGTGGGATACTTTTTAGGCATCCAGTAAAGGTGTCCAATCGACCACTGTAAGTAAGAGTCTGGAGCTCAGAGATGAGGCAAGCATATACAAATTTTCTACAGAAAAAAAAATCACTCTCATAATGGTTATTTATCTCAAAATTGCCTACGAAGATTATGAGACTGTACATGAAATGCCTTTCATACTTTCACCTTTTAATGTCTGTGCTTGTCGGCTCAGTAAGTACTTTGGTGTTTTTATGGCCCCGTATAAGGCAGGCATGTGACTTCGTGTGCATTGGGGTTGAGTAAATCTTCAGACAAAGCGTCCAGAGAAACAAATAAGCCTGAGTTATTGTATTCATAACTGACCTACATAGTAAAGTAGCAGTTCTACTGTAGATTTTTAAAAATATGGCTTAGGAAATGACACCATACAATGTTGACTTTTTCACTTTTCTAGAAAATGCCGGGTCATAATCTAGAGGGCGATAGTTTCCTCGAGCTAGTATTCCATTTAGAATGCGCATGTCTTTTGCTTACCTCACAGATCCTCCTACCTTTCCCATCCCTCTCCCCCTCCCATTCCCAGAGCACTTCACTAATGTCTATCCCCACTCCGGCTCCTGCAGAAAAAGCTTCTGAGCCCATGCCTGTAATTCTTCTGGTTCCTCCCTCGGCTTCACGCGTTCCCTCCCATCATGCTTAAACATACTTCTCCTCCTGAGCCAAAACAAACAAAAAGAAAACAAACGCACTGCCATGGAGTCAAAGATGACTCATAGTGACCCCATAGGACAGGGCAGAACTTCCTCTTTAGGCTTCTAAGGAGTAGAAAGCGCCATTTTTTGCCTGCAGAGTGGATGGGGTGGTTTTGAACTTCTGACCTTGTAGTAAGCAGCACTATGTGTAACCACTATACCACCACTAAAACCATAAATCTTGTCCTCCCAAATCCCCTGCATCCATAATCTGCTTTGTTCCAACACATTCGGTGTTCTTTCAGTTGGCATTTGGTATTAGCTTCTCTGAGGTCCTAGAATCCAGCCCTCCCCCTTCTCATGAGCCACAGAGCAAGACATTAGAAAGCATCCTCTCTGTTAACAGAGCAATTACTGTGGCTGAAAGACCACCTATTGATACGAGCAAGAATTAACACTGGTGTTCTCAGTTGTCAGTTGCCAACATGAAATTAGGAGTGTTAAAACCAGTAATTACTACCACTTAAGAGAATTAAGGTGTGCGGGGTGGGGGGGGGTTCTCTCTTAAAAGAGTGCAAGTGATTGAAAATGAAGAGACATTCCAAGGTGGTATTTTAGATAATTAATTTAGAAGTAAAAGAAATGTTTTCCGTCTTGTAGGACTGAATCAATCCCAGTTTGTCAAGTTAACAGGCTGAGTACCAAGAGGATGTGTCGCCTATGTGGTTAAAGGCCACTGCTCTCCAGATGTTGGTCAAGACATCTAGGCACATGGTACCCATTGGTACAGAGCAGGATACTGATTCCTGTCCTTGATGCTTGCTGCTGCCTTCTCCGGGAGTACAGGGAGGAGAATGAAGACCCGAGGTTCATTTTCTCAACCACATGCTGCCAACAGTTAATTTTGCAATCTTGCACAAGGGATTTTAGATCTCTGTGTCTCGCTTTCCTGGCTGAAAGGAGATCAAATCAGTCACCAATTTAAGGGTGTTTCTAGCACTGTCATTCTGGAGTCTAGGCAGAGGTAACATTTCATTTTCTGCCATGTGCCAAAAAGAGGCATGTGAGTATTTCAGGGATTCAGTGTCCTAGAAGGAACTGGGGTGGCTTAGGAGGATCAAAGTTCTTCCAACCGCTACCTGACAAGTCAGCGCTTCCAACCCACCAGCCACTCCTCAGGAGAAGCATGAGGCTTTCTGCTCCCACGGAAATTTACATCCTGTGAACCCAAAGGGGTAGTTGTCCTCTCGGGCTTGAGTCTCTGTGTGAGCTACCTCAGGGCTAAACAGAGACGTGCAACTCCATGCTGAGCCAGGACCTAGGAGCCTAGAGCCCACATGCCATTTCTCTTGCCTAAATGCCATGCCTACAGACAGGCCTTCATTTCTCCCTGAGTAAAGTATGTCAAATAGGAGAAACTCCACCCTGCCCATCCAGATCGCATGGATTTTCGTTTTATGGTTGCCATTGTTGTGGGGTGCTGTGAATATGACTGAGCAAAGATCCCGTAAGACAGAGTCGAACTGCGCAGAGAGCTTTCTATTATCGGTGTTAACAGTCAGAGATCAACAGGTTTTCCTCCCAACAAACCTCTGGGTAGGTTTGAACCACGAACCCTTCCATTAGCAGCCAACCTCTTCGCCGGTTCTTAACCGAGCTTCCTCCTTTATGTGCTTAAGCCAGAAAACAATTTGAAAAACAACAGCCTCCTAAGACGTGAGACTGACTGGCTCAGAAGCACTAACCAACACGTTTAATAGTCAAGGGTAATTATTAGTAATAGAGCTGGTTCTACGCAAAAGGAGATTCAAATGAACTTAGCCTCCAATGAAGTTAATAGTTTGAGGAGGTAACAGATGATGAAGAACTGACAGTACTGAAGGAAGACATGCATGCTGCCCTGCAGGCTTTAGTGACAAAATAGACTCCAGGAATGCACAAAATGCCATTGAAGATATTTCTACAAACAGATGCAACGCACCCTTCTCGATGCCAAGAAAATTGGAAGGCATCTATGTGACCAGGCAATTGGAAGAGAGCCAAACATGTCTATTCCAAAGAAGTATGATCTGACAGAATGTGGAAATTATCCAGAAATTCATGAAAATACATTTTTGCTGCAGATAATTTAAAAATGGCCCCAGCTATACATAGACAAAGAACTTCCAGGAATTCAAGCTGGATTTAGAATAGGGCATGGAACACGGAATATCATTGCGACGGCCAATGAATCCTGCCTAGAAGCAGAGACTACCTGCAAGATGCCTACCTGTGTTGTTTTGACTGTGCAAAGCATTTGACTGTGTGCATCAAACAAACGGTGGAGAGCCTGGTGGTGACTGGGCATTCCAGAACCCTTCATTTGTGCTCCTGTGACACCCGTACAAAGGCCAAGAGGCTGTCTTTCTAACGGAACAAGGGGATGTTGCACACTTTAAAGTCAGGAAAGGTGTTCATCAGGGTTGTATCTTTTTAACATATTGATCCAATCTTTGTGCTGAGCAAACAGCTCAAAAAGCTGGCCGAGATGAAGGAGAATACAGAATCAGGATTGGAGGAAGACTCATTAACAGCATATGATATCGAGAGGACCTAGCCTCGCTTGCTGAAAAGGAACAGGATTTGAAATGCTATGGTCAAAAACAATAGCCTGTAAAGAAAGCAAAATCTTCACCACAGGACCCATAAGCAGCATCGTGATAAAAGAGAGAAAACACTGAAACTGCCGAGGATCTCATTTTATTTGTATCCGCAATTAACACCCATGGAAGCAGCAATACAGAAGTCAAGGCTGTAGGTACTGGATTGGGCAAAGCTGCCGCAAAAAACTTCTTTTAAGTGTTAAAAAGAAAAAGTCTCATCTTGAGGACTAGAGTGGGTCTAGCTCAAGCCAAGGCATTTTCAGTTCTTGTGAATGCTGGACAGTCCATAAGAAAGATCAATAGAAGAATTAATGCCTGTAATTATGGTGTTGGTGAAGAGTATTGATTTTACCAAAATTCAATTTGGAATGATAAAAGAATGAACACAGCTACAGGGGAGGAACAGTTAGAATGCTCCTTGGGAGGGAAGATGTCAAGACATGGTGTCCTGTACTTTGGTCGTACTGTCAGGAGAAACCAGTTCCCGGAGGACACCCTGCTGGGGAAAGGAGAGGATCAGCAATAAAGGGAAAGCCTCCCAGGGAGAGGGCCCCACACAGTAGCTGCAACAAGAGATTTCCTACTTAGGCCTGATGGTGAGGCTGATACAAGACGAGGGAGTTTCCGTTCTGTGGGACATAGGGCCACGCTGACCTGACAGCGCCTGATAACAGAGTTTTACACACACATTAAAACAAGAGATCACAGTTACTCCAGCAAGGTGTACTCCTAACGGCCTACAGTAAAAGTTAGGTACTGCAGAATGCGTTGCATCCTATTAAGGAGTGAGTACCGCTGTGTAGCACATCGTCATTTGTTCTCCCCCACAACCTTTAAGAAAACATTAAGACTATAAATGGTTCGGGTCACTAAGTAATTTATTGGCTGAGCTGGGAGGTACTGTCCCTTATCATGCTCCAATCTCATCACTGTCATTTGAATGAAAATCCAGATGGCAAATTGATGATGGAATATTTTAATATTAGCTCACCCTCTATTTATTATCAGCCTGTAGCACATAAGACACGCACCTGTGCTTCCACAGTGAAACCATTGAGAGTATTTTTCCAGGTTGCAAAGGAGATTTCCTCTAATAATTCTTTGTAAAGATTTGCTGCTGTCCTAATAATCAATTGTTGAAATTTTGGAGATATAATTTCCATAAAACAATACTTCATTAAATATCAGTAAATATTATTACAATGACACCATTTAGTTGATGTCTGAGAAACATTTCAGAATTGAAAGAATATCATTGCCCCAAAGTAAAGCCTTTGCGTCTGTGTCATTCAGCTAACACAACTGCTCACAGAAGGACAAGATCTGCTTAACCTTCTTTGAACAATATTTTATTTATTCAGTACCACTTTGTGGGATATGGTGTTTTCAGTGATTGAGAAATAACAGGACAGATGAAACTGTCTTTTGGGAGCTTACATTCCAGTGGAAGAGACTGATAATCAGGAAGATGGAGCATTAGATATATATGCTAGACAGTCCAGGAGACAAAATAAAGCAGAGTGGTGAGTTCCCACAGCCCATGAGAATCCAATGGACCCATTGAAAAGATGCCATCAGGGTGAAGTTCAGAAGAAAGAATAGAGGTCAACCAGGCGGGTGTTGGGAAGAGGGAGGGCGTTCCTTTGCTCAAAGCAAAGGAAGCATCAAGTGCAAAGATGGTGGGGGAACAATTGACCTCCGGTCTCAGGTTATGGGGCCTTTTCTTGCCGTCTCTCAGCTGACCTCAGAAGAGAAGGCAGTGGAGTTGACCTCCAGCTTTCATTGTCCCTGTTTGTAAGGTTTCATCAGGTTCCAAGCCGCTGTGCCAATTGCAGTGGTTCAAGCCGCTATTTCGCTTGCTTCCTGTGTAGATCTGCTCGCACACCCCTCATTGTTATTTAAGCACAGGCTGCACTTTGTGCTCATAGCTGCTGTTTAATAGAGCAGCCCCTGACTGCCTCATAACTATTCATGACGAGCAGAAGGAACTAGCTCACACTGCTATTTTTGGTGCAAGGACAAAGCTCAGGTCCCTGGTGAAGTTTCTAAACAGCTCTCTCGGATCGTCACGGAAGAGGAGTCCCCATATATTTTGTGGACATACAGCTTGTTAGAGCCGATTGAACTGCAGCCCCCTGTAAGCAAAACACTAGTTTATACAAGTATGTGAAACTTTGTTTGTTCCACTAATGTGTTTAAACCACAAATAAAGCCGAGAAGGTAGGCAAGCAAGTGGTTTAAGACGGTATAGAGACCACGTGAATAATTCAGGCCAAAACCTTTGAATGTGCGCTCTGTAAAATTAGCACGATCTAGCTAGCTAGCCCAGTTCCTCATCTGTGGGGTAAGAAATCTGGTTCAAGATCAAGCCCTAAATAGAAATGCTAACATCTTCGGTAAGTTGTCTTTTCCGGAGGCTATTTTGTTTATATTCAAATAGAGAGAAGCAGTATAAGATATTCAGAATATTAGCGTCCGCGTTAGCATGCACACATCGGAAGGAGTTCTTGGACGAACCTGACCTTGGATTATTGACATTCCACTAGCCACCTGGATCGCCAGTAGATTCATATTATGTTCGTGAGAAAGGAACCAAGGAGGCAAAGCCTTGGGATTCACTAAGAGTCTTGGCTGAAGTGGAGGAAGGCTCTGAGCTGCTGTGTGGGTGTCCCCTTTCCTGCTTCCTATGAAAAGTAACTAGCACCGAAGTGAATCAGCATTGCATGCACTAAGGCTCTAGAATTCTACCCCCAAAAGGAGAGTTTGACAATTATTGGGCATGATTTATGAATGCCATAGATTGACTCGTTGATTGAATTACCTAAATGACCGGGCCTCCTTGTATGATGTTTCCATAAACATTATTTTGAAATCTACTCCTAAATGCTTACATTTCTATAATGACCGAGCAGCCACGTTCTAATGTGGATTGCTAATTAGGACCTTTATTGACATTTTGTATTTTTGTGCAACTTGGAGAGCGTTGGGATTTGCGTTTTTGTTTTTGACCGCAGGCTGTAATGGAATATGAGCATATCATGCAGCTTTACCACCTATTTCCATTTATTTTTGAGAAGACAGCTCATTTGAAGAGTAATTTTCTGGTACACAAATTTCTGGGATAAAATTATTATAGTAATTGCTTTTCTTCTATTCTGAAATGTACTATCAGTTAAGAGAATGGAACTAATGTTCAGGGAAGCTAACAAGGTTTATGATTTACATTTGGAACAAAGACAAAACAGCGCCAGCTATAAATACAAATCCATTAGTGGGACCCTCACCCAACGAACCCCCACCCAATGAACCCCACCCAATGAAGCCAACCCAACAAACCCCACCCAACGAACCCCCACCCAATGAACCCCCATGCAATGAAGCCAACCCAACAAACCCCACCCAACGAACCCCCACCCAATGAACCCCCACCCAATGAAGCCAACCCAACAAACCCCACCCAATGAACCCCCACGCAATGAAGCCAACCCAACGAACCCCACCCAACGAACCCCCACCCAAGCAGATCTGCTGACCAAGCAGCAGCTGCTGACCAACCTTTCTCCTTGATCTGAAAAGACCTCACATCTGACAAATGCTCTGGGTTTCAACATTGCTCATTTCTTGTTCTCATTTAGCATTTCCTTTGAGAAAAGCTCTGCTGATAGGTGTCGAACCAACATCTATTGCAAGCGATAGTTTGCAATCTTCTGGACTGCTTCCATGGACTTCCATATTAACCAATGTGAATATTTGTATGAAGGGAAAACATTCGCACATGATGCACTTGTCTTCTTCCCTCTCCTCAAGTCAGAGCTGCAGTCCTTGCATGTGTGTCGTATAATTAGAGAAGCAACCAAGTTGGTTTCTAAGCAAGCACTGCCATAAAATGACATCGAGCTGGATTTGTTAACATATCCTTCTTCTCGTTTGTTCCCAGTAAGAATACACGGACTTCGGATACCTTGAGCAAGCAACAGCAGACGCTAAGAATGCATATAGATATACCCAGGGCTCAGCTTTTGATTGAGGAGCGAGACACGATGGAGACCATCGGTAAGGTGCCAGGTTTGCTGCTGGAGACGGTGTGGCTGCTGGAGCAATGCCCTCCTGGCCTAAGCACTGTAGGGTAGGAGGGACGGCCTGACCTGCTGCAAGAGCCAAGGAGTTCTAAAGTTGAGAATAGGTATTGAGGAGAATGAGGAACAGTAAAGGAGGTAGAACTGAGTCACATACACTGGGGCAAGGTTTTCCCAGCTCTGGTCTCCACATGAAGTCTTTCTTGGAAGGCTATTGATGCCGCTTGAAAGGGAAAAAAATCCATGTAGCCAAAGAAAACTGTAAAGCCTGCAGATTTCTTAATGCCCCATCCTGGAGATACACTTTATATTCATCAGCTCCAGGGAGACCGGCCTCCATTAGAGAAAGCATTGAAATTCTACTTAGCAGTTGGGGGGACAAAAAGTCGTTTCTCAGAGGCCTGATCTCCAGCCCTCTCATCAATACCCTTGAGCCATTATCCTTGGGAAACACCCAACCCCTTATTTCACAGGAGCAGAGCAGATACCTGGAGGTTTGGGGCTTAGTCAACTGAAGCTCAAGGTGTCTTGACTCTATCCAGTCTCATTCAGTCCAATCCAGAACTGGAGACTCTATGCCCCTGCTGCAGGGAGAGGCCGAAGAAGAGCTGACGCGCATCGAGAGTCCCTGGAATGTACTTTTCCAAGCTTTTTATGTGCATTATTTAATTTAACCCTCCCCACTGACACAGG
Source organism: Tenrec ecaudatus (assembly GCF_050624435.1). Lineage (NCBI taxonomy): Eukaryota > Metazoa > Chordata > Mammalia > Afrosoricida > Tenrecidae > Tenrec > Tenrec ecaudatus. The sequence goes on from NC_134531.1 coordinate 213,973,289, forward strand.
AAACGTGTATACGCCCCTGATGACGGAGGTGTGGCGAGGCCCTGTGATTTGTCGAGGTCGCTTAGACCTAAGAGCAGAACCAGAATTCCTACCTGTAGGAATACTTTCCAGTAGGAATACTTTCCAGTAGGAATACTTTCCAGTAGGAATACTTTCCAGTAGGAATACTTTCCAGTAGGAATACTTTCCAGCCCACCTGCTTCCCCATCAGGCCATTCCCCACCAGCAGTGCCACCTGCTTCCAACTCAGCCAGCTACTTCTCAGCACCCCTTGCCTTAGCAATACTTCTGAGCTTTCCGGTACCCATGGAAACAGGCGCTGATCCTGGTTCCTGGGGCTGCTTCCTTCCAAAGTTAGCTCAATGTTTACTTTGGAAGGTGTTTCCTCACATTCAGGCTCAGGGCAACCCCTTCCTGTAGCCTGAATAAAGCTACCCAATTGCTGGCCCTTCCTCGGACACCTTCTGACAGGAAAGCATGGGTAACAGGGTTGGCAGCACACCCTCTTTGTCTCCCACGCTCCATCCATCCCTACCCTCCTGGCCTTCCCTTCCATGGATTAAAAAAACACAGGTAAGGTGTCCTGACCGATTGTGGATTGCCATCCAGTTGCCTCCAATTTATCCCAACTCCATAGACAGCAGAACGACGTGCTGCCTGGCCCTGCACCGTCCTCCCAAGCTTTGCCACCCCAGATTCCAGGGCTGCCGCCACTGTGCGATTTGGTGTGTTTCCTACCTAGGAGATGCGGCTTCTAGCAATGCATTAGATGCCATTCTGTTGCATTCCACGGGGTTTGTGTTTTCCTGGCTAATTTTCAGAAGCAGATGAACAGACCTTTCCTCCTAGTCTGTTTTAGTCTCGAAGTCTGCCCACCGTGAGTGATGCTGCGGGTATTTGAAATAGCAGTGTCCTTTCTTCATTACAGCAGTACACAGGCCACCATGGCATAACAAACTGACCGGCAGATGGGAAATATTGATCTAATGGCTCCTACGTGCTAAGTTCTTTGACCATCCTCAATAGATTCAAAGCTCTGGAATAAGGCCGGTGAAGCCCAAAGTGGTCCCTAGACATAGGGGCTGCAGCAATGGACCGATACTTGTGAAGATGGTACAGGACCAGGTCACATCTGACTCTGCTGTGCACGGAGTGGGGATAAGTTGGAGCCCACTGGATGGTAAACACCCTACCGCATCCCTTGTGAGAAGGCACAGCTCAGCCTAAAACCCAGACCATGATCATAACGTGCACACACCCAGATAGGTACCAAGTTCTTCTTTCAATTCTCTTTTCAGTAAAAGCCCTGAGAACTCTCTTATTTCGTTTGATAGAGAGGACATTAAAATTAAAACCTTCCCTGAAGCATCAGCTCAAATGCCAACATGTAATTTTGTCGACCTTTTAATATGGTTATGATATAGGCTAAGTGTTCCTCACCAGGCTTGTTAATAGGTGTACGTTTAGCTCTTAAATAGAGTTCGATGCACCTGGTGACTGGCAGATTGTCGCCTAGTAGGCTGGCCACTGCTGCATTAACCCCAGAGGTGGTCTGCCCATGCTTCTCTACATAATAATGACCGTAAGGGGGAGATACATCACCCTCCACCCAGGATCATCTGTCATGAAGAGCCGTTTACCTCCTGGCGATGCCTGACAGGTGGTCGATGGCATTTTCTAATTATTGGGGAAGTAGAAATGTGATACTTTAAAATGCTCTGGGCTCTGACAAGAAGAATCCAATAATCGAGGGCCATTAATTTGGTGCCAGAATAAATGGTTAACATTACAAACTGACAGGCACCTGAGATTTCCCATTAAAAGTTTGCAACCTAGCCCTGCGGATAGTCTGGTAGGCTCTCAGCAGGGGGATGCGAAGAATCCTCAGCCTCTCAACATTATTCTAGGGACCATAGAAGGCACCCTCTGAGCCAGGCCCCAGCGGAAGTCAGTGCGTCTATAGAAAACCCACTGCTGACAGGGCCACTGGGACTCAGGGCGACCCCATGTGGTACCCTGTAGAACTGCTCCATAGGGTTCTCTGGGCCGTAATCCTTTCTGAATCTTTACCAAAGCAGACCGCCAAGCACCACTGTGAGGTTCCGCACCACAAACTGTCGGTGCCACCTGGCTGTAGCTAAGCGCCCCCTGTGAGGGGTCCTGTGTCCAGTGCTGAGTCCGCTCTAGCTATCTGCATCGCGCCGTGGCAGACTGGAGCCCTCCCTCAGCTTCTCTGCCAAGACACTTTATTCTCACTTGGAGAGGCTTTGCTTTCCTGCCAGAGCCTGAGTCATTGCATTTCTGTAAGGTTCACTCTGCGCAGAGCCTTTTTTGGGCACAGTAGTCTAGCGGTGTTGTTGACTTTCCACATCGGTGTTCTGGTGGCACGGCAAACCGGAGAGTGTGCCCAGCTCACTGATAAGCTCACGCGAGCATCTTCTGGGCTGCAGTCCTTGAAAGTTTATTTGAAATCCGTAAATGTGAACAGAGCTCCTCTCAGAGTAATTATGTTTTAAGTCTAAAAGAATGACTTGATCACAACAAAGTCATGAAAATCTCGAGGCAGCCAAATAACAGCACACGGCACAGTCTTGTCTGCGAATGCTGTAATCTTCAGAGTTCCACGGAAAGCTGGTTCTACCCTGTGTCTCCTTCCTGTGCCCACACCAGCAGGACTGCGAGTCGTTGTAAGGTGAATCAGGGAAAGGGTGCCCTCGAGTAATTCTAGCTCAAAGGAGGTGGGGAGACAGGGGTCGTTCCTCCAATCCTTTACAATAGAGGAAGCTGACCTCCTCATCTTTTCCTGTCTTTCTCCAAAAATGATGCCAGGTTTAGTAGGGAACGGTGAAGTCTCTGGGTGCTACAAACAGTGAGGCACTTGGCTGTTGACCAAAACAGGGGTGATTTAAATCCACCGACGTACCTCGGAAGAAAGGGCTGGATATATCCCTCTGAAAAATTAGCCATTGAGAACGCTGTGGAGGAACAGTTCTGCTTTGATACATGTAAAGTTGTTGCAAGTCAGCAACAGAAATGTGTATATAAGGTGTGTCTGTGTGCATATAATATGTATTATAGAAATAATATCAATATATACACATAGAGACGAGAACTGCAGAGGTGTTTTTCTAGTACTATGAAACATCCTCAGTCGCAAAAGGTGACTGCTAGGCCCATGGCTGGGTGGGGCTGGCATTGCTGATGATGTCTCAAGTTAGATTTCTGTAAATATGTGAATCCCAAACAGAGGTAAATGGATAACCAGAACAACAAGCCCCCAACACCCCTGAAATTCAGTGTTTGGTTAATCCAAATGGAACTAAGCATGGAGGAAGAGAAATGACCCAATCTGTCCATTATGTATTCTGTATAACTCCCGCTCCCCAAACCAACCCCAAAGCACAATGTTTAACTTTTAACATTCCAGGGTCACTCTTGATATAGTGCTTGTGTTTTAGTTGCTTTGTTGCTTCCCAAGAGGTCATTGTTGTTATGGAGACATTGGCTCAACAGTAGAATTCCCCATAGCCATGTGGGAGTCCCCCGCTGACCCCATGTGCAGCCACCATCCATCTGTGGATCTTAGTGTGTTGCCATGACGCTGATTACATTTCAGCGGTGCTGCTAGACTCTGGCAGACTAGCAAGAAAGGCCTGGCAATCTACTTCTGAAAATCAGCCCAGAAAAACCTTACAAAACACAACCATCCATGCCACAATGGCTCATGGGAATGGTACAGGATCAGGAAGTGTTCGCTTTCGTTATGAATGGGGTCACCATGGGCTAGGGACCAAATCGGCGGCAGCAAAGACCATCGTCCTTGTTATTATCAATAGCACAAGTGCCTAAGGAGAAACCCCCCTTTTTTTTAAAGTCCAAGGATTCATTGACTGTCACTGTTATCCAAGTGTTTGGCATGGAAGCAGAGAGGAGTAAAAGTGCTTGGGTTTCTGCATTTGTGTCTGTTTTGCAGACGACCGTTCGACTGTCTTGTTGACCGATGCCGACTTTGGGGAGGCGGCTAAACAGAAGTCGCTGACGGTGACCCACACGGTGCACTACCAGTCAGTGTCGCAGGCCACGGGGCCATTGGTGGACGTTTCAGATGCTCGCCCAGGAACAAGTGAGTGACTATCAACACTTAAAACCGCGTAGGCACCGTCACTGTTGAAAGTGCCTCTTTCCCGCACCAGAGAAATGTTGGGGCTCCCCAGCCCTCTGCCTCAGAAACAATTGGATATACTAGCATCTCAAATTGGGTTATCCAGTTGGGTCTTCGCTGTTATCCAAAGTGTGTCCTTACAAGCCAATAACTCTTTGTATTGATTTACTCCAGAAAATACTGGACATTTCCGCGTAAGGTAATTTTTTGTTTGGTTATTTAGACAACCCCCCATGGAAGGCAGCTAACATTATTCCTGTGGCTACTGCGGGGCGACTTTCAGGCTAGAAAGGCGCTCTCACACTCATTATCTGTGCAACCCATGGGGAAAGCTAGTCTTAGAGACCTTGCTGTATCCGGGAGAAGGCGAGTCTCCGGGAGGTTAGGTAAAGAACCTGAAGCTGTACGTCTAATAAGTAGCAAACCCAAGATTCGGCCCTAGATGGGTCTGTCCTCAGAGCTTATTATACTTTTCTGCTGAAGAAACTGTTGGAGAAAAATTACAGCCTGGGAATTATGTTGGGCTTAATTATGGATATTTGCCTCCATAATATATGGAAATCAATTACTTCATGAAATTAAATTTCCTAATACACATCTAGAGCTTATTAATTAGATATTCTTGTTTCTTCATAATTGAGATTGTTCCTAAACCTCGTTAAGGACTGAGAAATTGTTGTCCCGATTGTTATCATTTTGAAAGCTTTGATGTTTGTCTTTTAAATCTCTAATCACGCTTTGCTAAAATTTACATTCCTAGAGTAGTGTGTTAGAATTAGTAAAGTAAATATTTTGCTCTTGAAAGCTAGTCTCCCTCGATTCTCCTCTCTGGTGAAGTATGGCTGAAACGTGCCACGCTCCGTGAAGTGCCACAGGTTGCCTGTTGTATAAGGTTGTAGTTTTGGGGAGAACAGTTAGAATCGTTAATGACTTTCACATGACGAGTTACTTTAGAAAATGTGCGAAAGGAGCCATTCATTCTTCCATTATATCTCTTTCTACACTCTCCTCCCACCTTGCCTTCCTTGGTGTCACTGGCCCGGTCAAAAATGGGACATTGGTGACACTGTGACATGCGAAGGGGTGTAACTGAGAGCCTTTCTCTTCAGACCTTCTAGACCTTTCTCATCCTCCCCAGAAACTGGACTTTCTATTGTGATCTCAGTGACTCCACCCTGGGCTCTGATGGGCCTCTGAGCCCTTCTCTCCTGCCTCTGGGAAGCGTTGAGCCTGGGACAGACAAGAGCAGATCCTTGGCCCAAGCATTCCTGGGGTGCAGCCAATGTGGGAGTTTTGTGGGCAGTCGCAGGAGAGAGCAAAAGGCAGAGGACACAGGACTGGTGCCCCACAGTGGGGTGTGTGCCTCAAAATCACCCAGGGGTCCTGTGTAAAATGCCAATTCCAGGGCTGCACCATCCTGATCCAGTTGGTCTAGGTTGGGGCTCGGGAATCTGCATTGTAACAAGCATCCTAGATGATTGTGATGTTGGTGCCTGGGAGCCCCATGTTGAGAAATGCCACCCACTGGAAATGGCTCAGCTTCAGAGGAATATGGGAAGAAGTGCCCCTTGTGCCCCCTGCCCCTGTGGTAAAGAGGTGCCTCGTCCCGCATCCTTGTCAAGTCTGTAGCTCTCCCGCGGCTCTCCTTGCTGGATGAAAAAGCAACATGCATTTCCACCTCCTTTCCAGGGTTTATTGAGCAGAGAACTGGACTAGGGCTAGTGGTAAATGCATAACCCAGAAGGGAGAAGAGGCCATGACACTCAAGGACACACAGGGAACCCCACCTCCCGCAAGCTCGGGCTCAGACGAAGGAGGAGAGCACGCTTATGGCATTTAAAATCTGAACAGAGACACGTCTCTGGGTCCCCAGCAGACATCGCAGACCACCGGAATAGAACATAGGAAGGAGGTGGGCGGGTCAGAGAAGGGCGCGACATGGATCCCACTGCTCAAGTATTGCAAGCATGCGGAAGGGACTTTCGACTCCACGCATGTAACATTCAGCAGCTTTACTAAGCATTTCCTTGACCTGTGGGCCCGTGCTCAGCGATGGAGCACAGCATGAGCAAGATGCAACAGTATGAGCAAGATGCAACAAGACATTATTTCTTCCTAGTAGTGGAGTCAGTGTGGGAAGCAACACAGGCCATCCGCACGAGAACACATGGAGACTACTTCATCAGGCTTGTGGTGTGTGGCAAGGGTTTGGCAGAGACTCAAAAGCAGGCGAGTACGTGGGGATGCTTTATAGTGGAAAAGAGGGAAGGGTGCCGTATAGAAGGCTGTGTGCATGAGGAAGCTGGAGAAGCGAGGCGTTGCAGATGATTGCCTCAGGGAACACGGATAGCTTTTGGGGTTGACCTTGAATTGGAAAGGGCACAAAAATTAAGGCAACTGTTATTTACTAATCAAGTGCTGGCCACTTGGAGCCCATTGTTATAAGGATTGCCGTTTTGCTTCCTCAACTAGTAGCCACAGACTATGGTTCCACTTTGTGGCTGGTTGCTGCGGGTTGTGGGTCAGAGCTGTATGTTTCTTTATGGTCTGGTCATTTGTATATTCAGTCTCTCCTGGGTCAGTAAAGCAAGAAATAAAGCATCTCTTATTGTTCAGTAAGTACTTGGAAAAATAAGACATCAAGCTATAGTGAAGAGTCATTGAGAAAATAAATGCAATGGGAAATAAGAAGCTCCCGTAGGTCCAGGTCATCTGAGAAAGCCACCAATGAGGAGAAAGCTTGAACCAAGATTCACAGGCGAGCAGGGAAGCAGCCAGGGCCAGACTCCCAAGATTTTGAGGCGTGTGGGGGACAGGAGCTGCCCTGGAATGCATTGAGGAGGAGGAGGATGGAGCAGGAGGGAGAGCCTGATCGTGCAGGGCCTAGCAGGCCAAAGTCACTAACTAGTGTACACTGCATTCTGGGAGTTCCAGGTTACCCACCACCCCCTCCCCCGCCCCCAGGAGCGTAGCGCTCTGCTAGTACTATAATGAAGTAAAGGCAGTTTACGCACGGAACAATGCTTCTCCCATTTGTGATGAACTTCGCTCAATAATAATGTTTATTCATAATAGACACATTTACTCTAATTTATGCAAGTCTCTGATTAAAAAAATAGAGTATTCATTTAGCATCTGTAGCACACCGTGTGCTAGAAGGAGACCATTGAGTAGACTTTTCATTCAATAATATTCCCTGAAACTCATTTTGAGAGACTGGGTGCATTCCATTCTGGAAGCAGAATGGAGAATGTTGCCACAAGAGTCTCAAATGCAGCCCTTCTCTAGTTCAGACCCCCCCACCCACCTCCCACCCCCCACCCCGTCATCTCCTATGCCCCGAGGCTGCTCACCTCCTCCAGGCTGTGCCCCTCTGTCAACCCCATCCCATGAGACAAGGTCTTCTCCCTTCTCACTGCAGTTGACAAATCTGCATCAGTTCAGTTTTTGCCCTTGGTTTTCCTCACCTGAAAAGGGCATTGTTCTAATTGTGGGATGGCTGTTTGCCATGATAGGAACTCTTCATTGCAAGAACAGCAGCTGGGAGATGTTGTTTGCCCACTAGGATGACTAGCGTGTAGAAGTTATGTTCCTAGGCATTTTATTAGTCTGCCATCGAGCTGCCACAAATGGAGAAATTGCAACAATATACTATGTCTCCAGACGTGTGAAAACACTTCTCGGTTTCTCCTGTGGGCTCCCAATATCTGGGACTCAGTTCATGTCCCTGTTCTCAGCCCGAGCCACAAAATGACACATCAGGCATTTAGCACAGCTCCTTAAAATATTGATCTAGTGTCAAGTTCTTAAGGCAGAATCTAGGGGAAGGAAAAAAGATCTAACTAGTTGCTTACATAAGACTCAGTTGAGCCCCTCTCTCTTTGTTCGTCATCACCTCAAGCATCTCAACAGTGAGGTGTCTTTAATGCTCGCACCCAGGGCATCAAACAGTGCATGGAAAATGTCCTTGACCTTTTCATCCATTTTTTTCATGAACTCTGTGAAGTGCTTTTGTACATAGTCACGCCTCACCACAATTTGAGGTACTTGCTGAAGAACTCACTACCAATGAGAACTTAAATACAATTTTACATCAACATATGCAAAAGAATGAAGACACATTGTGAAGTAACAAGTATCAATTAGCTCTGACCTGTTATTTTTTGTTCTATGAACCTGGGAATTACCTATCCACCCTTCCATCCACCCACCCATCCATCCACATATCATGCAAAGAGCATTCCTAAGCAACTGGACAGACACGAGTAGGACGTGGCTCCTGCCCACCTATAGTGTTCCGTTTCTTTAGGCATCCTGTATGTTCTCCAGAATCCAGTTTTATGATTTTCCTGGATATTTTTCTGTCAAATTCTCTTAATGGAATTTCTAGCCCGCTGCATCAAATCCCCAAATTTCTGACACACACATCTTTCCAGTACACTCAGGACGTGCTCCTGCCCTTGCTGAGTGTGTATTATTCTAGAGCAAAGTCTCACTATTGAACTCTCCCCAGACACTCTCATGCTTTAGAAGTTCGAGCTTGTGAATCTTCCTTGCAAGAGCTCTAAAAGTGGATGCTGACACCAACCTGGTCTCAGCGATGAGGGAATTGGGCACCTCAGCTTCAGGCACTTGGCCATGGCTAACGAGCCAGTTTGTGGTGAAACAGGGCTTCACACTTTGGCAGCCTATCCAAAGCACTGCTCTCAACCACTCCCATATTTCCTTAGACTAGCATCGATGTTACTTAAAGAGATTGCAGTGACCACAGAATGGACTCTAAATAGTTATTAAATAAGAAGAGCTTACAGCATGGATTCAGTCTCTCAGAATGGTGCTAGAGGGGGTACTGGGGCGAGGGGACCAATGGATGTGGTTGAAGAGCCCCCAGTGCAGAAGCATTTATCAATTAAATGACAGGAATATCTAGATCTGCTAGCTTCAGCCTCTCTGTGGACAATGGATACAGAAGCCAATAGCTTGAGGAGGAAAGTCAAATTAATATCAGGATCACAATCTTAGATCACATAACATAGTTTATAACCCCATGAACCACTCACCCATCCCAAACTCAGGCCAAATAAAATAATTTGATTCCATGAGCAGAAGCTTAACTAAGGGTCTGACCCATTGTTGAAATGCCAATTGTGCTTTATATTACTCACTATATAACTTATTGGCTCTAGCAGACATTATACCTCATCATGACTTTTCTTTTCACTAGCATGTTGTGGAAACTAGTAGTGCTTTACATGCTGTAGCAGTAAATCCACAATACTTATCTGCAAAGTAAAATATATACATGTATATATGCATAGAGTGTATATATAAATATATATACACACATATATTTTGCTTTGATGCCATTCAGTAACCTCTTCCATGTGTTTATATAGACATATATATGACTTTGATTCCATTCAGTAATTTATATATTAGTTGCTATTTCAGGAGCAATCAGACAGAATAGTTTAGTTGGAAACAAAACAAAAGCTCCCCAAAGCCTAGTTAATTTTTTTTTAATTTATGTTCCAGTATTCTACATACAAAAACAATTTCCCCTGTAGGATGCTGGTCCAGAGCAGAGTAGAACCATCGGTACGGTTCAAAGGAACGGATATCATGACCTATATTTCAGCATCCCAAGGCCATTGGCGAAGCTGTCTTCATCTAGAAAAAGTGGGGATGACGAACAAAAGTAACTTGAGCCATCTAGATTTGTATAGCAGCTGACACATGCAGCTCCACCCTACGATGTCCTCAGTGGGACAAAAAAAACCAAAACACAAAACAAAACAAACTCACAGCCACTAAGTAGATGCCGATTCATAGTGACCCTGTATAGGTCAGGGAAGACTGTCCCTATGAGTTTCTAAGACTGTACTGTTTACAGGAGTGGAAAGCTCCATCTTTGTCCCAAGGAGCAGCTGGTGGTTTCGAACCGCTGACCTTGCAGATCACAGCCCAACAGGTAACCACTACCCCACCAGGGCTCCTCTCAGTGGGACATTCTTAGTAAAAAATTTTGCCGATGGGAGTAATGGTCTCTGCCCGTGGGACAAAGGTGAGGCATGTAGGGGGTTGAGAAAATTACTTACATGAAGTGGGGACCCTGGTGGTGTAGGGGCTCCACGAGGACCTGCTAATCATAAGCTCAACACTTGGAAACCATCGGCCACTCCAAGGGAGAAAGACGGAGCTATCTACCCCCACAAAGAGTTTCAGTCTCAGAAACTCACAGGGGTGGTTCTACCCTGTTGCCTGGGTCACTGCCAGCCTGCCTCGACTCAGTGGCAATGATGGGTGAGCACGACCTTGAAGTAGATCGTTGGAACTGGCCCCTCTTAGAGCCTTCAGCGGGAACAAGCCAACTCAGAATGACCCACAACTGAGGTTGCAATGATGCGAGAACAATGATGGATGTGTTAGTTGACATCAAGCCGATCCCTACCTGTGACTATGCCGAGTCCACAGAGTAGAAGCTTCCAGAGGCTGTTCAAGCCTGTGACCTTTCAGAAGCAGATTACCTGGCCCTACTTCCCCAGTGGGGGATTGGGAGTGTGTGTGGGGGTGGGGAGTAGATGAGAACCCTCATAGTTTATGTAAAATCCTGGGTAAATTTATGGAAATCCTTAGAAAGTTTACTATAGAACTGGCCCCTCCAAGCACCCTTACCAGCAATAAGCCTGCTCAGAATGACCCAGGGCGATAATGGCAAACTTCAAGAAGAATAAAGATCGAACCCTCCAAACTCCTGCAAGGAGCTGGGTAATTTTCTGGAAAAGATTCATTAGCATTTAAATAACAAGCTCCACTTGTTTAAGCTCCACTTATCAAGTCGATAGTGCCTGGAAGACATTTCGCCTCCTACCCAGGATAATGTTTTTCTATCTCTTTGAGGCCCTCTCTCGGAGCATTTCAGAGACAGATGCAATTATCATTCACACCTTGTTGTCTAGAGAGCTTGGCACACCAGCCTCACTCATTTACATTCTAATCAAGCAAGAAAGAAAACCTCCCAATGGAGTTCTGCAGCAGAGCCTTGCAAGTGAGGGATGAAATCAGTCTTAAAATCAATGCCCCAGAGAGTATGCACCAAGACCGAGGTGTGTGATGGCCCAGGAATTCTTGAAATACATTGATTTGCCTGCCATCTTAAGACACGTCCAGCTTCACCGAGTGATGGATTAGGTTCAAAGTCCACTGGCTAGAAACTTGCAAACAGGAAAGCCGTTTCACCGGTTAACCTGTGCCAGCCTCTAATGCCCCCACGTGGAATGATAAAGGAATTAATGTCATGTGGGCGTTTTGGAAAACTCAGCTGCCCCAGGTGAGGACACATCTGTCAACTGACGAACGATCGTGGACCTCTGTCCGTGGGTTCCCTGGAGCTCCGCTTTTGTCACTTCTCCCTGAGCTTTTATTGCTTCCTCCATGAAGTGACCTTGGGTGATATCTGACCACTGGGAGACATTTCAATAGGTTCAGTGGATGGGCCCAGTACAGCACAGGAACCCCCATGTCCTGCATGGGAGGCACTTCCAGACTCCTCAAGAGCACATAGCTGGGTGAGTTCACAATGCCACGGGTTGCACCCTCTCGGATGCAGCTACCTCATTCGTGCTGAGCAGTTGCCCTGTGTGATTTTGTGAACGTAAGCAGAGAAACATTCAGGTTTTTCAGCATAAACTCATGTTGTTTAATGCCAAGTGGCCATAGCATAGCACACAGCTAAGATGCCAAGACATTGACTGCGACCTAAGGAGTCAGAGTTGGGTAAAGTTAGTGCAGTGTGGCGGTTTAAATCCCCAGCCTTGGGATGCTTGCTTTTAGTGAGTGGTCTAAGGAGGGATGATTGACCGCAGGATGATTGACCGCAGCACATGGGAGGAGAGGAGGTAGCTTGCAGCTGGGGTCTAAGGTGGGCATTGGGGGTGGGGGCAGAATTTCCAGCAGAATCTCACTCTTCAGAGAGGTTCATAGATTCATCTGGAAGAGTGTCTACCTGCGCCCACGCTGCTCTCATTGGCAGAGAAAAAGCCTGGCAGTGCTATGTAGTTTAGGCCTCTGACCTCAGACAGCCGTGATCTTCAGGAGTGTCCAGCACATATTGCCTAAAGGAGACTCACTACTGGCTCAGAGCCGGGGGTGCGCATTCAGTACTTGTTAACGTAGATCCCCTAGGAGCTATGTCATATCCTGTGCCAACAAAGCAAGGGGGTCTACAACAAGGTAGTGGCTGATAACATTCGAAGTGGTTTATGTCAGAGAAGCTTCTGCTGTCTTAAGGCTGCTTATAACTTAGCTTAAATGTTCAAGCGGCACCTTCCGCGTTTCACACACGGGCGACTTGGGATCACTGCGCTGTAAGCGTCCATCACATCTGTCAGCACAAGCGACTGTGCTTAGACGTGATCAGACATTTTAAAATGTAACTGTTGAGGTTCCTCCTTGGGAAGCAGAGGATTCAAAAGTGGGAAAGACTCATCCAGGATCTGAGGTGGGCGTGAGGATAAAGCCGCAAAAAATATCATTCCAGAGCTTCTTCCCTTTCCACAGTATCACACACACACACACACACACACACACACACACACACACACACACACACGGAATATAAACGACGGTAACCAATCCAGGTGTTCCAACTTTTATAGCAAAGAACCTAGTCCCTCCCATGGGATTTGGTGTCTTTGCTTCAGACCCAAGGAAAACCCACCTGGCACCAGCCCTTATTTGCATAAACCTTCTCTTTTATCACATGGCAGATGAGTAAGAGAGGCATGGCCCACCACCATTTGTTCTCCAGATTGAATAATCCAAGTCACCTTTATCAAAGTTAGGAAAATTCCATTGAAGATACACTTTACCAAATGCAAAGGCCTCTAAGTAAGGTGACCAGACATCCTGCTTTTTAACAATTTGTCCCGCAGCGTTTTTAAAAAGTCCCGATTTTTGGAAAGAATGCACGACAAGCTAGGGTGTACGGTTTTTGGCTGCCATGTGGCTATTTCGCCAGGATATGAGTTTTATCAATGGTGTCCCACTGGTGTCCCGCTTCACCGATGTTAAAATCTGGTCACCATGCCTAGAAGCCCTGGAATCAAAAGGTGTGGTCCTTCTGCTCTCAGTGCTTGCAATTTAGCTAAAGCATAGGACGATCACACTTGAGACAACGGGACTGACTTCACGGGTCACCAAATGGTTACTTACCTGACTATTAATAGAAAGGTTGGGGCTAAAAGCCAGCAAAGACCACCTTTCAGATGGTGCTGAAGGTCGACTTGCAGGGGCTGAGCATCCTAGGGAGCATAGCGGTACTCTGAATGCACAGTGTCACCCCCAGGCTCGTCTGACTTGCTGGCACCTGCTGTGCTTGGAGACAAGTGCACGTGAGACAGTAGTACAGGGGGCATCTTGAGGTAGAAGAACCTTAGAATGGACGCAGCATATTTGGCTGAGCTTGCTCATTTTACAAAGATGGAGATGCGTGGGGAGTTTAAAAGATGAGCCCTGGGACACAAAATTATTTAGAGCCAAGAGCAAAGCTTCAACCTAGAGCTTCTTGGTCCAAATCTAATATTCTTTCTCCTACTGAGTGTTTAAATGTGTAAGCGTCTGATCCAATTGCTAGAAAAGGACACCGTGGTTCGTAGAGTAGAGAAGCAAGGGAAACGAGAGAACCCATCTAGAAGATGGGTTGACACATCGCTGTAACAGTGGACTCAAACATATCAGCAATTGTAAGGGTGGCACCGGAGCAGGCAAGGTGGCATGTAAGATCATCATGGTTTCGAAGCAACTTAAGTATCTGGTGAGTGTTTCACACCATAAAAGAAAGGAGAAGCGGACTCTAGGCAGGGAGAAATCAAGGAGGGGGCGAGTGGTGGGACTAGATGGGGGAACTCCTCTCAGCCGTGAACAGCCGTGCAAATCTCGAAACAAGACAGACTTTAGACTTGAATCTTCACAGATCCAACCACCAGGAGGAATGCAAAAGCCGGACCAACAGCGAGAAACCGGTATGCCAGCCAGTGGACCCTCAACAGACCCCACCCCACCATTTCAGCACACACTCTCACCACGGACTGGAGGCTGCCAACACCGAGGGCTGCAGGGTCAGTGGACAAGGAGAGCGACAGTTACAGCGTCAGCCCCTCCCAGGACACAGGTATGGACCAGCACTCCTCCTCCTTGGTCTGGGTGACCCTGACCTTGCACTTGCCCACACCATGAGCTGTGGGTCTCTCTAGGGGACTCCTGGGGGGCTGTTTGTATTTTTTCATTGTTTGTTAACTTACTGTCTTTTAAAGCTTGGAATTTCTGGGAAGTGTAAAGGGGTAAGCATTCAAGCTGCTAATGAGTGGCTGGCAGTGAGAGCCCATCTGGAGGTACTTCCAAATTATCAACTATTGAAATCCCTCTGAACAGAACCTGCCACACAACAGAACTCTGCCCACATGGGTCAGGGTCACTGTGAGTTGCAATACATTCAACAACTGATTTTGTTTTATTTTCTGCTTAAAGCAATTTACCTAAGAGCTACCAACACAGCTGTTTAGCCTTTGCATCCAGAGCTGAATGAATTCTGCAGAACAGACCCCAATGGTATCTATTTTGCAAGTGGCTTGAATGTCAGGCTACTTTCTCCTAGAGGAATTTTACATGCACCTGAACAATGACAATAATTCCTGGCTATCCTCAGGGGAGTATAACCCGATGCCATCTCCAAGATTATGATACTGCACTGGAAGTTATGTGACAAGGTCATAGCACCCTCTATAGGGCACATAGGTTGATCCTTTTGACAATTAAACGGGTTGATTATAAGGTAAGTCATCGAGTGTCTATGTCATCAAGCACCAAGATTGCACTGCTAAGAAGAGAGAAGGCCTAAGAATAGCACTGGATTGCACCCCCCCCCACACACCTAAATTTTTTTTAAAGAAATCACATCTGAACCTAATAGCTGTAGGGAATTTGAATACTCATTTTTCTTTTGTTCTTGATGATATACTTCAAAAACAGTGTTCCAGAAGTGGAACGTCACCATGTAAATTTATTTTTATGGCTGTTAATTCTTCTTTGAAGAATCTCAGAGTTTCACTGAGGTGACTGCAGAACTTTTTTGTGGGCTTCCACTGCACAGCTCTCCCAACCAGAAGATAGTGCCTGGATTCAAAAGCACATTTGCTTCTGTTTGAGCTATTTTCTGTTTCTTGCATAGGGCAGTCTGTCCAGAACCCCCTGGGAGGAGTCCCAGGAGCCCCAACCAGTCTGCCTAGTGGAAAATTTATGTGCAAACTCACATCTTCCTTTCTAACCATGGTCACGTCCTCCGTCCCCTAGCCTAAGGCCAGGGGAGCTGAACCATAGAAATCCAATCATTCATGCCAATTAAGCAGCCTCTATGGTATCGATCAATTTGCAAGTCAGAATAGGGAAAAGGTACCGCAGTACAGTTATGCCACACTCCCAGTTGGTTTAACTACATGCAGGTTTTGTTTCTTTAAAATAAGAGTGAATTTACTCATTTATGGAAATGTCCTAAGCTAGGGACAACTGACTGCAGCGAGGGGCGCAGGATTCAGGGGTCATGTTGTCGTGGCTTATGAAGCCAGCTTCTTGATTGACAGACAGATTCCTCCGCTCAGAGTCAAGACCCCTGGCTGATTACAGACATTCAGTGGCCAGAACGGATAGTCCAGGTAGTTCAAACTTAAGGGGACTAGGTCATCATTGTGTTTTCTCTTTTGCACGGCCTAGATCGAGCGAGAAGCAGCATGGTCTCCACAGAAAGTGCCTCGTCCACTTACGAAGAACTTGCCAGGGCCTACGAGCACGCCAAGCTGGAAGAACAGTTGAGGCACGCCAAATTCACCATCACAGAGTGCTTCATATCGGACACGTCGTCCGAACAGTTGACGGCAGGGACTAACGAGTACACAGACAGTCTGACCTCCAGCACCCCTTCCGAATCGGGGATCTGCAGGTTTACTGCATCACCTCCCAAGCCTCAGGATGGAGGAAGAGTGATGAACATGGCCGTTCCAAAGGCACACCGGCCAGGTGAGAAGAGGAATTGATTTGTGTGCGTATAATGGGGGAGGGGGAGGGATGACATGGTTTAGGAACATTCACTTCTTCAATTACTGTTGCTTTTCAAAGAGGCTTCTTTGGTGTCCTGGTTGGGCATTTTGTGTGTGTCTTGCTAGATGGCAAACCACTCCCTTGGTTATAGCCTTTACACAACAATGACATTTTTGTGAATCTGAAATGAGGTCGGCGCTTGATGGGACAACTCCTTGCTGCTCCACACAGTGTCCCCTTTGGAAGTTTCATTGGGATTGGAGGAATCACTGCCAAAAGGGTGCACTCACATGTCAACTTGGAGCTGGTGGTGACACTTCTCTCCGGAGGTCTCTGCAGGGCGCAGTGCACCTGTCGTGGCTGCATGGGTCTAGGGTTGAATGTTTCGAGAGCCACAAAACAGAGCTGGTGGATCATTTTTAAGGCTGATCCTGGAAACGGAAGAGAATCCCTTTTGCCCTAGTTTCTGTATAGGGCTCGTAGGGACCCAGGCGAAGAGGACATCACAATGGGAAGGACGGGTTCTAAAACTGCCACCACCGGGCTTTGAAAGATGAAGGAATTCACCTGTGTTTGGGACTGTATATTAAAGTGCTGCCTAAAGTGACCATAACTGACCAGTAAGTTGACCAGGAGTTTTGGTCTTTGACTCAATTCTGAATAAGTCCTCTGGGGGTGGGGATGGGAGGTCCAAACACTAAGGCCCACAAGCCATGGCAGGTAACAGGAATGAGAGAAGGGGGATTGAGAGTAGGGGGCAAATCAGAATGATGGGGATATGAACTTTCATAGAATTCATGGACTACTGAAAGAGAAAAGATTCTAGCAAACTTCCTCTTAACTGATCCCAAGGGGAAATGGAAAATGTGGCATGGGCTAGTCTTTCAAGAGAAGCCAGTTCATTTGGAAACACACAGTTCTCAAGTGTCAACGCAGATATTTGCAAACCAGTGTGTCGTCCAAACGAAACACCTTCCGAGGGAATCCAACCCAAGGCAGTTAGGATTCTCGTCAGAAGAATCGCCTTTGCCCATCAAAGAGCTCTCTGCAACTCTCCTGGTGGCTTGGCCTTTCGAATCTTGTTGAACTCAATTGTATTCTTCCAGGTACCCATTTTCTGAGCCATTGTATATTGGTCCCATTTCAACATTTATCTTCCATTCTAAATTACTGCCAATGCCTTGGTTTAATGGCACAGAGCCCAGATGAAATAAGCCCTACCAATGCATAAAACGGTATGAAATAAGAATTTTCTACCCTGGAACTAATCTTCTAAACCAAGATTCATGCCAGCAAACAATAAAGAGTGATAGCTTCATTTATTTTCATTCCGTCAGCCCCTCAAGGGAGAGGATGAGCTGTTATTGGTGCGTGTTTTCATTTCCAATGTGTATTTTTTGGTTTGTACTTGCAAGGCAAATGCAGAAAAACATCAGTTCAGTGCTAGAGATTTTTTGTTGTTGGTGGTGGTGGTGGTCGTGGTGTGTGTGTGTCCGTGTCCAGCTTCCGGGCAAGGTGGTCACAGGAGAAAATGTGTCTGTGGGCATGTTTCACCTCATTCCACTCTGGTTTCTGCAATCTATAGAATGGGTTTATTATGTGTGGGTTTCTGGAGCCCTGGTGGTGCAATAGTTACATGTTAGGTGGTGATCTGCAAGGTTGGCAGTTCAAAACCACCAGCAGCTCCCAAGCAGAAAGACTGAACTTTACACTGGCTTAACAGCTACAGTCTCAGAAACCTGCAGAGGGGTCCCTATGACTCTGCACTGATGCCGTGGCATTGGATTCTGGTTTAGTTTTAAGCCCTGGTGGCATAGTAGTTCTGTGTTGGGCTGCCATCTGTAAGATCAGCAGTTTGAAACCAGCCCCCTTTCCTCAGGAGAACAGCAAGGCTTTCCACTTCTCTAAAGAGCTGCACATCAGAAACGCACAGAAGCAGCTCCACCCTGCCCCTTAGGGTCATTATGAGTCAAACTGACTTGATGACAGAGAGTTATTTAATTTTCTGGGGAAGGAATCTTGGTCCCACGGTCTTAAGCACCCCATTGCTTACTGGAATATCCATTGTTCAAACCCCAGGAGCTGCTCCTTGGGAGAAACAATGTGGCCATCTGCTTCTATGAATATTTATAGCCTTTGAACTGGAATAGACTTGAAGGCAATCTGGTTTGGTTTTGGATCTTTAATCAGGTGTGACTTGATGCCAGTGTTTTTTGGGAGGATTTTTTGTATGAAACGAGCACCAGTGGCACTGTGGGGTTGGCGTGACACTGCTAGCCACACGGTTGGCATGCCAAGCTCCAATCGTGCCAGTTGCCTCACATGCATGTCAAAGTTGGACATTCAATAAGGATTACCAAAGAAGAGTCTATTCATGTGAAAGACAAACGAATCTGGAGGAAGTAGGGCCAGAGTGCTCCTGGAGGCATGGATGGCAGGGCTTTGTCTTACATACTTTGGACATCTTATCAGAAGAGACCAGTCCCAGGAGAAGAACATCATGCTTGGTAAAGTGGAGGGACAGGGGAAAAAAAGAGGCAGGCCCTCAAGGAGATGGACTGACAGAGTGGCTGCAACAATGGTCTCAGGCCCAGGAACAATTGTGAGGTTGGCAAAGGACCAGGCTGTGTTGTGTTCTCTTGTGCAGCGGGGTCGCTATGGGTCACAACAGACTCAATGGCACCTAACTGACTCAATGGCTGCTCCCAGGAGAGAGAAAGGTGAGACGTTCCAGTCCCTCAAAGAGTTCCAGTCTTAGAAACGTTGTGTAGGGTTGCTATGAGTCAGAATCAGCTCAGTGGCAGTGGGTTGGGGTGTCAGGTGTATGTAGCATAGATAGACAACACGCTCAGCGATATCAACTGCTCTTTCCGTTGCTGTGTGATCCTTGTGAGATCCCCACCTGACTCCCAGGCCATCTGCAGCTGTGCTACTGGCGTCTCTCGTCTTTCCGGTTTTCATTTCTCTTTCTTCAGTAGCCGGTGAAACCCTGATGGGATAGCCGCCCCATCACTTGTGCGTCCCTGACTGGAGTGCTTTCTGCTTCCCTCTGAGAGACACAGTCACAGTTTCCCCCTCCCCACCTGATTTCGGACACAGCTCGTCCTCCTTTGTGCTGTTTTTGAATAAGTCCAGGTTTAATGTTTCATTCGGGTGACATGTTTTCCCTGTTGTTGCATTAGCATTTTAAAAGTTTAAACTTTCTTCATGATGTGGTTCTGAATCACAACAATGGAAAGATCACAATTCGGTAGTTTCTAGAGTCTGGGTATAGTATTTGGAATGAAATTACGTTACAACTTGAGGCAGTAGATCTTTTTTAATTTTTTTTTAATTCTAATGTCTGCAAGCTTTGTGTTGTCTACCCTAGATGACTGGATTCTTACTGAACTGTGAGTATGCTTCACAAAAACATTCCCCTCTTCTAAGAGCCTTCCGGTTGCTCCTTTACAACTATGTCCAATGGTGGGAACAAAATACATAGTTATAATGTATCATGTGTGCCTCCGGGCGATGTCAGAATTAGCAGATTTCTAAACTGTGCATTAATATCAAATTCTTCACCTGTGTTCCCTCTTGGTTCTAGATGTTAGCAGTCAGTATCTGATTCATAATCTTCCAAATCTCTGGATATCATTGTGCCCAACACGAAACCTTTTCTTTTTCTTTTTAATAATCCTGTTTTTATGCCTGTTTCGGGTAGCAGCATTACTTTCAAGCTCTCTGAAGACAAGGGTTGTGTTAAATGTTAAAAGATCCAGCTCTTTTGCCAGAAACATAGTAAAGACTCAAGGAACATTTTCAAATGAATCCATGGTATTGATGACATATACCGTGCATTGTTTCTGGAACATATTGGGTGCTTCATAAATATCCTTGAATATGAAACTGACCAGTGGGTTCACATAATGCAGTTATTAGATGGCATTGATGAAATTTATGAGGCTATTTAAGCCTGCTCCATCATCAGGCTACCTTTAGACACAGCCATTTATTCCCTGTTCTTGTGTTTAACTCTTCCCAGATAGGGACAACTCCCAACGCGGTGTACATGACTCATCAGCACCGAGGCTGGGTTCAGACTCTAGCTTTAGGCTTCTAATAAAACCTGAATTTTAGATTTAATGCACTTTCACCCTTGCACATTTCATATATGATCCAATGCCCTGACTCCTGCACCCCAATGAGCAAAGATTACTTTATTCTTTAAGAACAAACAAACAAAACTACTCGCCACTTTTCTGAGGAATTGTGGTAACGTTTAACAGCCTCCTTCTACTTCCCCCTCTTGCTCAGGGTGGTTTCCAGAACGTGAAGGGTATGGAGTATCTAGTCTTGGTTTCAGTTAGCGTATTGAGCCCCTTCGAACATTCTTGAATTACCGCTGCTTATGCATGATGTTTACCCTGCTTGATCCAGTGGTGCTACGTAAACCAACCCAGAGCTTCAAATATGCAACCTAATTGGCTAGGAGCAAGGAAGGCTGAATCCCTTCACATCTCTGAATGTAAACACTCCTGGGGACCCAGGCTTAAAAACTGCATATCAGCCCCTCCCAGCATACGTATGTGTGAGGTTGTCTAACTGGACATGGCCACTGTCTGGTGCTGACTTGTTGATTCTCTGAGTGACAGGGCCGTGGAAAACATGGAGTCCCTGGGGCGAACACACAGATACTACCCTTCACTTGAAGGGTGAGTTTCCATCCAGTCTGGGCAGAGACACAGGAAAGCTTATGGGGCAGAATTCTTTTGTGACATGCATGGAGTCCCTGGGAGTCAGAATCAACTCAGCATTCATTGTTTGTTGGTTTTTTTCTTTTACTATGTGAAGCAGTTATTGGATTTAAATTTAGTCTCTAGGAATACCGTGTACCTATTCTCTCTTGGGTGTCCGTGTTTAATCACGAGGTAGGAAGTGAGTGAGGCCACTGGGGCACACAGACATGGCTGTTTCCTTCACCGGGGACAAGCTCACTCTTCTGCTCAGCTTGGTGCCACCCGACAGCTGGCCTTCTGGTCCTCACGGCCATTGCACTCATGCCAGTTTCCCTCTCAGAGTCTACACGGCTACCACGAGTTAGCTCGAGTCAGAATTAGACTCCAGAAATCTTCACTGCCAAATACTGCTCCCTGGCCCCCCATCTATTTACATTGCATCTCACTTGTGATCTGAGGCTGGGACTCTGCTCCAGCGGTAGACTGGCTCAGTGTCTCCTACCCCTGTCTCCTGAGATTCAAGGATTTATCCCTCACACCCATTGCCTGCACTCTCTTACCTTCCCTTTCAAAAGCTTCCGGGTGAAACCCTTGTCTGTGAACTGAAAGGCTGGCAGCTCCAGTTCACCAAGAGGTCTCTTGTCAGAAAGACCTGGGGATCCGGTTCTGAAAAGTCAGCCCTTGAAAACCCCGCAGAGCACAGGTCTTCCCTGGGCTTAGCCCCCCGGCCTCGGGCCGAAGGTGTTTCCCCAGCTCCTTCCACACATCATTACAACTCAATTTCGAAATTTGAAATTTCTGTCATTAATGTTATCCCATAAGCCATGGAAAGGTCTTTTTTCCCCCAAGTATTAGTATTATTGTTACCTATAAGCATATACACACACACCTGTACGTGCTTACATACATAGACATGCTAGCTCACATAGGTGCCCTTGTGTACACACACACATGAGTTGCTCTGGTCTACCCCCTTCCTAAAGCTGGCCCTGCTTCTTCCTCTGGCTCTCCCTCCTCTACCATATAGGAATTGGGTTCCCACTAAGGAGCCTGCTCTGCTTTAGCAGCTGAAGATAGAGGGGTAGGTAGACAGCACCCACAGGTAAACAATCCCGTCATCCAGAAGCTGGCTCTCTTGAAAGGAGGACAGACAATAATCAAGTAAGCAGAAAACGGTTTCAGATCATGGGAAGTGTGACATGCGACGGCATTAGGAGGAGCAGGGAGAGAGGTCCCGGGGCTGCCTGGGAGGGATGGTCAGGACGAGCATCTCCGGAGAAGTGAGCTGTCAGTTCCCGAGATCTAAAGGCTGAGACAGAGCCCAGGCAGCGTGGGAAGTGGGAAGAGCAAAGAACAGTGTGTTGGGGTGAAAATGAGATCGGCATCCATCACACGGTGAGGTGTGCCTCTGGGCTGCCACGTATTGCTGTTGTTACTTTGTACCATGCAGTCGCTTCGGACTCATAGCAAATCTCACTGAAAGAGTAGCACCATCCCCAAAGGGACTCCTCGTCTGTAATAACTACACAAGCAATCGCCGGGGCTTTTCTCCCAGAGCTACTGGGTAGATTGGAACCACTTTTCTTTTTTGCTTAGCCCCTCAGCGCTTGACTCTCGCACCACCAGTTCCTTACCACCCTGTGTAAACTTTAACCACTCCCACCTGATTGAGGGGCCCTGGGGTCATTCAATAAAGCCTGCACGTGTTGCTGTTCACACCCTCTCCGTGTGGTCCTACCAGTGTGGATGCACCGCTCTTCTCTCAGGTCCCTCTGCAAAACCAAATCCCACTGCTGGTCCTCACAGTTTCATCTGCTTAAAGGCTTTCCGGCATCCGCTATTTGTCCTCAGTAGATGTCCCTCGGATCCATGCAGTAATGGTGCACCTGTGCAGAGTAGCCCCGGCCTTGAAACTCGAAGCCCATTTGCAGGAGAGAAGAGTGTAGTAGGTGTTTCCACGGAGCTCTTGCAGCTGCCTCCTCCCACCTCTGCCCTCTGCCTGGTTACAGGAGTTGCTTCCTGCACAAGGGGCACCAGCTGGACATGGGCCTGTGAACTCATTCACCTCCTCAAAGGTTTACTGTGTCGCTGTGGTTTGAGCCCTTGTCTGTCACCTTGCGTTCTCAAGGATGGAGTCTCTTGCTCAGTCTGTCTTGTCTTTACCTTCTAGACCCAGATGATTCACCCTTTTGTGTTGTTGACTTATTGGGGTTCACTTTTTATTGCTGGGGAGTTCAAGCTTGCATAAACCCCTCTAGCTGGTAGTCAAAGGGGAGGAGGCAGCTGTTCCCATACAGGCAACCGGCCTCTTGTGTCCTGAGAGAACAAGAAATCTCCGAAATGCCATTGTAACTAAGGAAAGCAGAAAGGATCACCATAGTGACGGAGCGTTCACTGCTCTCCAGAAACACCTGGTTAAAATGCAGACTTAGCACTCGCATTTATCCAACCTGTTCTTATCATCTTTTATGTCAAGAAATACTGCACCAGGTACCCTAGGATACTTGTATGCTGTTATTAGTTGCCATCAAGTGGACTCCAAATCATGCAACCTGGTGGATAGCAAAATGAAATGTTGCCTGTGCTTTATGGTCATGATCATATTGCTTTCGGGTGCTGTTCCAACTGACAGTGACCCTGGACACAACAGAATGAAACACTACCCACTTGTGCCCCATCCTCTCCTTGTTGCTGTGTTGAGCTCGGTGTTGCAGCCACTGCCCCAAGCCATCTCATGGAGGGTTTGCCTCCTCTTCGCTGCCCCATCACTTAATCGAGCATGAGGAGGTCTTTAGTAGAGCATGTCTCTTGTTGCTACTTTATCAGTCCATCTCATCGAGGCTTCCCTCATATCCCTCAACCCTCTCCGGTACCAGCCCTGGTACAAATGTTACTGTAGTCAACCAGTACTGCCCACATCCTCAATCATTTACCAGAATGTTGTGTATGATTGAGAGCAGTCAGAGAGTTCTGAAGACTCAGGACAGGTGAGTTTGGAAAGGCTTCATAAAACAAGACAGAATTCAGGACACGGACTGTTGCTTGTGGCAGACAGGACCCACAAGCCCCTTCACTAACACACATGCACAGTCCAGTACATTATGACAGCAGGAGCAACCTGAAAATATGCAGAAAAGTATGAAGTAAAAAGACAGCAGTAAAAAGACAGGAGTAAAAAGACCATCTTCCAGTGAAGCCAGTGTTGGTCCTACAAATTACTGTGAGGTTGGGCCTTGTCTTCCTTGTCAACCATGACCCTGATCTCCAGACTCCAGTCCTCCACTGGTCTCCTCCTGTTGTGTCACTGAATTACACAACAGGACTGCGCCACAGGGTTTTCTGGGCTATCATCTTCATGGAAGCAGATCACCAGCCTTTTCTTGTGTGTGCTACTGGGGGGGGGGGGCTCACAGGACCAACCTTTAGGTGAGCACCACCAGGAACCTGTTCTGGCCTCTATTTGTAACTCCACAAATACCTTTCTCCTCTGCTTGGAATTCACAATTCCAAGGTGCATCCGCTCCATCTTCTACTGGATGCAAGATGCTCAGGGATGCTGAGATGGCGCTGCCGTCCTTATGCAAATCCACATCCTATGCCAATCCCCACACTTGGGTACCACCCACGGAGGAACACTAGCGGAGGTTTAGATCTGCTATAGGTGGTACCCAACTATGTGGATTCCTACACAGCAGCTAGATCCATCTTTGAGTCTCTTGGCTCTTTCCCAGCGTGCTCCAATGTCTCTGCTAGCAAATTCTGAGCTGCCTCGGTGTGGGGGACATTTTCTCATCTTGTTTTTCTTCAGAGTTCCTTGACTACTGAAGACTCGCAAGCAGCTGCAAAGTTAGAGCTCAACTTCGTACCTCAGTGTCGTTTTTAAACTTCACCAGAGAGTGGGAGGATCACAGTATCGATGAGCTCTTAAAAATGCATGAAGCCTCCTAAGTAACAAGCCAAGGATGGTAATAGAATTCGTGTACATGAGCCTCTTATATCAATCGCACATTATTTATTTAGGATTTTTCCTGGTTGCTGCTTGGGAGCGAAGATTCTTTTACCAAGACAGGTTCATTTACAAGTTTTCATTACCATGCTACAGCATCCATATTAAACTAGAAAGGCGTGAGATCTCGTGTCAGTCCGTCTGGAATTGGCAGCCCACACTCTCCCGTGTGGTAACTTCTTCACTGTCATTGCAAGTCCGCTTGCACCCCACAGCTACGACAGAAAGAGCTAGAACTCAAGACAAGCATCGTTTGCTGCTTACTTTTGCTTGACTCCCCAGCTCTCTCCAAGCACAGCTAGCAAATCTTTTTCAGAATGGATGAAAGTCCCTTTTTATGTGTCCCCGGAAGGAATGTAAGCCTCTAGGGGCCATGATTCGCTTTCATGCCTCACAAAGCAAAGGCATGTTTTGAATCCCTGAGGAATGGAATATTACATTGGAGGAGGAATGGGCAATTGCAATGCACCTTACCATGTTGATGGTGTTAGTTGCTATCCAGCCCATTCTAACTCAGCCACCAGAAAGATATTAGTTTGCCCATTTTTAACCCCAAGCCTCTAAAATAAATGTGCTACACCTGCGTTGTAGATGATGAACGACGCTGTTGTAAAGTGCTGTTGAGACCATGTCAACTCATAGCCACCCTACGTGTGACAGAAGGAAACAGTGCCCTGTCCTGCACTGACCTCACGAGTGTCCTTCTGTTTGAGCCCAGGGTTGAACCCGCTGTGTCCCTCCACCTTGTGGAGGTTCTCCCTCTTTTTCATTGCCTCCCACTTTGCCAAGCGTCACGTCCTTTTCCAGGGACTGGTGTCTTGTGATAGCATGTCCAAAGGACCGGAGAGGCAGTCTCACCATACTGGCCTCTATAAGGACCATTCCGATTCCTCATAATATATCTTAGCGTATCAGAATCTATAAACCTTAAAGATGTTCTTAGAAACTGTGGTGGCCTCTTCACTTACAGGCCTCCAGGGTGTAAATGGCCTGTGCTTGACTACTAGTCGAAAGACTGGTGGTGTGAGCCCACCCATAGGTCCCTGAGATGAAAAGCCTGGGGTTTCTAGAGTTTACAACCAAGAAAACCCTCTGGAACTGATCTGCCCTGCATTGTGTCACCATGCATCAGAATTAATTCATTGGCCACAGGCTTTTATTTGTTTCCCACCTTAAAGCCAAGAGCATTAATATTGGAGGGAGTTTCCAAACGATTGAGAGGTGGGAGGCAGGACTTGAATAGAAAACTTCAGACTCTACTCAGTGTTCTTTCCAATGTACTAAGTTGCCATCTCACTGTAAATTAGAGAAACAACTCTAGACTGTTGCCAGGTGACCACGATCCTGTCTTGTTTTCTCCTCTTAACAACTGAAGTCACGAGTCTTGATAGATCCATTCTCCAAGGTTAACAAATCCGATTCCTTGTTTTTGACAAATTAAAAGATGTTGGAGTTAAATTAAAGCAAATTAATGTCTCACTTGGAATTAGGAACTTTAATCATCTAAACCACAGTTGCTAGAAATCAATGCCATTAACTCTTGGAACAGGATCATTTCTTGTGGTGGAGGCTGCCCTGTGCATCAGACGAAGAAGAGCAGTATCCTGGGCCTCTGCCTATTAGATTCCTATAGGGGTCCCTTCCTTCCTTGCCAGTATTTTAGCCAGATATTTCCACATGCCCCCTGAGGGGAACAATCACTCTAGGTTGAGAGCCACTAGCCTAAACTACAGACATTTCCAAACCCTGAGCGTGGGAGGTGGCAGGGGCCACTGGTTGAGGCCAGATTAATGGATGTACAACCATTATAGATTTTCTGAATCAATTAATTCTTGTTCTGTTTCAGTATTGATTTTGCCATTCTTCTCCCAAAGCTGAAATGCATTCTAACTTTTTTTGTGTGAGTCTGAATAAATTGAGAAAGTTCAGGAAATTGTGCGCTCCTGGTAGGAAGTGGCGGTCTCCCTGTGTTCAACTCAAGCAAGGCAGGTTTAATACGGTAGTCAGACTAACCAAGGGTTGAACTTGACCACGGTAGAAGATGACAGGTGTTGAACGCCCATCTGCTGACAATTGAAAAACTGCTGGAGGACTCTCCCAAACGTCTGGGCTGTAAGTAATGGGTGTTAATGACTCCAGTGGTAGATGCGGTTAGAGACAGAGAAATCAATGCTGACTTCTTTAATATGAACTTTCAGAGACTTCAGTAGCACTGAAGGTCACCAGAGGGCAGGGACATAAGGATGAGAAGTGGAGCATTATGTCAGATCATAAGGCGTAATCTTGAAACAATGGCTACTTCACCCTGGATCCCAGGAAGGCAGGAATCCAAGCAAGCTAACTGGGGGCGGCAGGTAGGCAAAGAAGGTGTATCTTATGGGAAGCCTTTTGATGACGCAGGGTGGGGTCTGCCATCCGAAATAGTCGCATATTCTCATTGTGTCCAATCGCTGCCAGCCGCCATGTGCAACTTCTCTTCATGATTCCCTTAACATTTTCTACCTCTAACTAACTTCTACCCCTGTGTGTGTGGGGTGTGTGTGTGTGTGTGTGAATGTGTGTCGAATGTGTGTTTCTTTAACTCTGATTCTCTTTCTCAGTCTCCTCGCCCCTTATCCCTCCCATCACAGCCTCACCTGCCTCAGTTTCCAGCATCTCAGTCCTTCACTCTCTCACTCCCCACTTTCAACATAGGGCCATCAGATGCCATCAGATGCCATCAGATGCAGATGGACACAGGTACAAGTAGGGCAACTAAAAGGCCCCACAGTTTGTAAGTGGATTGTGCCCCACAGGCCCAGACTGGACCATGCCAGGCATCTGTCACCACGGGGTGTTCCTACCAGCTGTGGGCAGGAAGCACTAATTAGGTTCAGCTGAGTAGGCAGGTGTGCGGAATAGGAGCAGTTAGGTCAACAGAGAAAAGGAAGATTAGAAAGTGGGTCGTGACCTCGTTGGGGGATCGAAAGACCCATTCACAGGGGTCGCCCGATTCATAACAGTAGCAAAATTACAGTGATGAAGTAGCAATGAAAATAATGTTATGGGTTGGGGGTCACCACACATGAGGAAGTGTATTATAGGGTCGTGGCATTAGGAAGGTTGAGAACCACTGTGCTAGAGGCACATGATCTATTTATTTCATGATCATGTGGTGGGATGGGAGCCAGGCCCTCCTACCAGTTTGTCTCTGCCTTCTGTAGACCTTATCTTCCTCTTCTGGTCTGCTGCTTCCCTCTCTGGCGTTTCCTCCTTCCTCTTGCTCTTTGGCTGTTCTGTGAGGTCTCGCTCTCTCTCCCTCTCCTTTCATCCTCTCTTCCCTCCCTCAGCTCTCCACTCACACTCTTTATCTTTCTCACACACATTCTCCCTATCTCTCTCTTTCTCTCTCTCTCTCTCTCTCTCTCTCTCTCACACACACACACACACACACTCATTCTCTCTCACAGACACACTCTCATTTTCTCATACACAGACACACACCCTTTCATTCATTCCCTTACACACAAGCACTCTCTCTCTCTCTACTTTCTTTTTCTCATCACTCACACTTCCCTATCTTGCTCTCTCAGATGCACACCTTGTCTCTCACACACTTACACTCTTACACATCACACTCATTCTTTTCTCTTACACACTGATGCACTCCTCACACACACACACAAAACTCTCTTTGCTCTCTTTCCCTCTCACACACATACACACACTCTCCTCACTATGTCTCTTACACACATATATTCTACCCCCCTCTCTCTCTCTCTCTCACACACACACCAACACATGCTCTCTCCTCACTGTCTCCCCCTCTCTCAGACATGCACCCCCTCCCTCTTCCCCTCTCATTCACACTCCCCCCACATGCCTTGACTTCTGTGCCCTAGTCCCTGTTTGAACTCAGCCATCTGCTTTCCCCTCATTGTACTCTGTAGACCACAGTTCTGCTCTCTCCCTGTGCCTTTTGTTTACTTCAATGAAAGTCTGGAGGCAAAGGAAACACACAGCGCCTGGGGGTGGGGATATAGAGAAAGGAATAAAGAGAAGTCAAAAGGAAACCAAGAAGAGGGAGTGAAGTAGGTAAGAGGGTGTAAACCCTTACCAATGTGACACCTGGACACTATTGTCATTGTCACTGTTTTCCTGAGAGCAGAATCACCAGAGCAGGACTTGTGTTAACTTGGGGGGGGGGGGGGACGTCTGTCAATGATGGATTTGCATGTCGAAGTGCCAAGGGTGGTCCCTGAAAGACAAGGACATCCAAGGAGGTGGTAGCCAACACGGTGACCCTGCCATTCAAAGACAAATGACTCCTTGAACTTTTTCTGGGTCACTGCTCGTTCCCAAAACATGACCATCTCAAGCAGGTCTCTGTTGATTGTTACAAGATGTGTTGCTTCGTAAAGCATCAAATGGGGTCAGAGAGGGGAGGCGGTGGAGGGTGTTGGACAGGGAATAGCCCTGTGGAGTCAGTTGTGTTCAAAGAGGATTCTGGCTCAGGGAGCAGCCACTGAAAGCCACAAGTCCAGATCCCACTGCGCAATCCCAATCGAGCCCCAAGGGTTTCTCTGGTGGCCAACTGGCCACCTGCCTGCTACCTCGTGGAGCAGGGGAGTTGGGGAGCATTCTTCCAGCTTGGACCCAGTGGAGACATAAAAATGGGTAACAGGAGATCTCCAGCTCAGCCTGCAGAGGAGGTGTTCAGGGCACAGAGCCCAGGAGGAGGACACTGCAAGCCACATCCGCTGTTGGCTGCTGTCACGGAGCATGAAAGAGAAACGTTTTCCTTTTTCTCTTGGTTCAGAAGAAAGCCTTGCTGACCCACAAATCCTTGTCATCATAACCCCTCTGGGGCACAGTCCTACTGTGACACCTGAGGCCACCAGGAGGCAGAGGCCATTTGGCAGCAACCGCTGGGGTTCCTCCCACACCCCACACAGCGGTTGATGAAGGCAGAGTCGATTGCCTCTCAGTGCAGCTGTTTAGTGAGACTCTCAGAAAGCAGTCTAGCAAGAAAGGACAGTCAGTAAATTTATTCTCACTTTACGGATGAAACAAATGAGCCCAGATTCAAACCTTGCATTGGACTCAATACAGACAACAGCATTCCAGACTTCTGCCCCTTATCTCCATCCTCTGTCAATGCTTTGTTTCTCACATGGGATACAGGAAGGCGAAGTGGGCGGGGGGGGGGGGGGGGGGAGAAGCCAGTGTACTGATAACCAGACTGCCAGTTTTCTGTGTCTCTCACCCTTTCTTCAGTAATAAGAACTGAGCTGCCCTGGTGTCTGTAGACACCTGCAGAGCATAGTAAGCGGATGGACGATCCAAGTATCCAGTTTCAGGCTGGTGTTTGGACTAGCCTGTGGGCTGGGGTTTTTCAGTGACATAAAATGGCACAAATAAACAATGCCCACATTACCCTGGTGCTTTCTTGTTCATAGTGCATGAATTATTAAGAGTGCTCATTTGCTGCATTCAGACAGTTGAAAGGGTTACCAGAGAGTGCTAATCAGAAAACACACACAGTTGAAAGGAGCTAATTAGAGCATCGCACAACTTGATAAAGCCTCACTTGGATCACTCAGAAATCATTGAGAGATATGATCCTCTGGCAGATCGGCGATAAGCAAACACCAGTAGTCTTTGTCCATAAAGAAGCGTGGCTGAGTGATTTCTATTACGGAAGGTCCCATGTCTCCCCAGTCTTTCTCAACTCACCTAACTCTCAGGATCACCAAATTTAAGGGGAGAAGGCCTGAAAGCAGGCTGGGAATGTCTTGAGTTTTGTCTCCTGGTTTCCAACGGGGTTGTTCAGCCCAATCTAAGGCGGCCATCCAGCTGGGGCCAGAGTGCTGCTGCCTCTTGCGGGTTTGACAAACACTATTCATCCACAGAGGCTTATCCCCAAAGCTGTTAGAGCACCTTGCAAATATGTCAAGTGCTCAAGATGGAGCTGGGTCTCAGGAACGTCATGAGGAACACTTGACCTACATTTTCAAAGGACCCTGGAAGCAAATGCCTTTTGTGTTTCTTCTCCAAAGTTCCAAGCAAATATGAACCATGCAAATAAAATACCAAATTTAAGGTTATATTATATAATTTACCAATTGATCTCAGGAGTAACGATGATACTTAGAAGGAATATTCAAAATCTTCATCTAGAGCCACAAATTTCAAGATTGGTCAGTTGGGGTGTTTTGTCTCACATACAATGTGCTCTTCACTGCCCCACTTTTTTGTTGTCCTGTTGTTCTCTTGAGCTTCTGTTGATGGTTTCATGATGGTTGTTGATGGATAATTAGCCCCCTGATAGAAACAGTTAGAGAACACACCCTCTACCACAATGTAGATAATTTTCAATGATATCTTAAGAAGCATTAGAGAAATAATGTTTCCCCTTTGAAAATTACATACTTCCATTTGTCAGGATGATGCTAATAGGTGATGAGATGTACCTGTACCGTCAACATCTGAGCGACCGTCATGGGCCTCACCTCATAGCATCTTTGTTGCTAGCCAAACCCCAATGCATCAAATGACCGAAATCCTTGTCAAAAGAAAGCCAAATGATGTCATCTATTTCTGTAAGAGTGATAAGAAAATGTGCTTTCCAAGTATTTATTTCTGGGCTTTCCCCATGTTCTACTTTGCGATAGGAAGCCAATGTCAAAGTAGAGTGACCTTGCTTCCACAGAACCCAACCCAAAGTACAGCTGGAACCATTTTTTGTGAATATATGCTATTAACTAAATTGTATAATTATTCCCCATCAATGACTAAGATAAAGAAGTCCAAAAAAAGCAAATGCTAAAAGCATGTTTACATCATGGATACCAAGCAGTCAAAGAATGCAAGGACACGAAGATCAGTTGAGAGACCTCCACAGAGTAAGCTCATCTTTCCTCTCATCCTGGGGAAAATTCCTAAGAAAAGTCATGGTATCTTAAAAAGTCTTTTGCTCAAATTGTACAAAATGCAGTTTTTAATGCCTGCAGCCCTGGTGTCACCATCAGGTAAGCAACGACACTTCAAATCCACCAGCTATTCCTCAGGAGAAATTTGAGGCTATCTGATCCCATAAAGATTCACAAAGCCCCAGAAACTCTACAGAAGGTGGCTACGCATCAGCATCAGCTCTGTGGCAGTGGGTGGGGTTTTTATTGTATTTGTTTCTTATTCTACACCACTGGGCAATCCTTTCTTTCTATTGTATGGCTTATTCCCTTTCAGTGGTAAACTTGAAGACATTTTCTAACATGCTGGAAGGCAAGCCACCGTGCGAACAGCATGCATCGCTTCCACTTCCTTGCTATCACCTCAGCTAATGGCAGCCCTTGCTTGGAATCAATGCTCTGGAAATCTCCCTACCTTGTACCTTCAGACTCTAGAAAGTCCAGAGATGCCTCCTGAAGAAGGCATGATTGATGACTGTGAGACTTACAAGAAAATAAAGCAGGCAGGAAATATCGTAAATCAAAAGAAATAGTGACCATCATTTTAGAGAAAAAGTGGGAATGAGTTATACCTCTAGACGTACCATTAAGATGAAATGCCCATTAAACCTTTTCCTCTTTAGTTCTCCATAAACGCATAAAACACAGCAAGTTTAAAACAAAATCCATCAACTTTTCCAACTAATTAAATTTTTCTCCTAGTTACCCTTTCACTGTGGACAGTTCTACCTGTCACCAGGTTCCCTAAGCTTAGTACCTGAGAGGGATTCAGCCTTGACCCCTTCTAATCTGTCACCACTCATACTTGCCATCAGTCCTGAAGCCACCTTCCTTGGGCCTTCTTCATAACTCACGATGTAATGCCCTCTCATATACCCCATCCCTGTTTCCTAAGAAAACTGTGAAGAAACAAGAAGTTTAGCAGGTAGGCAAGGTCTGGTAAGGTGGCTTATTAGCACTGGTATTTTCACCTAAAGGGGTCACAGACACTTGATAATAGTGTGTTAGCTATATTGTCTAGAGATACAAAGTCAGTGACACTCACATATGTATAAAAATAAATGTAGATCAAGAAGTAGGCCTGTCCAGTCCAACTCAAATCCATGGGTCTGCTGGTAGCCAGAGGCCCTTCCATCCTCACGTAGCCACCAGTTAATGAAGCAGGAAGGTGAAGTGGGAAGCTGAGAACTCACAGGCTGGTGGGCCCGGAGTCACGTGTATCCAGAGTCAGCAGGAACGTGACAGGAAAAGTTCCCAGGGTTGTCAAGCCACAAGGGCCTCCGGCTCCCAAAGCCAGATGTAGGATCCAAGCAAGCTGGAAGGAGAGGGACAAGAGAGAGAGACCAGTTCTCCATTCAGTCTTTAAAGATGGGGGAAAGGATTAGTGAGCTAGCAACACTGTAGACAGGGGAACAACTAGGGAATTAAAATCAACAATGAAGAGGTCTTAGAGATCCTGGAGGTGTTGGAGCAATAGCAGTCTATCTGAGAGGAATTACTAAGAGGCAGGAGAAGAGCGAGCATGATGGTGGAGCTTGAGGAAGGTACAAGGAAACAGAGGAAATACCTAGGAAGCAATGCTATGGATAGAGGTACAAATATAAGTGTGAACATACATAAATACACTAATTTATATATATATATATACACTGAGGTAGTGGACAGACTTTGGGCCTCTGCTCAAGCCCTGCCTCAATGCAAGAACACTTTTTTCTAACAACCTGGCATTCTGTGATGCTCACCCTCCTGGAAAAATCACTGAAGCCAAAATGGGTGCACAAGGAAATGTAGTGAAGAAAGCTGATGGTGCCTAGCTATCAAGAGATATAGCATCTGGGCTCATAAAGGCTTGGAGTTAAACAAGCGGCTATCTAGCAGAGAAGCAACAAGCCCACCTGAAAGGAGCACACCAGCCTTTGCGATTATTAGGTGTCAATGGGATCGGGTAAAAGGCATCAGAAGACCCAAAACAAACAAGCAAAAAAACATATTGTTGAGAACCAGGGGACTCAGAGTTGGGACATCCCCTCACAGAAGGGTCACAAGGAAGGGATGAGTCAACCAGGGCACAGTATAGCATGATAAACAATATTCCTCTGGTTCTTTGAGGCTTCCTCACCCCCAATTATCATGACCCCAATCCTGCCTTTCACTGTGGGCTAGGCCACAGCATGTACTCAGGTACAGATAAGAGCTCAGGACACATGAAATCCAGGTCAGATAAGCCCCTCAGGAACAGAAATGGGAGTAGTGATACCAGGAGGGTAGGGGGAATGAAAGGAGGGGAGGAAGGAGGAACCAATCGCAATGATCAGCACATACCTTCCCCCCACCACCCCACCCCTCAAATAACAGAGACGGTGGATGAAGGGAGACAGTGGTTGGAGTAGGATATGAAAATAATAATTTATAATTTATCAAGAGGTCACGAGGGTGGGAGGGGAGGAAGGGGAAAAAGACAGCTGATACCAAAGTCTCAATTAGAAAGTAAATGTTTAGAAAATAATGATGGCAGCATATGTACTAATATGCTTCACACAATTGATGTTCCAAGAGCTGTAAGAGCCCCCAATAAAGTGATCTTTAAAAAAAAAAAAAAAACACCCCTCCACAGAGACATCATCAGTCTGTGTCCTGATTGAGAGGTTGGACTCCATCCACATATTCCCACAGCTGCACCAAATTGGCACAAAATCTAATCATCACACGCATTGACCGTCCAAGGTCATACAGTTGAGCGGAATTGTTGAGATGAAAACCAGCTCTCTGTTGCTCTTCCCATAGCAACCCTGGTGGCCTCTTCAAGCCCTAAACTCTCCTGAGCACTTACAGACTAGGGTACAGTTTAATCTAACCTGGTACTCAGTGTCCACATCTGCCTTTGATGTCTATTTTGCATTGGGCTATAGTTTCTCGAAAGATCTGTTACCTCTATTTCCCGGGTGAAGGATGGCATTTAGGATGGTGAGCTGCAGAAGGGAGAAGGGAAACCAAGGTGCAGGGGAAGGTTGAGCTGATCGATTCGTGGATTAGACTGTGGCATACCAAGTCCACGATCTGAAGTGGAAACCCCCACTGAAACTGCAATAAAAAGTATAACGAGTCTAGGTAATGCGATGCCCAGAGGCCAGCTCTATCTGTGCCTCCTGGAAGTGGACGAGGATGGTTTTACTTGCCTTTGTAATAAGCTCTGATTAAAATCAAACAAAAACCCAGTTGCCATGGGGTCGGTACCAATTCATGGTAAACTCGAGCCTGCTGGCATAGAATGAGGAACTTTCACAGGTGTGTTTTTTTCAGTAGATCACCAGGACTTTTTTTCCAACGTCTTTCTGTGGATGGGTTCAAACCTTCATCCCTCTCCATTAGCAGCCGACCACATTAACTGTTGGCACCTCCCAGGTACTCAAGACTCTAATGAGGTGTACTGAATCTGTGTCCGCGCAAAGTGATATTTCCACCACCAGCCTTCCCAGGGTCTCCTCCCTACACAGGCCACTCAGCAAATGCGGTTGGTAGTGGCGTCTGTTAGTTGCCGGTTGGTCAATCCGGATGCATAGCAGCCCAGAGAATGCAGAGTGAGAACTGCGCTACTAGGGTTTTCAGGTTTGTGGCCTTTTTCTGAAACATCCCCAGACCTGTCTTGGGAGGTGCCTCTAGGTGGGTTCAAAGTACCAACCCTTCCGCTGCCCGGAGGAGCTCGGCAAAGGGTTCCCTGATAACCAGAACTAACTGCTGTCTCTTTGTCTCCAGGTGACCTCCTCCACTTGCCTCCATACCTTAGAATGGACTTTTTATTGAACCGAGGAGGTCCAGGCACCAGCAGAGACCTGAGTTTAGGGCAAGCCTGCTTGGAACCTCAGAAAAGTCGGACCCTGAAGCGCCCCACAGTCCTCGAGCCAATACCCATGGAGGCGGCCTCCTCCTCCACCTCCTCCACGAGGGAAGGACAGTCCTGGCAGTCCGGGGCTGTGGCCACTTTACCTCAGCGAGAAGGGGCGGAGCTGGGACAGGCAGCTAAAATGAGCAGCTCCCAAGAATCACTGCTCGACTCTCGGGGCCATTTGAAAGGAAACAATCCCTACGCAAAGTCGTACACCCTGGTATAACAAACAGCATGACTGGACTGTGGTTGTAAATACAGTTTAAAAAATCCAATCAAAGCTACCTTTTTTTTACTGAATTCCAATATTTATAATTAAAGAAAATTGCCAAAATATATTAAAAAAAAGAGGAAATACTGAAATCACAGACAGTGCAAAGACTCTCCTGCTTTTTTTCTGTCTGAGTGTGCGCTCCATCTACCTGGGCATCTGATTTTTTGGGAAAGAAGTCCAGTTTTATGACCTTCACAGCTACTGCATTTTTACTGATTTTCTACAAAGTGCATGGGGGAACGAATTAAACCTTCTGACTGGACGTTCTATCACACAATATTAAGGAAAGAAAACAGGGCGGGGGGAAGTGACCCTCTTTGTGAATTTACAAGGAACATTGATTGGGGGCAGGGGAAAAACTTTATTCATGTTTGCACATGTTTCTTTCCCATTGGAAGCTGGGTCCTCAATTGATCTTTTGTCGTTAATTAGGATGAGTGCCGTCGGTGAAGGGGTGGGGGGGATCCACTTGATTTGATTTTCTTTGATTTTCTTTTTTGTTCTACTTTTTCCTTTTTTTTTAATTTCATGAGACACTTTGCATTTTGTCTAAGCGAAATAAAAAAAGAAAAGGTTGTCTGCCTTTATTTCGGATGCCTGCTTCTGTTACCTCCTACTGATTGTATCCGGGAATACAAAACCTCGGGTTGTTGAGTCCACCCAGCACCCAACATAAGAAGCCAGAGAAGATGCCCCCACTGTGAACTCCGTCCATAGTGCTGGAAAGGGCACAGAAGATGCAGCCCCTGCTCTCAGGCTGGCAGTGGGCACAACCTGGGCTCATCTCAATCCAATGAGATTTTGGCTCAACTCTTCTACAGGACTCTTACAGGCCCTTGTCCACCTCCCTCCTCAACACTGAGACTGCTCATGAGACCTAACTTCCATTGAGTCGATCCTGACTTTTAGAAGCCCATGGGTCAGCTAGTGGTTTCAAACTGCTCATCTTGGGGTTAGCAATCCAAGTCAAACCCCACAACACCACCAGAGCTCCTACCAGAGAGACCATGCCCTTTCAAACTATGGCCCTGGGGCCAAATCCAGCCCACTGCTGTTTTTATCAATTAAGTTTTACTCCAAAACCACCTCCTGGGGATTGTCTGAGGCCACGTTGAATACTTGCAATAGGACTAGGCCCCCGCTGTCTCAGTTTCCCCTGTTGGTAGTGGCAGGTAAAGTTTGACAGGTGACCGCAAAGTCAGAAGTGCAAATCGACCAGCCATTCCTTCGGAGAAAGATGAACTGTCTGCTCGCATAATGCTTTATAGCCTGAGACACCCACATAGGGTGTTAGAATCAACTCATTGGCAGTGGGTTTGTCTGTAACAAATACCACAAATAGATTGGTTTTAAAGGAGCTAAATATACTGTCTCACAATTAGGAGGCTGTGAGTCAATACAGGGCATTGGCTGCAGGAAGAAGCCCTTTCTTTTATTTCAGAGTAACGTTCCAGGCCTCAAATACCTCTGCTTCTCCTGCAATCTCCTCCACTCTCCTGTCGTTGAGTTGCTTTTTAATCACAGTGACCCTACAGGACAGGGTAGAACTGCCTCTGTGGGTTTCAGAGACTGTAACTCTTTATGGGAGTAGAAAGCCTCATCTCGCTTCTATGGAGTGCCTGGTAAGTTTTGAACTGCTGGGCTTGTGTTTGGCAGCCCCACACGCAACCCTTAAGCCACCAGGGCTCCTCTTCTGTAACGATGCTGCCCCTCATTAACATAGTAACTGTTTCCAAGTGGGGTTACGACAGCAAGTGCAGGCACTTGGATCAGACACATGGGTTGCGTGCTGGGGCGCAATTCAATGCAGAGACAGGAGGGGCTTGCTGACCCCTGCTGTAGACCCCCGGGTTTAGGCCCAACTGACTGCAAAAGGAAGAGAAGAGCTAGAGATGTCTGTTCCACGGGACTGAGGGCTTGTGTCACCTCTGGTAGGACAGGGGAGCAAAACTGCAGTAAGAACATCAGCCACGCGTGCCCATGAATTCACCCCTCGGCACGGAGAGGAAAACTAGGCAACACGAAGCCACGTTCCTCCGAGTGCTCAGTTTGATGTGCCTGCCTCTCAGTTTGAATCATTCACCGTGGGGCCCCTGCTGATAAAGAACACACTCACCGATAGGTATGGCTTGCAGACCTCATGCTGTGATCCTGACATGATGGGCTTGGGGGAGAGGGTATAATCCTTGCCCATCTGCCTCACTTCTGTGTAAAGGACACACAAGCATATCCTCCTGTCAAAGGTTTGGCTCTGATCAGAGCACGTGATCCAGTGCCCTTGGCTGCTCAGTCTCACAGGTAACGTGTGTTCTTGAATAATTTCTATAAACTCCCTTTCAACCTATGAGCATAAGTCAGCCAATTACTACAAACTGCAGGTTTAGAAACTTCCACCTTATCTTCTCTTCCCACCCCTTCCCTTCCTTCCTCCCCTACTTCCTTCATGTTATTATTTTTTAGTATATGTGCTGCCGAAGCGAGCACTTCACGTTATTTTTTAAGCAAGCCTTTTGGCCCACTTAGCTACAGTGGCACCACCCACCGAAGTGCTGCAAGACCACGTCAAAGAATGCGTGCTGGCTCTCACATTAGGTGATGTATGAATGGAAGATGTACATTTTTTTTCTTGCAAGG
The DNA here is from genome assembly GCF_050624435.1 of Tenrec ecaudatus. NCBI lineage: Eukaryota > Metazoa > Chordata > Mammalia > Afrosoricida > Tenrecidae > Tenrec > Tenrec ecaudatus. The sequence continues at coordinate 214,012,006 of NC_134531.1, forward strand.
GTTTTATAATGTAATTCATGTTGAAAGGTTATTATGTGAATTTCCGCATACTGCTTTTTCATGCAAAAAATGCAGCTTTCTGAGGGGAAACAAATGATCTTTCATCAATCTAAAACCTTTATATTACCAAAATTTAGTTTATTCTCTATCTCTCAAGCAAGATAAGAAATAAAAAACTCTATATCAATACTACCTCTGGAATGGATGGCTGTCAAGTCTTAAACCTTGAAAATGCTCATTAGAAAGCGTTCAATATGTAAACACTGTGAAAACGACCCACCTACTTCTCAGGTAGGTAGATGGCCCACAATCACTGTCTAGATTGACAGGTGGTAGATGTGATAGGCACCGTGTATGTTTAAAGACTGTTGTATTGATAGTACGGCTTACAATTGTGAGGATGGCACAGGACCATGCAGTGCTCCAGTCTCTTGTACATTGAGTTGCCGTGGATCACAGCCCACTCAATTGTACCTAAAAACATCATTGGTAATAGTAGTAATTTTCCTCCTGATCTCTACCTTTCTTTACAGGATTTGGGAGGTCATCTAACTAGCCAAAATTTTCAAGTGCAGTGCTATAATTTAGAGTGGGAAACTTAAGTGAAATATTTATCCTTTGGACAATCACTGTAGGGTCAATGGACAATAGCTATAAAGTTAATGAACTGGGTTTCCCCTTAGGCATCCATTGGGCCAGTAGACTACCTGAGTAATGTTCACCTCCTCACAGTGAACCTGTAAGTCATGTAGCATGCTACTCATTCCATCTACAGAAGCCCAGGGCTTCCATTTAATTCAGATTTCAGTGTGGTCATTACCTCTCTCCATATTCACCACGGCAACTAATGAAAGGCCAAGGTTGGAGAAGTTGATGTGAGAAGTGATGGAACAGTAAGATGATGTAAAACACCATCATATTTGGGCTCTACTAGATCTCTATTGTCAGTTGCCATTGAGCCGGCTCTAATTCTTCGCCATGGTAGCATAACCAACGACACCCTACCTGGTCCTGTACCATCTTCATGACTCATCTTGTTTGAGTCCATTATTTCGGTCACAGTGTCAACCCATCTCATGGAGGACCCACCTTGCATTTGGAGACCCATTATTTTACCAATCACGATGTCCTACATTCCGTCATGTTTCTACCACTGTAAATTTGGCATGAGGGAGGCATCTGACCTCCTCTAATTTCACAACAGGGAAGGAAATTCAGGACCAATAACCCAGGACTGGATTTTGTGAGGCAGAGATTAGACATGATGCTTCTCTCTAACATTTTTATAAACCAGTCTGACTCGAAGCCAACTCTCCCATAGTACTGTCTATGTTTCTGCTGTGTTCAATACATCATTGCAATGGCCTCATGGCACGCACAATCCTCAGGATTATGTTTATTAGGGAAACACCAGGTTACAACTCAAGAATGGGAAGAACACAGGATACAATTCTTTGGACAGACAGTTTTTCAGCCATGCCCACAGCAGGTCTTCTTTGGACCTCAGTGTCTAGACCCTTGCACCCTGGGGCCTTGTGGACTGACGCAGCCTTTTCCCTGCTAAGGTAGTGTCAAAAGCTCATGAGCTCTCCCAGGAAATGTCCAGAGGCACATTCCCTTCAACAGTAAGCCTCACCCTGGAGGGACTCGGTTCTCTAGCTCCATGGCTTATCAGGCTTAGCTCTGCCATGTCCCCAGAGGAACCTTCACTTAGTGACAAACATCCTGCCTGAAGGCACTCCGTTTTCTCACTGTGGGGTCTGGAAAACCTACCAAGCTCTCTCTGACTGGTCTCATGGTTCTGCTGCTCCTGCTACTGCCATTTCTCTGGCTATTGCTGCTGTTGCTAGCTCTCTTTGAAGCCTACTCTAAAAACCAAATTCACTTCCTGAGTTAACATGAACCCATAGGGATCCGGTAGGGCGAATTAGAACTGCTCCTGTGAGTTCTTGAGACTGGAATTGTTTTCTGAAGTACAGAGCCCTTTCTTTCTTCAAAGGAGTGTCTGGTGGTTTCACACTACTCACCTTGCAGTTAACAGCCCGATGTGTAACCAGTATGCCACCAGGGTTCCTCCTAAGTTTGCTAGGATGGCAAAAATGACCAGTCCCCTTCTTAAGTTTGTATACACTTTATGTGCATGCTCCCGCACATGCAAGGGTGTCATGTACCTTGATTTGTATTACAGCAAGCTATCTAAATCCCTTGTGGTTCCCATACACCTTATTTGAATAGTCCCACCCAGTCTTTTGGTGGGTGTTATAAGAGTAAGCCTACAAGAGTCATATTAACTACTTCACTGTGTGTCAGTGCCCTTGAAACTGAGATTTATGATAATGTCTTATGGCACAGAAAGCAGCACACTCTTGGCTCAATTGCTCTGCATATGCCAAGTTGGACAGTCTCTGACCTGGCATTGTGATACCCGATTCACCTAGGCACCAACCCCTTCATGAATTTTTTATGGAAATGACTGAGAGTTTCCAGATAAACTGGGAACTTAAAAACCTATTTCCAGCAATGCTGCACAGTGTGCACGGCCTCCTGGGATTGAGGTAGAATCAGGAATTCAAGAACTAGTTCATTTTAGGTCACCTACCCCCGAATGGTTTAAAGGAACTGAATAGTGTGTTCATATTTAAAAGTTTTCTTTTCACACTGTCTACAGAATGAGGTACAGAATGAGTATCACCATCTTTCTGAAGGTCACCAGGAAAGACTGAATAGCAAGCCCTCAGTATCCAGGGGTCCTGAGTACCACACAGCTTCTCCAGCCACTGGATCCAAGTAATTCATCAAACACAGAGAAAAAGAAGTAAGGCTGCCCATGAAGGGAAGATTTTCTGCAGGTCTTGGAAAATCTTTGGAAAAGCTTTCACCAACCCTAACAAGGGCTTAAATGAAGAAGGAATCTTCAGGTCTGTGCTAGCATTTGTGAGTCTGAAAAGAATCCAAAGGGTGGCAGAGCTCTTGAGTAACCTAGAGAATTTCTGACCTTGATGAGCCAGTTCAAGGACAGGCTTCTGATAATGCCATACAACACAGAAAACACACTCTTGGCACAGTATGGTAACCATGGACATGATCTTGATCAGTCTTCACTGCAACAAGATAAGACTTCAGACTGCAGGCCACTCAGCCCAGCTTGGACCCCGCAAGCATCACTACCGTGGGGTTAGGAGAATAACTTGGTAGACAACTCTTTGTGTGTCTCTTGCATGTGTGCATGTCTTCTGAGCAGAAGCACCAGGAACTTCTGCCCCATCTTTTCAGATATGTTTGCAGAGCAAATAGTCTTGGAAAATGGAGATAAGTTCTCCCTCCTGGGTTGAAGATAGTAGTGTTATTTGTCTGGGATCATAAAAACAATGTCTCCCTCTGAAGCAAAAATTTTACTTGCAGTCCTCTTGAAAAGACTGGTGTTTCCTAAACTTGGCCTTCCTCGGCTGTAGCAGAGATGCCTCACATGCGCAGCAGCCACCGGTCTTGCGCAGAGTCCACCTGGTCTTCCCCACACCCCTCCATTGACCTTGGTGACTCTGGGTGCTTCTGTGACCATGATACTCACGCTGCCTCTTGAGCTGTGAGTAACAACACCCTCAGTCTCGGAACCAGGAGTCCTTGTAGCTGAAAGAGTCCATTCAGGCCCTCTAGCATTCCTGACACTACTAAAACATGCTGAGCAGCCCCAAGTACCTTCCCCAACCTCCACTCTGGAGTGCTGGTGGTGTAAGGGTTACATGTTGGGCTGCTAGCCACAAGGTCAGCGGTTCTAAGCCATCAGCCACTCCTTAGGAGAGAGACAGAGATTTCTACTTCCACAGAGTTACAGTCGGGGCAGTTTTACCTTGTCCTATAAGGTCACTATAAGGTCACTCTCCAGCAAGACAAGCTACACCTCAGACTTCTGAGTGGGACCCTCGCAGCCACAGAAATGTGTGCAAGTTGGTGGGAAACCCCCCCCCACACACACACTTCCTGTTCTGTACCTCTCATTTTTAATAAGGAGCCACAAAAAAAACTAAACCCCTTGAGAAAGCAACTTAGAGCCCAGGATACTGGGTGCTGTTTCATCTCCTTAGCGAGCTTGGCAAAGCCTTAGAGCTGTTTATGTCCCAGAAACTTCAAAACTATAAGAAGAAGAGACAGTGTTTGCTGTCTCTGGCATTATGCCTCCTCTCCAAGGCCCCAGGGACATCATGTCTCCATGTGCAAAAACCCTGGGAGCAGATACTTTGAGTGAGGTGTGCCTTTCAGAAAGGCCCTCAGGGAAGCAGGGCCTGGGGGCAGACTGGCACGCAGATGGGTTACCAGTTCCACTGAGCCATCGCCAGCAGAAAGAAGGCAACGCGTCCAACCATGCTTTGTGTGGTGCAAGGGTTACACTCTCAAAGGGCCAATTTTCTATTTTCCATACACTTTTGTCCTCTCAGGAGCCCTGGTGGTGTAGTGGTGATTTCCTGGTGGTGTAGTGGTGATGCATTGGTCTGCCATCTCCATGATTGGCAGTTTGGGAGAAAAACTGGGCTTTCTACTTCTGTAAAAAGTTATAGTCCCAGACACCCACAGGGGGTGAACATCACGCTAAGTAAAGTTATAATCTTATCATCCCTAGGGTAAATATTTCAGCACTATATTAAAAAGAGTGTTCCCATATCTATACTGAGACTGTGGGTCTTGTATTTGTGCAATTTCTACAGAGAAACAGGTCACAATGCAAGACTCCATCTGGCCCTGAGCAAGCGGAGATTTTCTGTGCTAACATCGAGCCCATGATGGAGAAAACCCACATCACATAACATTCCCCATACCATGTCAATGCCCAGCCTCGGTTTCCCCATCCACGTGAAGAAGGTGCTTAGCCGTTGCCAAGGAATGGCACAACTGATGAAAATCCCAAGCAATATACTCTTCCCCTATGGCGAGTTGAACACCCAAGTCACATAAAGAAAGATGCTACTATGGGGTATATGTTATTACAACATTATAATCTATGTAATGTGAATCCCTATAAACTGAGTGGGACATGGGTAATTGGGTTCTTTCCTCTTTCTATCAGTTAGTGAGGTTATACTAGAGTAGGGAGGAGGCTCCTAACCCTTCTGATAAAAAGGGAGGACAGAGGCAGTGCACACATGGGCAGAGGCAGCATGAGAAGGTGCCAAAAACACTAAGAAACACCTGAGGCCACCAGAGGATAGAAAACCAAGAAAGAACCCACCTTCCCCCAGACCAGAAAAGGCGAGCAAAGCTAGGCCACCAATGCTCTGAATCTGGACACCCACACATCAGAACAGTGAGACTAAAATCATCTCTTACCTAAATTTGTTCACCTTGTAACACTGGAGCTATCGCCAACCAAGACAGAGGCATCCTTTCAGATCGATTTGATTTCGCTTTGTGAGCACAGTACCACACTTAGTGTGCTCTTTACGACAACGGGGCCTCCTTGTCCCGTGGAAACTCTTTACATGTCATCCTTAGTTGCTTCCTTTTTGAAAGCCTTTCAGGATCCTCAAGTTCGGGATGACCTTCTGTCAATACATGTTGCAGAACTAAGCACCCTATAAAGGTGCTGACAATTCCAGCAGGAGGAATAAGACTCTTGAATTTATCCAAGCACAACGGGTGGATGTTTCTACACAGGTGTCCATCCTTGGCAAAGACTGTTGTCCAAACGCATTTGTTTGCTTGCCTCATGTGTTTGCTCTGACCATTAAAAAAGTGTTGCTTGTTTAATGCTGTAGGACCATAGGAGGATTTACTACTAGCAAAGCACATGACATTGAACCAAGACCATTGCACTGAGATTCTTCACGTTAACACCAATTATTCTTATAACTCGGTGTGAAATCTGGTGCAAGGCCCTTTGGCATGGACTTCTGTCTATAAACAAAGCAGATTGATCAGAGACATCCACGGCTTTTCTGTAACCTGACTAAGAGAGTGTTGTTCTAAGTGTCATTTCCCATTAGGTAACTGTTTGAGTTGCTTGTAAGTATTTGTATGGGAAGGGTGTGTTTCATTCATTTTTTCATACCTATGCCATGAAGTATGGGCATCAGTCAATTGATTGGTAAGTGTTTTTAATTGTTTAAAAACAAATGAAAATATGAAGACCGGTTGTGGAAAGGTCAAGAGATGCTCTGAATGTCTTTAAGTCAAGGGCATCAGACGTATTTTAGTATTTTTAATACGCTCCTAAAGTCAACTAATTGCCATGCATTTTCTCTTTATCCTGGAGGATATAGAAAAGTTAAAAATAAGAATGTAGAAAACCTGGTTGTTCACAGATTTCAGGTAATGGAAGCTTTATTGCATATTGCCTCAAAACTCGCATTCTGGTGTTGAAAACATTGACCTTCCCTCGGGCCCTTCTAAATAAAATCTCTGTAGGGGGGACTCTATCCAAACATCATCTTTAGCAGATTTCTAAAGTTGGAGCTGGAAACCCTTGTGTAAGAGTCAGCAGAAAAGTCATTTTTTGCTGTTGTTTTCCTGCTGTTTAAAAGGCTGGTGGAGCCTGTGTGATCACGAGATGTCGATAGGATCAGGGATCAGGCATCAAAGAACAAAAAGATCACATCATTGTGAATGAGGGGGGTTGCAAAGTGGAGACCCAAAGCCCATCTGTAGGCAACTGGACATCCCATTACAGAAGGATCGCAGGGAGGAGACGAGCCAGTCAGGGTTCAGTATAGCACCAATGAAACATACAACTTACCTCTAGCTCTTTAATGCTTCCTACCCCCCACTGTCATGATCCCAATTCTACCTTACAAATCCAGATAGACCAGAGGATGTACACTGGTACAGATAGGAACTGGAAACACAGGGAATCCAGGACAGACAACCCCTCAGGACTAATAATGAGAGTAGTCATACCAGGAGGGTAAGGGGAAAGTGGGGTTGAAAGGGGAAAGTGATCACAAGGATCTACATATAACCCCCTCCCTGGGGGATGGACAACAGAAAAATGAGTGAAGGAAGACATTGGACATTGCAAGACATTAAAAAATAATAATAATTTATAAATTATCAAGGGTTCATGAGGGTGGGAGGGTGAGGGGTGGAGGGGAAAAATAGGGGCCTGATACCAAGAGCTCAAGTAGAAAGCAAATGTTTGGAGCATGATGATGTCAACAAATGTACAGATGTGTTTGACACAATGGATGGATGGATGGATGGATGGATGGATGGATGGATGGATGGATTGTGATAAGAGCTGTACGAGCCCCCAATAAAATGATTAAAATAAATAAATAAAAGGCTTGCTCCCCTCGTTCACATCCCCCCAAGCCATTGCTCCTGCTACAAGCATGTGAGTCAGGAGACTCATCACTATCTAGCTCACCCTTGGAAATGTAAACAGAACAACCCAAACAGAGGCTCCTCTAAAGCCATCCTCTCAGATACTACCCCTGGACCAGGCAAATCCTGCAGGACCCTACTCAAGCTCCCACCCACCACCTCATCTCACTCTCATTAGACAGAGTCATGAGAAAACAGAAGCCATGAAAAAAGCATGGTTTCCTTTTTCTGCACCACCCTGGCATAATGGGTTATACCTTATCTAGGTGAGAAATGAATGGTCATCGAAACCCAGAGGGGCATTTCTACCCTATCCTATAGGGTCATTTGAGTTATAATTGACTCGATGGCAATAAATTCGCTGCTTTAAACACTCCTAATTCTACTCCCTGCCATTCTACAGCTTTCACAGGACAGTGGGAAAAATCCAACCTGCCTATTCACAGCTCACGTAAACCAGGAAATGTAGAAGACAACTACTTGGCCAACTGACTGGAAGCGATCCATATTTGTACCCATTCCCATGAACGGTGAGCCAACAGAATGCTCAAATTATAGAACAATATCATTGATGCCATATGAAGTAAAATATTGCTGCAGATCATCCAATAATGTTTGCAGCAATACATTAACAGGCGCTTGCAGCAAGAGGTTTAGGTTAGATTCAGAAGAGGATGTGGAACAAGGGATACTATTGCTCGCATCAGGTGGATCTTGGCTGAAAGCAGAGAGCACCAAAAAGATGTTTACTATGCTGTCTTGACTCTGCAAAGGCGTTCGACTGTCTGGATCATAACAAACAATGGATAGCTTTGAAAAGGATGGAGTTCCAGAACATTCCTTGTGCTCACGTGGAACCAGCACATGGATCAAGAGGGAGGTAGTTGTGCAAACAGAACAAGGGCATACTGTATGGCTTAAAATCAGGGAAGATGTACATCAGGGTTGTCTCTTCTCTTCATACTTATTCAATCTGTAAGCTAAGTAAATAATCAGAGAAATGAAATTACACGAAGAAGAGTGTGACATTAAGATTGGAGGAAGGCTTATGAGCAAAGTTGCATATTGAAAGTAAGGGAGATTTAAAGTATTTGCTATTAGGATCAGAGACTGCAGCCTTCACTGTGGGTTGCAATTCAGTATAAAGAAAACAGCAATCCTTACAACTGGACCAACAGATAACATCATGATAAACAGAGCACGATTGAAGTTGTCAAGGAAGCATCCATCAAGAGGTCAAATGAAGCAGTAAATTGGGTAAGTCTACTGCACCAGAATTCTCTTTATTTTTTATTTTAAATCATTTTATTGAAGGCTCATACAACTCTTATCACAATCCATACATCCATCCATTGTATGCCAAGCACATTTGTACATTTGTTGTCATCATCATTCTCAAAACATTTGCTTTCTACTTATGCCCCTTAGTATCAGCTCCTCATTTTTCCTCCTCCATCCCTGTTCTCCTCTCCCTCATGAACCCTTGATAATTCATAAATTATTGTTATTTTGTCATGTCTGACACTTTACGATGCCTCCCTCCCTTCATCCACTTTTCTGTTGTCTGTCCCCCAGGGAGGTTATATGTAGATCCTTACCATTGGTTCCCCTTTCTACCCAACCTCCCCTCCACCCTCTGGTATCACCACTCTCACCACTGGTCCTGAAGGGATCAGCTATATACTGAGTTCCCTGTGTTTCCGGTTCCTATCTGTACCAGTGTACATCCTCTGGTCTAGCCGGACTTGTAAGGTAAAATTGGGATCATGGTAGTGGGGCGGGTGGGGTGCTGGTGGTAGGAAAGCATTTAAGAATTAGAGGAAAGTTGTATGTTTCATCATTAAAAAGCAAGGATGCTGCTGTGAGGATTAAGGCTCACCTGACTCAAGTCTTGGAATTTAAAATTCCCTCAAATGCATGTGAAAGTTGGATGTTGACAAAGGAAGACCAAAGAAGAGTTAGTGTATTTGAATGCTGGTGTTGGTGAAGAATATGGAAAGTGTCATGGATTACCAAAGAACAACTAGAATGCTCCTTTAGAGGCAAGGGTGAAAGAATTGCCTCACGTATTCTGGACAAGTTATTAGGAGAGACTAGTCCCTGGAGAAGGACATCAGGCTTGGTAAAGTAGAGGGGCAGTGAGAAAGAGGTGGATCCTTGACAAGATGGATTGACACAGTGGCTGCATCAATGGGCTCAGACATGAGAACACTTTTTGTTGATCTTTGTCACATTTCACAAACTAGCTCTTGGTTTCTTCCCTTTTCCAACCTTTCTTCTCCTCATGCCCTTTGTGGCCTCTATCGAAAGAGTTTAATAAGCCATTTGCATGTCAAATCACATCTCAAGTTCTGTTTCTGCATCTCCCTACTTAAAGCTGAGTCTTTCTCTTCCTTGTACCTCTTACTATTCTAATGAATCATAAATCTTAGATTCATCACATATTGGAGGAAAGTAAGTAAATACACGATAAAAATAGTTAAAATTTTATTAAAATACATAATAATTTTAATACTTCCACTTTTATTCCTCCCAATTAAGATTTCTTGAGGGAGATTCTTAATAAAGCCTGAGTTTCTTGAGGATGGTGCTAGTGAGCCAAAAGTAAATATACAAAAGCAAAAACCCTCTTGAAAGGTAAAAGGCTCCCCTGCCTTGCCCGTTGTTGCTGTTGTTAGGTGCCAGTGAGTCAGCCCCAACCCATAGTGACCCGTGTACAACAGAATGAAACACCGCAGGGTCCTTTGGCATCCTCATAATTGTTCCTATACCCGAGCCCATGGATGCAGCCACTGTGTCATCCATCTCATCTAGAGTCTTCTCCCTTTTCTCAGTTCTTCCACTTTGCCAAATATGATGCCATTCTTCAGGGACTGCTCTCTCCTTATAACATGTACAAAGTATATAAGGAGAAGTCTTGCCATCTTTGCCTCTAAGGAGCACTTCTTCCAATACAGATCTGCTTGTCCTTTGAGCAGCCCATGGCACGTTCACTATTCTCCAGCACCACAAGTCAAACGTGTCTATTCCTCTATGGTCTTCCTTATTCAATACCCAACTTTCACATGCATGTGATGCAATGAAAATACCGACGGTACACTGTAGTCCTCAAAGAAGCATCCTTTTTTTCCATACTCTAAAGAAGGCTTGTGCTGCAGATTTACCTAATGCAGCACGTCTTTTGATCTCTTGACTGCTGCTTCCATGAACATTGACTGTGGAACCAAGTAAGACAAAATCCTTGACAAATTCAGACCTTTATCTTTCATGATCGTACCTATTGGTCCAGTTGTGAAGCATTTGGTCTTCTTGACATTGAGTTGTAATTCCTACTGAAGGCTGCAATCCTTGATCTTGCTTCAATTCCTCTTCACTTTCGGCTAGCAAGGTTGTGCCATCTGCATAATGCAGGTAATATTGATAAGCCTTCCTCCAATCCAGATACCCCACTCTCCTCCATATAATTCAGTTTCTCTGAGTTGGCTCTGCCTGCCCTAGGGCTCAGGAACCAGTTCTGGAGAGGTTTTCTACAGTTGCCTATGAGACAAAGGGAGGAATAATGGGAAGTAGTGGCCACACCCACTGACTTTGTCTCACAAACCTTCCGGTGGAAGCTCCAGTTTCCGGGTTTAAGCCTTCCCTCTTAGGCAAGCTCCAGATGAAGAACTGTCAGGATGCTGCTGAAGCACACAGCCACCAAAGGCCCTTTTCATCTGGTTCGACAGCCTTGGGGAGTAGGTGAATCAGTCAGGACTGTGAAGTCCATGAGGGGAAGTCATTTGGCTTCTTCAGCAGAAATGTATTCTGCCAGGAAGCATCAAATTTAGCCTTCTCTTTGATAACAAAATCCTTTCGAAGTTTAAAACCTAATGAGGATTAGCATTTGTACCACCAGCGAGGACGACAATGTTCAAAGGTGGAAGGGAGAATTTTTATAGGTCTTAAAATACATATGGAGACCTTTTAACACATTTCTAGAAATTTGAGCCTGGCTTCCTTTTAAGACTCTTGTGATGTCCTGCTTTGTGGCTGATCATTCTCCCAGCACCTGCTAGGAAGAGCCCACTATTCTAACACCTGGGGCAAGAGATCGTTGACTTGAGAAGAACAAATGATCTCAAAGGGGAATAAAAATGTACAAAAGTATTTTTGCACAAAGTTTATATGGGTTAGTCTTTGAGCAACAAAAAATAGTAACTATGGGAAAATTACTTCAAGGCAATTCACCCCATGGTTTACGTGGAAACCTCTGACCCTAAGCACACACCACACCAAGGTCTATTCATCAAGTACCCTGAACCTGGAGGCTCCGTGGAGTAGAACAGCTCAAGGAAAGCTCACCTGTTTGCCTTTCATCAGTCCAGCATCCTTCGTACTGACTTCTCCATGCAGGCAAACGTGCCTGTGAGCTTAACCCGACAAGAGTCTTAAAGCACAATGCTGAAGAATGTGTGATTTGAAGTCAGAGGACCCGGATCCGAAATTAACATTCCCACAAATGAACTATGGAACCTTGGGAAAGTTAGCCTCCCCTGCCTCAATGTCCTTAGCTATCAAGTCACATGTGTGAGTGAAGAACATGGCAACGAGAATCCTATTTCGTCATTGGAAACCCTGGTTTAACATTTGAGCTTCAAAAGGGTTCACGAGGGAAGGAGGGATGGAAGGAGGGAGGGAGGGATAGAGGAAGGGAGGAATCAAGGAAAGGTGAGGGAGGAGAAAAAAATGAGCTGATATCAAGGGCTCAAGTAGAAAGAAAATCCGTGGAAATGATGATGGCCGCATGTGTACAAATGTGCTCAACACAATGGATGAATGTATGGATTGTGATAAGAGATGAAAGAGTCCCCAATGAAAGTATTTAATCAATAATTTTTTTAACATTTTATTAGGGGCTCATACAACTCTTATCACAATCCATACGTATACATACATCAATTGTATAAAGCATGTCTGTACATTCTTTGCCCTAATCATTTTCTTTTCTTTTCATAATAATTTTTTTTAAATAGTTTCCTTCTAGAGCATTTGGTTCCAGTGCTATTCCATGCCATTCCCTTAGCTCTTGTGCTTGCCTTACTATCCTTGGTAGGTCTTGGTTTATAGAAGCTCCCTCCAATCTTTGGCTCTATTAGTGTCTGACCTTTTCATTGGGTCTCTGTATTTTCACAGGACCTTCTTTTAACACACAAGGACACCAGTCATTGTATTCAGGGCTGACCCTAAATCAGTATGTCTTCTTAATTAATTACACCGACAGTGGCCTTTTTTCCAAATAAGGTCAATCTTTAAATTTTTAGATTATTTTGTGCGTTTTTAAGGGTCTCTAAAAAGAGTATAATATCGATTTTGAAGCATATATTTTATTTTTCATAGAATGATTTATGTTTTATGACAACTGGATTTGAGAAAAAGTTTCTTTTTAAACAAACAAACACGTTATTGTTGTTTGGGTGAAAGTTGACCGAACATATAAGCTTCCCATTCAACAATTTAATGTTCCTGCATTGGGAACTTTGCTTTGAGACACATGCTGCCCTTTAGATCTCACATGGCCGATTGTTCTGAAAAGGATGTTCTTTACGGGTTATTGTTCCCTTTATATGTCTATGCAGTGTTTATCTACATGGTGAGCCCAGGGTGGTCCCAGTTCCAGGTTTGAAGAGTGTGTAAGAGTCATAGTCTCAGAGGTTTCACGAGTCTCCGTCAGAGCAGTCAGTTTGGTCTTTTGTGTGATTTTGAATTTTGCCCTACCTTTTTCACCGACACATTCCATCTTTTGCTAGGATCCCAATCAAAGCATCCGTGGTAGTAGCCCAGAATCATTTAGTTTTTCGAGGCTCGAGCTATTGGGGGTTGGAGTTGTGGTTGAGTTGTCCATTATCCCTTAGGACTGATCTTGTCAATTATTATATTCTGAGTCTCTGGGTGGACATAAATGATTGGGTGGTGACAATATGCAACACAGGACCTACAACTACACACTCTGCTTCCCTCCCCCACCTCTGGACTCCAGAAATGCATCAGTTCATCATCTTCAGCATTAAAGTGAGAGAAAGCCCCGGCCCATTTAGATTTAAGCAAGAGAGTGGTTGGTTGGCTCATGCAGAAGCCAGGCAGTAGAGGTGGTCAGTTCAAGAGTAGGTTCAAGAGCAGCTGGCTACAGGAGCTACAGTAGCCTTCCGAGACCCTGCTGCTCCACCTGTCCTATTGGTCCTTCCCTTTCAGCCCCCAAGGGTCACTTCTGACAGTTGGATTATTGACCACACCACTTTGTTCCACCCTCAAGTTTGCTTTCTAGTGATTGTCATTCCTCTTTCTTCAATCAACTAAGTGATCACTTTTTATTCTGATAGTCAAGTAGACATCCGAATCATTGTGCACAGTGGTTAGGAGCATGGATTTCTTAGCCAGTCTTCCCGTCAATGGCTGGTTCTCAGTCCGTGAATGAGTGGTTTCTCTCGGTGACTCAGATTCGTCATTCCTAAAATAGGGATGGTAAAGGTCATTGTTTCATAGTCCTGCTTTCAGGTTATTAATTTAAGTGGCTAGTTGCTGTCGTTGTTAGGTGCCACTTAGTTGGTTCCAACCCATAGCGACCCTGATGGACAGCAGAGCCATGGAGCGAGCGCTGTCTGGTCCTGCGCATGCGCACAGCTGTCCCCGTGCTTGAGCTCATTGTTGGAGCTATGGAGTGTATCCACTTCATCAGGGGCCTTCCTCTTTTTTGTGACTCCTTTACTGTACCAAACTTGTCCTTCTCCACTGACTGGCCCCTATTTATAATATGTCCAAACTATCTAAGGCGAAGTTCGCCGTCCTTGCTTCTAAGGAGCACTCTGGGAGGGCTTCTTGCCAGAAAACAAAAACAAAGCCAAAAAATCCCAGTTTGTCCTTTTAGCATTCTATGGTTCTTTCAATATTCTTCTTATTTGATATCTAAGCTGCATATTCATAAGAGGCAACTGAAATTAACACGGCTTGGTTAATGCACACCTTAGTTCTGAAAATAATCTCCTTGTTGTTCAACACTCTAAAGAGGTCTTGTGCAGCAGCGTCACCCAAGGCAACTCATCTTTGGGTTTCTTGACTGCTGGTTCCTTGAGCATTTATCATGGATCCAAGCAAACAAAATCCTTGACAACTTCAACTCTTTCCCCATTTATTTTTCTGTTACCTATTGGTCCAGTTGTGAGGAATTTGGTCCTCTTGACATTAAACTGGAATCCGTACATAAAGCTGCAGTCATTGATCTTCATCAGTAAGTGATTCACATCTTCTTCACTTCCACAAGGAAGGTTGTGTTGGCTGCATATTAAAAGTTGTTGGTAAGCTTTCCCCCAGTCCTGATGCCACATTCTTCTTCATATAATCTAGCTTGTTTGATGGCTTGCTCAGCATACAGATTCAATAAGTATGTTGAGGGGAGACAACCCTGGCACACACCTTTCCTGATTTGAGACTATGCATATTCCTTTCTTCTATTTCTACAACTGCCTCTTGATCCATGTACAAGTTCTGCATGAGAACAATCAAATATTACATAACTCTCATTCTTCTCAAGGTTATCCATAGTTTTTCGGGGTTTTTTTTAAATAATACACACAGTCAAATGCTTGGGCATAGTCAATAAAACACAAGTATTTTTTTGGCCTTGTCCACTTTCAGCCAAGTTCCCTGCATTCAGCCTCACTTGTCTGTCAATTTGTTGTATGTGTTTTGGCTTGTGTGTTGCTGTGATGTTGGGACCTTTGTCACTGGAATTTCAAATTCCAGCAGGGTTCCCAAAGTGAACAGATTTCAGTGGAGCTTCCAGACTAAGAACAGACAATGAAGAAGGACTTGGCTTCCCACTTAAGAGGAAGTAGCTGCTGAAAACCTTATACATAGCTTTGAAACATTGTCAGTTACTGAAGGTCTAATGAATGGAAGCAGAACATTGTGAAAGATAGTGGCAGAGAACGGGGCCCTGAATCTGAAGGCACCGGAAATGTGACTGAGGAGGAGCTAGGTTCTTAGAGTGATGTCGACCAGGGTGACATGAGTTGAGTAAAGCCTTTGGGAATAGAGCCATTGGGATTTTCATTTGCTGGTGGGGCACAACTCAATGAAGGCAGGCACAGCTTGGAAAGCCTGCTAATGATTGGAATTTGGGATGTGTCAAGGGTGAATCTAGGAAAGGTGTCAGAAATGAAATGGAACTCACAAACATCAATCAGTACCCTAGGCATTAGTGAGCTGAGCTGAAATGGGCAAGTATTGGCCCTTTTGAATCAGGAAATCAGGCAATTTATTATTCTGGAAATAACACAATCAAAAGGAATGACATGGCATGCATTGCCGAAAAGGATATTGCAAAATCTATCATGAACTGCAATGCTGCCTGTGACAGGATTATAGCTATCTGCATTCTAGGAAACTCAATCCATATAATTATTATTCATATTCCTGTAACAACCACAAAAGTTAGTGATGAAGAAACTGAGGAATTATACCAATGATTTCAGTCTGAAATTGATCCAAGATGCATTGATGATTATTGGTTATTAGAAATCAAATTTCAGAAACAAAGAAGGAAAAGTAGTTGGAAAATATGGAGTTGGTGATAGAATGATGCTGGAGATCACACAATAGAATTTTTGAAAAGCCTAAGACTTGTTTATAGCAAATATCCTCTTTCAACAAGACTAAAGATGACTATACAAGAATTATCTGGATGGAATATACAGAAATCAAATTAATTACATCTGTGGGAAGAGACTGTGGAGTCCTCCATAGCCACCACTGAAATCAGACCAGAGCTCACTGTGGAAGAGTCATATTCAAGTTCATGGTAAAGCTGAACAAAGTGAGAACAAGTTCACAAGAGCCAAATATGACTATCCCCCCTGCATGTCAAGAACATCCCGATTTGACACATTGGACACCAATGGCATAAGGCCTGGTGAGCTGGAGGAGGACATTGAGAAAAGTATTCACAAAGAAAGCAAAAGGTCATTAAAAAGACAGGAACTAAAGTGAAGATCAAAGTGGCTGCTAGAAGCGACTCTGAAACTTGTTTTTAGAGTAGCTAAAACAAATGGAAGAAAGGATGAAGTGGAAAAAAAGCTGAACAGAAATTTTCAAAGGGCAACTGGAGACCACAAAACCAAATATCATAATGAAATGTGCAAAGACCTAGACTTAGAAAACCCAAAGGGAAGAACAACCTCAGCATATCTTAAAGTGAAAGAACTCAAGTTGCAATATCGAAAGACTCAATGGGCGAAATTTTGAATGATGCAGCAAGGATCAAAAGGAAATGGAAAGAACACGCAGAGTCATCGTACCAAAAAGAACTAGTCGATACTCCACAATTTCAGGAGGTAGCATCTGAGCAAGAACCAGTGAAAAAGTTCAAGATGCACCGGAAGCATTAGCTCAGAGGAAGGCTCCAGGAATGCTGGAATATCATGGAAATGTTTCAACTGCTAATGAGCTACTAGAAGCACTCAGTCATATACGCCAGGAAATTTGGAAGACAGCCACTTGGCCAACTAACTGGAAGAGGTTCATATTTGTGCCCATTCCAAAGAAAGGGACCCAACAGAATGTTCAAATTATAGAACAAATTAAGTGATTAACGTGCCTTAAATGTATATACTCCATTGAGTTAACATACACTGCGTGTATAGATTCAGTGAACAAATGTATACTAAATGTGTTGAGTTAGGTGACATTGAAGTGTTTAGAAAGGAGCCCTGGTGGTGACCACAAGGCCAGCAGTTCAAAACTACCAGCTGTTTCTTAGGGAAAAGACTGGACTTTTATCCCATTAAGAGTTACAGTCTCAGAAACCCACAGGGGTAATTCTACCCTATCCTATTGGGTGGCTGTGAGTCAGAATCAACTGTATGACAGTGCGTTTTGAGCTGAGAGACTTCAGTTAATATTCAGCAGTTTTGAAGATTAGTGTATCTGCCTTATGGAAGCTTATAGCAATGGTGCTCAACCTCCCTAATGCCTCAACCCTTTAATACAGTTCCTCATGTTGTGGTGACCCCCAACCATAAAATTATTTTTTCTGCTAATTAATAACTAATTTTGCTACTGCTATGAATTGGGTGACCCCTGTGAAAGGGTCATTTAACCCCCAATGGGTCACTACCCACAGGTTGAGAACTGCTGGCTTATAGTGTATCCAATCATCTTTGCCAGCACCATAATTCAAAGACATCAATTTATTACACTTCCTTATTCATTGCCCATTTTTAGTATGTATTATATTTCAATACAAATTGCTACATCCCCTAAAGTTATACAAATGATGGATAATGGACCATGACTTAATCTCTAAAATCTGTAGAAAACTCTAAAACCTCAATAAAAGAAAAATTAATTAGCCAATTTTTAATAAATGGGGAGAGCACATGAGCTGACAGTTCACTAAAGAAGAATCTGAATGGCAAACCACCATGAAAAAAATGCTCACAATCCTTAGGCATCCAGGAGATGCAAATCAAAGCAATGATGAGATACTGCCTTACACCAGCAATAACAGCTAAATGAAACTGAAAATTTGAAAAATCATAAACTAACAAATGCGGGAGGAGGTCCAGAAAGATTGAAACCCTCATACACTCCTGGTGGAACGATAAATATGTACAACCATTGTGGAAAGCAGTATGGGGCTACTTCACACAATGAGGAAGAGAAACTCCATGTGGTCACAGTTCTGCCCACAACACCTCTTTGGAGCCCTGCGGACAAGCATCTCTCTCTGTAGTGCTCAGCCTCTCGGTCACATGGTCCTTTGGCGTCTGCCTTGTTCCTTGGACCAGGAAAGCCACTGCCTGCGTCATGGTCTCAGTGCTGCATCTCTGCTCTGCTTCATGGTGTTGACATGGCTCCTCTGCTGCGTCTCATGATTTTGGAGTTGTGACATCTTATGCCTCTAACACTCGGGACAGGAATCTTGCAGTACTCCATGGTGGTTCTTCTTTTCTGATGCTTATAGAATTTTCTCTCTGCTTCTGAGATGGCTCTTTCACACCAAGAGGAATGGCAAAACTGACTAAGCCCTTCTATTGGAGTTTCACACACCCTATAGCATGGCACCACACAATCACGTAGTGGCAGCTACAAAGGCATAGATTGAAGATGCGTATTAAGCAATTTCACTTCACCACAACAAACGAAGAAACTTAAGCTCTCAGAAATTAACTATCTTGTGCAAGATCATCAAGCGAAACAAGAAGCGCAGACAAGATTCCAAAATAGCTTTCCCATTTCCAAGCGTTGAGTTTTTCCACTATACATGTTTGATCTCTCCCGGTGTCTGGCTCTTTTGCCTCTGTCAGCTAAAATAATCAAGCCTCCAGAATTCTAAAAATATCCTTCTTTCCACCCTACTGAGAACTGAATATCCCTTAAAGGCTGTAGAGTCTCTATTAGCTGTCTCCCTTTATTTATAATGATCTTGAAGAAGGGGCTAACACTCTGTGCTCTCATATTTTCAATCCCTGCTGATTTCTTAACCCTCGTGATGGTATTGCTTTCCTTGAATTCTACCCAAACTATTTTCTGTGGAGTGTTAAATGAAATGGCCTCTCTAAGGCGCATCCTTCATGGCTTTTGTATAAGAGTGCCCTGATCAACTCCTCCTTTAAATCCTCTTCCTTCTTTCCTTCCAGCTCTGATCTTCTTGAAACCTCCAGGCTTAGAAAGGATAATCATATGTATACGCTCCTCCCATTTCCACCTCCACCTGCTCCTCTATTTTGGGGCCTCCATGTGCTCAAATGAGAGCCATCAATTCAGTTAGAAAATAAAGAGGAGGTTAAATTCTTCATAATTGTGTTATTCTTGCATTGCTATTGTTTTTTATAAAACTATAGACTAAAGAAGAGATAAAAAATAGGTTTAAAATACTTGCCTGTCTTTAGAGAGTTCCTGGGCCATGTAAAGAGTTAACACACAATTGCTAATTGAAAGGTTTGGAAGTTTTAACCCAGGGGGCTCCCCAGAAGAAAGCCTGGGGATTTCCTGCCAAATAATCAGTCATAAATTTTCCACATCAGTCTGTGAAGAACTCTCTACTCTGAGACCCCTGCTCTCACCAGGAATGGAAATTGACTCAAGAGCAACTGATTCTTTGCTTATAGGGAAAAATACCACCTTGAGGGTAAAGGACCACAAAACTTCTGATGTGTTTGAGGATCCTAGGTCCCTGCTTACCCCCTGGAGTCCTAGGCAAGAGGACAGGCAGATACATAGTGGGTAGTTGAGGTCAACAGAGACCACCCTCTCAACTCTGATAGATGCATGGAAGAAAAATGTGTTCCTGTAGGTCAGGTGTACAGTGGACAGGCTGGGAGAAGAGCATACTCTCTCAGGGCAAGGAGGACTGCCCACCAGAACCAGAGATGCCACCGAGAGACCAATGTCTGCAGATGGCAACTGAGGTTCAGCTCCCCTCTTGCTTGCGAGGTCACCATGTTAGTCCTGGAAAGGAATAGTCGCCCCTCTGAAGATAAGGGTCCACATAGAGAACCTGAACAGTAATTGAGTTTAATGTGAGTTAGAGATATTCTGTCTCTTCCCCTTTCAGAAAAAGGGGGTACCTTAGGGAATAAGGCAGTCGTATTTGTAGTAGACTCAAGGTGGTAGATTAAAAATCCCCACCTGCCACATGAATGGGCTCACCGTCTTATATCTTTTTCAGATCTTGTTATTCCTTCAGCCTGAGTGTGCCTATTAAAAGCTGTAAAAGTTGACGTTCATCAGAGAAACATCAATCGTGGCACAGGCAGCACGTGATTGTCGAACATTCTCTGTAAGGCTCGTCTGGTCTTTGTGTCTGGTTCTATTCTTTAACATTTGAAAGGGTGGTGTATCTGGTTCCCTTCAGGAGGGAAAGGAAGGGCGAACATGAACTTGGGGAGCGTGAGGACAAGCTGGACCCCACACGCAGGAGCCAGAGCCCTCAATGAGGGAGGACTAGACTGTGGGTCTCTGTTTCTGTCATCACCCTTTCACCTCATTGGTCAGGGAAGGATTTCCACCTGGGGTTAAGTCCCAAACACGGGACTGGTGACAGTAGGAGCTAAGCCCAACAGTTACTGTTTCGTTACATGCATGACACCCAGGTGTTGCCACAGGAGGGTCACATTCTGGAAGAGCGTGAACAGACAGGGGCTGTGGGAGGCAGGCTTCACCTGGCCAAGGGAAAGAGTGGTCTCTGGCTCCCTGGGAGGATATGATCAGCTTGTTTGGAAAACTCTTCGGGCAGGTAGGGCACTGGAGGCTGTGGGAGAAGGGTAAGCAGGCCTTATGTCTGCCCCTGTGGGAATGAACGTTGCTTAAACTGTTGCTGGTTTGTTCGTTTGTTAGGTGTCATTGAGTCCATTCTGACCCATAGTGACCCTATGTGCAACAGAACAAAACCCTGCCTGACTCTGCGCGACCTTCACAACCATTTCTATGCTGGAGCCCCTTGCTGCAGTCACTGGGCCAATCCGTTGTGTTGAGGGCCCTCCTCTCTTTCACTGCCCCTCTGCTTGAGCAAGCACAGTGTCTTCCTCCGGGGATTGGGCTCTCCTGACAGATGTCCAAAGTTCAAGAGATGACGTCTTGCCATCCTTGCCTTTAAGGAGCACCTTGGGGATACTCCTCTCCAGACAGATCGGTTTGTTCTTTTGGCAGTCCATGGTAATTGCAATATATGTTACCAGCACCACAATTCAAATGCATCGATTCCTCTGTGATCTTCCCTATTCGATGGCCAGCTTTCTCATGCATATTAGATGACTGAAAATATCATGGCTTGGGTCAGGTACACCTTAGTCCTCAGAATAACGTCCTTGCTTTTCAACACTGTAAAAGTGTCTCATGCAGCAGATTTGCCCAGTGCCATGCCTTGTTTGATCTCTTGACTCCTGTTTCCATGAGCATTGATTGCGGATCCAGCAGTTGCTTAACTAGGGAGCCTTATCTGCAGGAGAACAGTTGGGAGAGAAATGAGGTAAGCCACTAAAGGCTCTCCTGAGCTTCCCCAGAAGTCAGGGGAACACAAGACCTTCATTTTGGGCCTTATGCCACTCTCTGTGTCACACCTCTAAATCTGAGTGTTCTTCCAGAGAATCTGACACTCTGTCTGGGGGATGACCTCAAGTCTGTCCTGTGAGCCGGAGAGCAACAGGGAGAATTCCATGGGAGCCAACTGATCTGTAGCAACCAGGCGAGCTAGCACATGAAGACATTTTGTGTGAGTGGTGACACTGGTGAAACCTGTGCATCGACGTATCCTGGGTTCTAAAGGAATGCAGCCACGGCTTCTCCTTTGCCTTAGAACTCACAAGTAAATGTCCTGTGGTCCACTCCAACTAGCATCTATGCAGCGAAGGAATTAGAGGACATGGAAGTTCACCTCAGTCAAGTCAACCCGGTGAAACCATTGCTCAGTCCCAGCCTCAATTGAATTTCCTGCTGGTGGAAGTATCCCTGGAGTTTCTCAGCTAAACCTTGACCTTTTCTCCTTTGGATTCCAAAGCACCATTTCCTTCTCTAGCGGTGCTGTCCAGTCGGTGCTATTTTAAGAACTTTTTGTGATTAGCTTTCATCTTATCTAGTAATGGTAATTAAGCCACTGCTTGCCCTGTCTAGTTATTATATGCCACCACAAGGACCCAGTAGCTTACTTTCTCAGTTCTCCAGGTGAAGGAACACAACTCGCCAAAGGTGAGCGACACCTAAGATGGAGTAAGTGGAAGTGACCGTGATGCAGAAAAAGATATCCAGAGTTCTCATGTTCCAAATATTGCAGCTTCTCCAATTAGACGTGAAGCTCCCCAAGGGGAGGCATGGACTGTGTTGTATCTGTGTGACTTTCCTGGTGACTAGTTGTGTCACTTGGATGGGACAAGAACATACTTTGGATCCATTCACATCTTTTCCCTTTGTACGACAAAGATGATTTTTTTAATAGAGATCGGAATCATAATTGTTAAGATCTCAAATCACCATAGGAGGTGCTGGGTGGCATGGAAACAGTTACATTCTCCACGACTAGTCAAAGGTGGTTGTTAGAACCTACCCAGAAGCACCTGGGAAGACAGACCTAGCCAAAGGTCACAGCCTTGAAAACCCCATAGCATCAAGTCTGCACACATGAGTCAGAAAGGACTTGATGGCAACCAACAACAGCGCATCCCCAGGGATCGGCCTCCCTATCACTGATAGGCCTCCATCATACTTAAAGGGTCTCAAGCCAATCTAATGGCATTTCACAGGGGTTTGGTCTTGGCCAACTCACCATACTTCAGGTTCCCAGTTTTGTGCATGTTTTCCTTGTTTGATGTGTATGTCAACTACTCGAGAAAGGTGTTTTTATTCCCATTTTCCATGTGCGAAAACAGACTTACAAATAGCAAGGCGCCAACCCTAGGTCATAGACTTAGAAAGAACAGAAATGAGATTTCCAAGTGGCCAGAACTCCTCATTCTCTTCTCAGTCTGTCTTCCTCTGAATCCTCATCGCAGATGGGAGTGAGCACTACCCTTCATCCAACACTCAACTTTGAACTGACTCGTTATCCCCCTTTTCTCCTTCAACCCTGTCTACTAATCTCAGCTTCTCAGTTGGAACCTTCCACAGATGAGAAGCTGTGGTCTAGCTGTGGTACAGTAATAGTTAACTTACCTGAAATAAATTGCCCTGTGAGGCTCTGTGAAGACAGCAGGGTGTTATTTAATGAGGGAGACTTGCCAGGATCTGAATTACATAAATTAGCCAGCTGGGTTGATGAACTCAACTCATGGTGACCTCTCCAGCCTGGAAACGAATCAATGACTTCCTGAAAAAGAAAAGTGGTGCATATTCAATAAAATTCCCAAGGTTAATATAAAGGCCATTAGAACCAATTCTACTGAAGACACACAAAGTGATCAAGCAAGGGTTTCATTTGAGTAAGGCTGATCCACCCCAGAACTATAACCCACCTCTTCACCTCGGATGGATTCATTTCTTCTCAGAATGACCAGTTCTCCCCTGGGGAAAAGGCTATTCACAGACACAGACTCTGGCAGTCAATCAACCCTGTTTGAGATCTGTGTATATTTGTTTATCATTTTTATTTTTTGCCAGTTATTTTTTTCTAAAATATTCTAAAGTTTCCCATTAGGATGAAATCAAAATTGATGCTGTAAACAGTTTCTAAATTTCCTCTACAGTACGCCCATTAAGAGAGACATTCTCTCACAGTGGTAAGTGATGGCCATTTTTAATTAAAGTTTCAGTACTAACGTTTCATGACTTTGAAGCCACTGTTCAAGTCTATCATTTCAACTAAAGGATGCTCTTGGGTTTAGGCTCAAATGAGCAAGTTGTGAAAGACTTAGACTTGCGTTGCGCAAATGGCTCTACTAATTAGAGAAGTTTTATTTTTAAGGGTTTTTGGAGGGTGTTTTTTTTAAAATACTTCCACCCTAGTCTTGAGTTACTTAAATTCTCTTAGAGACTGGATTAGCTTTGTTCTCATTCAAAGTACCACTTCCCCTGACATAGGGAAGGCCCACAGCTTCTTGAGTACAGTGAAGATTCACCCAGACACCGTATCATTGCTGTTCCCTTTATACTTACATGAGAGTTAATATAAATTATCCAATATCAACAAGAATGCATCATGGAACCTTTAGGAGATACTCTCACAAAAAAAATAATACAAGGGAAACCGAGCTGATTCCAGGAACCCAAGTAGAAGGTGAATTATGTGAATGGCGAGTGCAAAGAATGTATAAGGGTGCTTTGCTCAATTGATGTATGTACAGACTGTGATAAGAGCCTTATGAGCCCCAATAAAAAGATTTTTTTAAAAAAATTTTAAAAAATACAAGTAATGGTAGATGTGAAAATACCATGTTTAAACATCACTGTTTTCTTATCATTGGCATCAAAATTTGATGCATCAGATAGGGCAGCATAATTTGGGGCTGTTAAAATGCTCAACAGTAGAAGGATGGATAAAGAAACTCTGGTACAATCACACAATGGAATACTGTGCATTCCTAAAAATCAAGAATGAATCCATGAAACACCTCATTACACAGATAGCCCTGAAAACCATGATGCTGACGGAAGTTAGTCAATCACAGAAGGACAAGTACTGTATGAGTCCATTACTAGAAACATCAAGATGAAAGCAGGTTTCTGCTCTTCGGTGATGCCATTTTCTAATCCAGTCTCCTAAGCAACGAGGTAGGGAGCCTTCCTAGTACGCATGAACCATATGAGCCTGTCACCCATTTATCTGTGTGTCGTAAAAACCACTGAGACAGAGGAGGTCTCATCTCACAAACTGGGTCAGTTTCTCAAGATGGGAAAGAGGAGGAAAACCAATCAGTTGTTGCCATGTAGCATTGTTCTAAGACAGACCAACAACTCAACAGACACTCCTACAAGAAGGATTAGGGACACTTACTGGAAATTCAAGTCAAAACAAGGTGTTTCAGGAAGGTGATTATACTTCTGTTAGAGGGCAAACCAGGTGGAGCAAAACTGCTCTCAGGAAAAGTGCTTCACAATGCTTACATAGAACTCAAAGGGGAATGTGATTGGTACTATGCCCCTACAGTAATTGGACACTTTTGACCTAGTTACTGTCTAGCTCTTTGTGATCCAGGCCACAGATAACTGGGGCTTTAGACACATAACAACCAACATAGGCAACACTAGAAGAATTTTGTGTGGAAATGCCACTAAACAAACTGGGGTTTACTTTATGTCAGGGGAAGCCAGCCCCTAACACATCATTATGGGTCTGGTAGGCACAATTGTACAGTGATAATAAGTAAAGATCATAGTAAAGTTATAGAGAGCATGAGAGAGAGAAGAGAAATATTGGAATAAATGGAGTCAGACACGATTCATGGTAACATGCTCACCTCAGCCCCGCCTGATGGTCCACGTGGAGGGAGAGAGAGAGAGTTTAATGCTAGCCCAGGCTTTTTATATTCTCTGGGGACATGCAAGCCCCCTAATTATAGGTAAGGATATACATCACAGGAAGGGGTTGTGCTATAGGTAATACAGTAACGAAAAGGGGTGGTCTAGGGAAATACATGCAATAGGAAGAGGAGGGATTGGGGGTATAATGTGACAAGATGGGCGGACCCTAGATTCAAGATGGCAGCCTAGCCTTAGTCATTCTTGGGCGGGTTTGACCTCTCTGGGGTCTCCTACAAGGAAACAGACTACTACTATCCTTATCAGAAGGGAGTGGGCCCTATTTGTTGTGGGATAAACAGTGGTGACTGCTTGCTCTAGATGGTTGATAGCTCTCAGGGAGAATAACCCCTGACCTACTTCTGATGACCTCCAAGTGTATGGTCATTCACAAGCAGCTGTTAGGCATATATTTGGGGTAGATAGCTTGGGAGAAATCCTTCTGTATCCCACAACTTTAAGCTCACATGTAGCAGGTTTAAGGACCAACATATTTCTTAGCCTTAAGGTTGAAACACCCAGTGTGAGAAATAGCAGGTGACTGCTATGCCAATGTTATGAAATTGGTGGTTGTTGGACTTTGGTTTAGATCTAATGCTTTTAAGGTGCCCAATAAGTGGTGGTCTAGGACTACCATATATATGATATTTTAATGCTCTCCTTGCTTCCTTTTGACATGTATTAATCTTGTAGGTATGGTTCTGCCTTTGAAAATCAGTGTTACTGAAAATTTGCCCTATCCCCAATAATAAATAATAAAAAGAAAATCCAAATACTCTCAATCAAATTACTTTGTGTCCCATGGTGATGATTGATAATATTCTCTTATCATAAAATGACAGAGATGTCTCTAAAGTGAACCAGAGACGTGTATAAACCATAGATAGATGAATGAATTTGGCACCATACTTAATCATAGCCTTAATCTATGAACAGTAATTCTTATGACATAGTCTTACTCAATAACTACACATGTAAAAAGATCACTGAAGATAAAGGTGCTAGAGCAAAGCATAGTATAGGAGCCAGAGAGTGTCCGACTATCAGAAAGAATAGTATCTGAGGTCTTAAAAGCTTGTCTTAAAACAAGCAGCCATCTAAGTGGGACATCAACTAAGTCCATGAAAGAAGCAAGCCTGTGTGATCCAAGTATTATAAAAATATATAATCCAATTTCACAGAAGGGAATGGTATCAGAGCTTAAATTGTTGAACAGCTCGTTTGCAGAAGGTTATGAATGATAGTGGAAGCGCAAATCCATTTGCAGGGAACCCACATGGATTAAGACTCCATTGAATCCCCTCTAATTAGACTCCAGAGATGAGAATGGCCATGCTTTCAGACAGAGAGCATTGTAAAGTTAATTATGGTACATGTCAATAGGCTAAAATATAACACCTTATTGCGCAATCTCCCTTTTGGCCCATTTTAAAGTTGTTTCGATGTTCCATATTTTCTGCTTTATTTTCTATTAAGGCTTTTCTGTTTTGTTTTGCCATTGTTTTGTTTGTTTGTTTATTTCTTCTTTGTGTTTTCTATGACTCTGTAAATGAAATACAGGATAGGCATTAATAATTCTCTAGGGGTGTGCAGGGTGGGTGGGAGATATGAGGAGCTAACACATTGAGTATGAGAAAGAGGAAAATGTTCTGAAACTGATTGTGGTGTGTATTGTACAGCACACCTTAGTGCGGTTGAGCCATTAAATTGTATGATACATGGATTATATGGTAATAAAACTATAATAATAATAATACCTACAAGAAAATAAAACTCTGGGCTATTGTACCTAAAAATGACAAGACACTATTAAAAACCAGTGAAGGGCCAGAGAGAGGAGCTGAGACACTCAGAACCAGATGAGAGGCAAAGACAGAGTGAAGCAAGAGCCAGTGAGAGGCAAAAACATACAGGTCTGCCCAACGTTCAGGGACGGACACATTTGCATTTAAAATGAGCATCAGACTATTCTTGTGGTCAGAGAGGATTTCCAGTTTGTGATGTGCATATTGCAGATAAAGTTTCTTATTCTTATTGTATTCATGCTATTATTTTAATCCTTCTAAACCATTTCTTCCCATTGCTCTAGAAAGTACTGCTGAGAAACTCACTAGTTGATAAAACAGAATGCCTCCGTTATCTTCATCAGTTAATGTTCCGGAGCCCAGAACAAGAAAACAAAGAAAGTCCTGTCATTAGGTTCCTTCAAATGGGGTCTACTCTTGCTTGAATGTGGCAAACTTTACACACTTGTGCATAAAATGAAATAAAAGAAGTGGAGAGAATCTATCAAACATGTATTTCTTCAAGCACATCATAGCTGCTCCATTAAAAGAATTAAAAAAGATGCCTGACTAATCCAAGCTTCTAAACTTACTTTAGGCTGTCTCTTCCAATAACTCAAGATATATTTTTAGGTACTAAGTGTTCAACATTTTCTATTCCCTTAAGTGGAAAATAAAAATTCTGAAAGATGAGATCCTGGCCTTCAAATATTTTAGCATCTGATTATAGACATGAAATGAATACAGTTGGCAGATAAAATAAACCAAACTCACTCCCTTTGAGTTGATTCCAACTCATAGTGACCCTACAGGACAAAATAGAACAGTTGCATAGGATTTCCTGGCTATCAGTATATATGGAATCAGACTATCCCATCTTTCTTGTGTGAAGTGTCAGGGGATTAGAATCACCAAGCTTTTGGTGAACAGCCTAACACTTAACCCATGGTGTCTCCAGGGCTCCTTCTGACAGATAAAGTAGAACAGAATAACTTTAGCGCCATATTAAGCATCCCAGAAGAAGGACCATACATGCCAGTCTAACAGAACGCTTCAAGGAGGTGGTTATCTTAGATGTTAAAAGAAGACTTGCCTGTTAGTTTGTTGTATTGTGGTGGCTTTTGTGTTTCTGTGATGCTGGAAGCTATGTACAAAGAAAAATCAATGCTTTTGAATTGTAGTGCTGGCTAAGAATACTGAAAATACCATGGACTTCTAAAAGGATAAACCAATCTGTTTTGGAAGAAGTAAGTCCAGACTGCTTCTTAGAGGCAAGGATGACAAGGTTTCATCTTACATACTTTGGACATGTTGTCAGGAGAGACCAGTCCCTAGAGAAGGCCGTCATGCTTGGTAAACTGGAGCGGTAGTAAAAAAGAGGCAGGCCCTCAAGGAGATGGACTGACACAGTGGCTACAACAGTGGGTTCAGTCATAGGAACAATTGTGAGGATGGGGCAGGACCAGGAAGTGTTTCGTTCTATTGTGCATGGGGTCAATATGAATCAGACCTGACTAGATGGTAGCTAACAACAACTTATCACTGGTATTTCAAAGGCCAGCAGTTTCACCCAAAGGGAACAGATTTCAGTGGAGCTTCCAGACAAAGAACTGACTACAAGGAAGGAATGGACTGCCTGCTTTGGAGGAAGTAGCTTCTGAAATTCTTATGCCTAGCATTGAAACATTGTCAGATACTGAAGGCCTGAGGAGTGCGTGAAGAATAGCGTCAGAGATCGTGCCAGAAGATGGGCTCCTCTGCTCCAAAGACTCTCAAAATGTGATTTAGGAGGAGCTGCTTGCTCAAAGTAGAGTCAACCATGGTAACATGAATGGAGCAAAGCCTGTGGTGGTAAAGCTTGGAGGATCTTTATTCGCTGATGGGTACAACTCAAGGCAAGAAGAAACAGCTACAGTTTACTAATAATTGGAATTTAGAACGTACGAAAACTGAATTTAGGAAAACAGTTGTCAAAAATGAAATGTAACACAGAAAGATCAATATCTAGGCATAAGTGAGCTGAAATGGTTAAGTATTGACCATTTTGAATCATAAAATCATATGGCTGGAATGAGACAATCAAGAAGAATGGTTTTTAAACACAGCTTG
This sequence comes from Tenrec ecaudatus, assembly GCF_050624435.1. Taxonomy (NCBI): domain Eukaryota; kingdom Metazoa; phylum Chordata; class Mammalia; order Afrosoricida; family Tenrecidae; genus Tenrec; species Tenrec ecaudatus. Next base: position 214,041,189 of record NC_134531.1, read on the forward strand.
AAATACAAGTCTGTTTGTGATAAGGCCCTGGATAGCAGCCATTAGAGGAAATCCAAACAATAGACTATCATTGAAATATATGCGTCCACTAGGAAAGTTAGTGATGCAGAAATCGAAGAATTTTACATATATCTACAGTCTGAAATCGCTCAAACATGGATGAAGATGCATCGATAATTCTTGGTGATTGGAATTCAAAAGTTGTAAACAAAGAGAGAGGACTAGTACTTGGAAAATATGGTCTAAGGGATAGAAATGAAGCTGGAGATCACATGATAGAATGTTGCAAGACCAGTGACTTCGTTGTAGCAAATACATTTTCTTCAAAAACACAGCCTGTGGCTAAACAGTCAGACCTCTCTTCTGATGGAATGTTGAAAAGCAAGCAGACTGCATCTTTGGGAAAAGGGGTTGAAAAAGCTCAACATCAGCAGCTAAAACCAGGTGGGAGGCTGACTATGGAACAAACCATCCATTGCATTTATTTAAGTTCAAGTTGAAGCTGAAGAAAATTTTTAAAAGTCGATGAGAGCCAAAAAAAAAACCAAAGCAAAAAAAAAAAAAGCCACTCTTGAGTCTATCTAACCTAAATTTCAAGAACATCCCCAGAACAGATTGCATGCATTGAACACTACTGACAGAAGACCTAATGAGCTGTCGGCAGCTATCAAGAACATCATTCAGGAAGAAAGCAAAAGACCACTGAAAAGAAAGTAAAGATCAGCATGGCTGTCAGAAGAAACTCTAAAACTTGCTCTTCATTGTAGAAAGCAAATGGAAGAGAAGATGAAATCAAAGAGATGGACAGAAAATGTCAAAGGGCAGCTGGAGAAGACAGAGCCAAATATTATCATGAAGTGTGCAAAGATCTAAAGTTCCAAAGCCAAAAAGGAAGAGCATGCTCAGCATATCTTAAACTGAAAGAACTCAAGGGGGAAAAAACACAAACAACTAAGCCAAGGTGCTATATTGAAAGATTCCGTGGGCAAAATATTGAATAATGCAGGAAGTACTAAAAGATGGAAAGAGTAGAGAAAGTCAGTGTACCAAAAAGAACTAGTTGACATTCCACATTTCAGAAGGTAGCACAAGAGCAACAACCAACGGCAATGCATGAAGAAGTTCAAGCTGCAATGAAATCATCAGCCAGAAACAAGGCTCCAGGAATTAATGGAATATCAATGAAATGTTTCAACAAGCTGATGCAGCACTGGAAGCACTCACTTGTCAATGCCAGGAAGTTTGGAAAACACGTACTTACCCAATGGACCAGAAGAGATCCACACTTGTACCCATTTCCCCAAAAAGGTGACCCAACAGAATGCTCAAATTATAGAACAATGTCATTGATATCCCATGCAAGTAAAATTTTTTTTTTTTTTTAATTTATTTTTTTTTTTAAACATTTTATTAGGGGCTCATACAACACTTATCACAATCCATACATAGACATACATCAATTGTATAAAGCACATCTGTACATATTTTGCCCTAATCATTTTCTTTTTTTTTTTTTTTTTCTTTTACATTTTATTAGGGACTCCAACAACTCTTACCACAATCCATACATATACATACATCAATTGTACAAAGCACACCCATACACTCCCTGTCCCAATCACTCTCAAGGCATTTGCTCTTCACCTAAGCCCCTTGCATCAGGTCCTCCTTTTTTTCCCCCCCTCCCTCCCTTTTCCCCCCTCCCACATATGCCCTTGGTAATTTATACCTCGTTATTTTGTCATATCTTGCCCTATTCGGGGTCTCCCTTCCCCCCTTCTCTGCTGTCCCTCTCCCAGGGAAGAGGTCACATGTGGCTCCTTGTAATCAGTTTCCCCTTTCCAACCCACTCACCCTCCACTCTCCCAGCATCGTCCCTCACTCCCTTGGTCCTGGAGGTATCATCCACCCTGGATTCCCTGTATCTCCAACCCTCCTATGTACCAGTGTACAGCCTCTGTCCTATCCAGCCCTGCAAGGTAGAATTCGGATCATGGTAGTTGGGGGGAGGAAGCATCCAGGATCTGGGGGAAAGCTGTGTTCTTCATCGATACTACCTCACACCCTAATTAACCCATCTCCTCTCCTAAGCCCCTCTATGAGGGGATCTCCATTGGCTGACACTTGGGCCTTGGGTCTCCACTCTGCACTTCCCCCTTCATTTAATATAATATATATATACACATACATATATACATATACACATAAATACACAAACATACACACACATATTTTTTTTTTTTGCATGATGCCTTATATCTGGTCCCTTGGGCACCTCGTGATCGCACTGGCCGGTGTGCTTCTTCCATGTGGGCTTATTTGTTTCTGAGCGAGATGGCCGCTTGTTCACCTTCAAGCCTTTAAGACCCCAGATACTATCTCTTTTGATAGCCGGGCACCATCAGCTTTCTTCACCACATTTGCTTATGCACCCATTTGTCTTCAGCGATCCTATCATGGAGGTGTGCAGTCAATGATATGATTTTTTGTTCTTTGATGCCTGGTAACTGATCCCTTTGGGACCACTCGATCACACAGGCTGTTGTGTTCTTCCATGTGGACTTTGTTGCTTCTGAGCTAGATGGCCGCTTGTTTATCTTCAAGCCTTTAAGACCCCAGTCACTATCTCTTTTGATAGCCGGGCACCATCAGCTTTCTTCACCACATTTACTTGTTCACCCATGTAGGCTCCAGCTGTTGTGTCGGGAGAGTGAGCATCATAGAGTTCCAATTTAATAAAAGAAGGTATTCATGCATAGAGGGAGTGTTTGAGTAGAGGCCCAAGGTCCTTCCGCCACCTTAATACTTGATCTATAAATATAGACACAAAGATCTATTTCCCCAACCTCCTATATATATTTGCATGTACATGTCTTTGTCTAGACCTCCATGAATGCCCTTTGACTCCTAGCTCTTTCCTCCATCTCCCTTGACCTTCCTCCTGCCCTACTACCATGCTTCATTGCCACCTGGGCTAGAGTATACCTCTTCTCTAATCAACCTTACCCTTGATCATTTCCCACCAGGCCTGCCACTCCCCCTTCTCTACCCTTTGGGGTCCCATGTTTTTCCCTTGTCCCTGGGTTTGTTAACACCACTTCCTTACCCCCCCTACCCCCCACCCCAAGTCCCCCCGGAACTGTCGGTCCCGTTGTTTTTCCTCCCGATAGTTCATCCAGCCTGTCCTATTCAGACAGACCTGTGGAGTCACTAACATGCACGAAAACTAGACAGAGGAACACAAAGCAACAGTATATAACCGGACAACAAAACAACCAAGACAAACCACTGAAAAAGAACAGAACAAAACAGTTCACAAGAGAAAAGCTTGTAGTTAGTTCAGGGATCTTTGCTGGCCCTTAGGAGCGTTTTCCAGTCCAGTCTGTTGGGGCACCACGCCCTGGCCCCAAAGTCCACTTTCAGCATTCCCTGGGGACCTTGCCACTCCATTCCCTTGCTGTTCCGCTGCACTCCCCCAGTGCATTGCCTCGGTGTGGTGGGATCAGGTCAGGTGCAATTCCCACACTGTGTCTCCGGTGCTGTCCCCTGTATCGCCCTTAGTCACTGAGGGGCATCATGTCTCATAGTAGGGCCAGCCATGTTGTTCTCTCTGTGGACTGGCTGCTCTACTCAGGAACATCATCATCACGGCCTGGTGGGCCAGGCTGTGCTCCACTCTCTCCTCCTGCCCCTTCATCTGCTCCCGTGTGCTCTGGTCAAATATGACCATCTCCCATAGCTGCAGGGTCAATGTCGTCCTTTGGAACAAGTTCTTTTCGGGGGAGGGGCAGGAATCCACTTAATTTATGGTGCTGGGGCCTGCCTCCCAGACCTCTCCACCGGTTCCGTCCTCCACGCCGGGATAATGCATTCACACCTTGCGACACTGGGTTGAAGTCTGGTCCCACTTTCCCTGTGGAGATATAAACAATACCCTCCCCTTGGGTTGATTAATGCCCCATTTCTGTCATGCTGATTGTACTTACCTCAGGGGACTCATGTTGTACCTGTCCCTTTGGGACTGGCTTACCTCGCTTAGCATAATTCCTTCCAGCTCTTCCCATGAAATAACGTGTTTCATGTGCTCATCGGTGCTTTTCAATGCTGCATAATACTCCATTGTGTGTATGTGCCAAAGTTTGCTAATCCACTCGTCTATCGATGGAAACTTAGGCTGTTTCCAAGTCTTTGCTATTGTGAATTGTGCCGCAATAAACATTGGAGCGCATATGACTGGTCGTGTTTTATTTGCTGCTTCAACCGGGTATATGCCCAGTAGAGGGATGGCTGGGTCGTAAGGTAGATCGATTTCCATTTTCTTTAGGTATCGCCAGATTGCTTTCCACAGTGTCTGTACAAATCTGCACGACCACCAGCAGTGGAGGAGGGTTCCTATTTCACCACAGCCCCTCCAACACTTGTTGCTCTCTGATTTACTGATCTGGGCTAGCCTCAGGGGTGTTAGGTGGTATCTCATGGTTGTTTTGATTTGCATTTCTCTTATGGCAAGGGACTTCGAGCACTTTCTCATATATTTATTGGCCATATTGATCTCCTCTCTAGTGAAAGTTCTTCTCATTTCTTTTGCCCACTTCCTTAGGGGGTTAACTGTTTTCCTCTTTTTGCAGGTCATGATGGTGTTGTAGATTTTAGTAATGAGCCCTTTGTCTGACGTGTCATTACTAAAAATCTTCTCCCAGTCTGTGGGTTGCCTTGTCACCCTCTTGGCAAAGTCTTTCGAGGTGCACAGGTGTTTTATTCTTATTAGATCCCATTTGTCGATTTCCAGATCACCTGTGTGTGTCCCCTTCCCTGTTGCAGTGAGCCTATGTGCTCCCTGGGCCAGTGCTCTGAGATTAGTCCCAATTCCTTCCTTAATGGTCCTGATGGTTTGGGGTTTGACTTCTAGATCTGTGATCCACCTTGAGTGTATTCTTGTGCATGGGGTGAGGTAGACGTCTTGTTTCAACTTTCTACATGTGGATATCCATTGTTTCCAGCACCACTTATTAAAGAGGGCATCTGCTTCCCACTTGACGTTTTTGGGGCCCTTGTCGAAGATCAGTTGTCTATATGCTGATGATTTTACTCCTGGGCTTTCTATTCTTTTCCACTGGTCTGAGTGTCTATCATTGTGCCAGTACCATGCTGTTTTGACCACTGTAGCTGTGTAGTAGGCATTAAAATCAAGTAGGGCGAGTCCTCCAATTGTGTCCTTCTTCTTGAGGAGTTCTCTGCTAATTCTGGGTTTCTTCCCTCTCCATATGAAGTTGGTGGTCAGTTTTTCCAATTCTTTGAAGAAGGTTGATGGTAATTGGATTGGTATAGCATTGAACTTGTAGAGTGCTTTAGGAAGAACTGTCATCTTTACTATGTTCAGCCTACCTAACCATGAGCAGGGGAGCTTCATCCATTTGTGAAGGTCACTTTTGGTTTCCTGTAATAGGGTTTTATAATTATGCTTATATAGGTCTTTAGTATTTTTTGTTAAGTATATTCCTAGGTATTTCAGTTTGTTCTTGGCTACTGTGAAGGGTACTTCCCTCTTAATCGCCTCTTCCATGGCCCTGTCCGATGTGTATAGAAACCCTACCGACTTCTGTTTATTGATCTTGTATCCTGCTACTCTTCCGTATTCCTCTATTGCTGTAAGTATTCCAACTGTGGAGTTTTGGGGGTCTTCAATGTATAGGATCATGTCATCTGCAAATAACGATAGTTTCACCTCCTCTTCTCCCAACTGGATCCCTTTGATGTCCTTCCGCTGTCTTATGTTGTTAGCCAGAACCTCCAAAACGATATTGAATAGAAGAGGGGACAGGGGGCATCCTTGTCTTGTACCCTTTTTCAGTGGTATTGTTCTTGTCTTTTCTCCATTGACTATGATGTTGGCTGTTGGTCTTTCATAGATAGCTTGTATGAGCTTGAGGAACTTACCTTCCAATCCTATCTTCATGAGTGTTTTGATTAGGAATGGATGCTGGATGTTGTCAAATGCTTTTTCTGCATCTATGGATATTATCATATGGTTTTTATCCTTTTTCTTCTCGATGTGGTGAATGATATTGATGGATTTTCGGATGTTAAACCATCCCTGCATCGCTGGGATGAATCCTACTTGGTCGTGGTGAATGATATGCTTGATGTTCCTTTGTATTCTATTGGCCAATATTTTGTTAAGGATTTTTGCATCTATGTTCATTAGAGATATTGGTCTATAATTCTCTACGCTTGTGGGGTCTTTTCCCTGTTTGGGTATCAAAGTAATGCTGGCTTCGTAAAATGAGTTTGGGAGCTTGCCGTTCTTTTCTATGTTATGGAATACTTTGTGGAGGATCGGTGTCAGCTCTTCCCTGAATGTTTGGTAAAATTCTGCTGTGTAGCCATCTGGCCCTGGGGCCTTTTTCCTTGGTAGGTTTTTGATGACACTCTCTATTTCTTCCTTCGCTATGGGTTTGTTGAGGTTCTTGATCTCTGTCTCAGATAATCTAGGGATAGATTGTTTTTCTAAATATTTATCCATGTCTTCCAGGTTTCTGAATTCATTAGAATACAAACCTTCATAGTACTTTGTGATTATCCTTTTTATCTCATTGGGGTCTGTTGTTATTGCCCCCGATTCATCCCTCATCCTGGCTATTGATGATTGTTCCTTTCTATCTTTGGTAAGCTTTGCCAGGGGAGTGTCAATTTTATTAATTCGTTCATAAAACCAGCTTCTAGTTGCGTTAATCCTTTGCATTGTTCTTTTGTCTTCCCACTGGTTTAACTCCGCCCTGATTTTTATTATTTCTTTTCTCTTGCTATTGGAGGGGTAGTTCTGTTGACTCTGTTCTAGTTGTTGGAGGTTTTGTGTTAACATATCTGTCATACGCCTTTCTTCTTTTTTCATATATGCATTCAGTGATATCAAGCTACCTCTGATAACTGCCTTTGCAGTGTCCCATAAGTTTTGATATGTTGTATGCTCGTTCTCATTAGTTTCTAGAAATTTCCTGATATCCTCTCTGATCTGGACCTTAACCCATTCATGTCGCAGGAGATCGTTGTTTATTCTCCAATTGGTGGCCCTTGCTTTTCTGGGTGCCCTTCTATTAATCTCCAGCTTTATGGCATGGTGGTCTGAGAAAGACGTCTGGATAATATCTATGTGTTTGAATTTACTCAGGCTGGCCTTGTGCCCCAGCATGTGATCTATTCTTGAGAAAGATCCGTGTGGATTGGAGAAGAATGTGAAACCTTTTGCTTTTGGATGAAAGGCTCTATAGATGTCTATCAGGCCCTGTTGCCTAATTACATTGTTTAGCTCTCTGGCCTCTTTGCTGAGCTTCTTTCCCTGTGACCTGTCTTTCTCTGATAGTGGAGTGTTGAAGTCCCCCACTATTATTGTTGTTTCCGTGATTTCTTCTGTCATTTTTTTAATAGTTTGTTTGACGAAATTTGCCGCACCATTATTAGGTGCGTAAATATTCAGTATGCTTATTGCTTCCTGGTTTACTGAGCCTTTGAGCATTATGTAATGTCCCTCTTTGTCTCTTTTTATGTTTTGGATCTTGAGATCCATTTTGTCGGAGATTAAGATAGCCACTCCTGCCTTCTTGGAGTTACCATTTGCTTGGTAAACTTTCTGCCAGCCCTTTATTCTCAGCATATGCTTGTCTGCTTGCTTAAGGTGTGTCTCTTGCAGGCAGCAGATTGATGGGTTATGTTTTCTAATCCAATCCTCCAGCCTCTTTCTTTTAACATATGAATTGAGCCCATTTGTATTCAAAGTGATTATTACAATCTCTGGCTTCATGGTTGCCATATTCTGTTTTGTGTTTTGGGTCTTTGCCTATCTTCCTTCATATCAGTGTACTGCGTTTGAGTGGAGGGTTTCTATCCTGTCCTCTTTTCCATCTGAGACCGTGTTGTCCTGGTACGTGTTGCTGGCATGTTGGCTTCTAGATGGAGATGGGATATATGGTGGTCTCCTGGAGGTTCTAGTTGGAGCTTGATCTTCTGGCCATAGTGAGTCAGCCAGTATGTTCTGCAGGGTCGGGTGACTTGCAGTATATTTTTTGAGTTCTTCCTTGTCCTGGAAGACCCTTATCTTACCCTCTATCTTAATGGATAACTTGGCAGGGTATAGGATTCTGGGGGAGGCATTTTTATCTTTCAGAATTTGGAAGATGCTGCTCCATTCTCTCCTCCTCTTCATGGTTTCAGCTGATAAGTCTGAGCATACCCTTACCTGCGCTCCTTTGTATGTGACTGTCTTCCTTTCTCTTGATGCTCGTAGAATTTTCTCTTTTTCCTCTAAGTTGGATAATTTTACAATTATATGCCTTGGCGTGTTCTTCTTGGTGTTTAGCTTAGCCGGCGTCCTCTCTGCTTCCTGTATGAGAGTCGGATTCTCCTTTGTTAGGTTGGGGAAATTTTCTTCCAGGAATTCCTTTGCTATCTTGGCGGTCGATTTGTGTGTTATGTTGTGTTCCGGTAGACCAATTATTCGAATATTTTTCCTCTTCATAGCATCTGTCATTGATCTCAGGCTGTCTTCTGTTTCTTTAATTTTCCTATCTGATTGTTTTTCTCGCTTGCTTCGTTTGTTTTGAGCGTCCTCGAGTTCACTGATACGGTTCTCAGCCTCCTCAAGCCTAGATATAGCTTCTGTGACCTTTTGTGTGGCCTCTGCTACCTCCTCTGTTAGTTTCTGCAGTTCCTTTTGGTGGATAGTATTCATCCCCTCTATTGTGGACTTCATCCCCTCTATTGTGCATTTCATCCCTTCTATCGTTGCATCCTTATTTTGGTTTTCTTCTCTTAGCTCCTGTATTACTGCAAGCAGAGTTCTGAAGATTTCCTTTTGTGGCTGATCTATATCTGTTTCTTCTATGAGTGACGTTAGGTCTGTTAAAGTGCCTCGTTTTTCTGATTTTTTTGTTGGGAGTGATGTGGTCTGTTGATTTTTCCTTGATCCTTTAATAGGCCCCATGCTTCTGGGAGACAGGAGTAACCTTATTGTGTGGAGGCTCAGGCCACTGTGCCGTCTCCTGGGGTGGCTGGGGCGGGCTGCGGCAGGCTTAGGGCTGGCACTGGGGACCCAACAGGGCCCCAGGTGGTGAGAGCTGGCTGGAGCTCACTGAGGGCTCCTCAGGGACTGCAAAGCCTAGACTGCAGGTGGAGTGTTTGATCTGCCCGGGCTGGACACTGCAGGGAACAATGGTGTTCGCTCTCCGCCCTTTTGGCGCGAAACCGCAGGGGGTAATGGCGCCGGCAAAGGAGGCTTGGCGCGAAACCGCAGGGGGCAATGGCGCCCTTCCTCTGCTCAGGCTCAGAGTCGCGGCCGCCGGGGTCCCCGCAGCACCCTGGGGAGGGCACCTACTCTTGTGCCTTGCGCAGGGGGGGGCCCTTGGTGGGCAGACTCAGCAGCGCGGGGCGCGGCGCTCCGCGGAAGCTCAGGGTCCGGGACAGGCGCGGGTTGGGCTATGGCTCCTGTTGGCGGGAAGTGCTCAGCGCAGGGTCCCGGCCAGGAGTGGAGCTGGCGCTAGGCTGCCAGGGGCTGGCGGGGGCGGGCGGGGGTGGGAGGCCAGCGCACGGAGGGCAGGTGGAGAGGTCCGCGGCAGCGGTGCGGGTGGATGGTCCCCCGTGGGGGTCGCCAGACAACCCGCGGGTCCGCTCCCCTGAGCTTGGATGAATGGAGGGAGGGACGTGGGCCCGAGGGCAGATCGCTGCCCTGCGGGGAGAGGGGAACTGCGGGAGAGGAAAGCTTCTCTCCCAGTGGAGATCCGCGTATGGGGAGTGGGGAGTGGGCCGCTGGAGTAGGCAGGGCAGGCAAGTGGCTCTGGGCTGGCGTCCGTTTGGGGATGGAGCCTAAGCCGGTCGCCAGTGAGCTCACGTCAGCTTAGTGGCCAGAGATGTCCCACTAGTCCGGTCCTCATTGACCTAGACCCCTGCTCCGGACAAATACGTGGGGTAGGACTGGGGTGCTGTCCCAGGGGGATATTTCACTCACCAGACTCTTACTATTCAGCTACCTGGTCGCCAATCCCGCTTTGTTTGGAGGAGCTCTCAGAGTATGCGGGTGTCCCTGTCGGCCATCTTCCCCGCCCATGCAAGTAAAATTTTGCTGAAATCATACCACGATAGTAGCTGCAGAGTCCAGCCCGAACCTCTCAGAAGAGAATATGAATTAGGGAATATCATTTTCACACAGATCTTGGCTGAAAGCAGAGAATACCAGGAAGATGCTTACTTGTGTTGTATTGACTATGAGAAGTCATTTGATTGTGGATATCCTTGAAAATAATGGAAATTCCAACACACTTAATTGTTCTCATTAGGAACTTCTACATAGATTAAGAGGCAGTTGTTTAAACAGCATAAGCGAATACTGCATGGTTTAATCACAAAAGGAGTGTGTCAGGGTTGTATTCTCTCACCATACTGATTCAATTTGTATATTGAGAAAATAATCAGAGAAACTGGAGTATATGACAAAGAATATGGCATTAGGATTGGAGAAAGGCTTATTAACAATCTGCAGCATGCAGATGACAAAACCTTGCTTGCTGCAAGTGAGGATGGCATGAAGCACTGCTGATAAAGATACAAGATTATAACCTTTAGTATGAATTGCAACTCAATGTCAGGAGACAAAACTCCCCACATTTACATCAACATGTATCATCACCATGATAAGTGGAGAAAAAATGAAAATTGACAAAGATTTCATCATGCTTATATCTACAACCAAAGTTCAATGGAAGCAGCAGTCAAGAAATCAAAAGACAAATTACACTGGGCAAATCCCCTGCATGAGACCTTTTTAGAGAGTTGAAAAGCAGGGAAGTTACTTTAAAGACTAAGGTGGGGCTGACACAGTTCTGGCATTTTCAATTGCCTCATATGCATGTGAAAGTTGGAAGAATCAATGTGCTTGGATTGGAGTGCCAGCGATGACTATTGAAAGTGGCATCGGCTGCCAAAAGAACGGATGAATCTGCCTTGGAAGGAGTATGGCCAGAGTGCTTCATAGAGGCCAGGATGATGAGACATGGTCTTAAGTACTTTGGACATATTGTCAGGAGGGCCCCATCTCTGGAGAAAGGCACTATGCTTGGTAAAGTAGAGAGGAACAAAAAAGAGGAAGGCCTTTGACAAGATGGATTGACACAATGGTCGCTGAAGCATAAGAACAATTGTGAGGATTGTGTAGGACCAGGCAGTGCTTCATTTGGTTGTGCATAGCATTGTTATGGGTAAGAGATGCCATGTGACAACAATAACAACAACATCAGCAATAACAAAGAAGGTTGTGTTTGTCTGAATGGAAAAAAAAAAGAGGATGTGCATGGGTAAGGGGAAGGGGGACTAAATGAGTAGGTCCATGTTCTCTGAATACCTTCTTATGATAAACACTAGCTTATAAGACTCAAGAGGTTCTTCTGAGAAACAAATTTAGGTACATAGTGTGATGCAGTTCACGACTGCAAATGAAGCTAGAAATCACGGTCTTCATATGGAGATGTATCTCACCTGAGTGATTGACCCAGAAATCTCTCTTCCTCTACTTACCAGCCTCCTAATCCCCCCTACCTGATGAACCACCTCATTCTTCCCTGTCCCCAGGGCTTTCTTTAATAAAGAGAGGAGTCTAAAAGCTCTGGTTGTATAATTCCTCTTCTTAGTCTTCCCACACCAACTCCTTCTCCATGAAAATCCAAGAGAAGCCTTTAAGACTAGACATTGTTTGGCCAGGTTCTCTAGAGAATCAGAATTAATAATAAAAGAGAAGAGACTCCTCCAGGACCAGTGGTGAGAGTGGCGATGCCTGGAGGGTGGAGCAAATGTGGGGCAGAAAGGGGGAACTGATTACAAGAATCTACATATAGCCTCCTCCCTGGGGGAGGGACAGCAGAGAAGAAGGCGGGGAGGGGAGGGACAGCAGAGAAGAAGGCGGGGAGGGGAGGGAAGACATCTGACAGTGTAATATATGACAAAGTAATAATTCATTAATTATGAAGGGTTCATGAGGTAGGGGGGAGTGGGGAGGGAGGGGGGAAATGAGCAGCAGATATTAAGAGCTCAAGTAGAAGGCAAATGTTTTGAGAATGATGATGGCAACAAATGTACATATGTTCTTGACACAATGAATGGATGTATGGATTGTGATAAGAATTGTACAAGCCCCCAATAAAATGATTTTTTTTAAACCGAAGAAGAGATTTGTTTTTTAAATTGGATCATAGGCTTGGGGCAGATGGAAATCCAACATCTGTAGGTCAGGTGCTTGGCTGCAAACTGGAAGAAAACACTCCAAACTAAACCCACCGTCATTGTGTCCATTCTGACTCAGTGACCCTGTAGGACAGCACATAATTGTCTTATGGAATTTCCAGTGCTCTAATCTTTACAGAAGTAGTTTCCTTCATCTGTCTTCAAAACAGTGACTGGTGGAGTCTAACCAATAACCGTGGGTTAACAGTTGTGTGCCTAACCACTGTGAAATTAAGACTATGGCTTATTTAAAGTTTTTCAGGATTTTTTTTTAATTTGGTTTGGCTTTTTCGCCGCCCCCCCCCCCTTTTAAGACTGTCTAGTGATTTCATGAGACCCATTGTGGTAATTACATAAGCTTGTGTCAAGTTGAGGATTCAGAGTGAAGGGGTGGAGTCTAGCCTGTCAATCAGATGCTAGCCAATGAGGCCACTGTGTGGGCATGGTCTTCTCCTGAGGATTCTGGGAACTCCTACTGTTCCTTCTTGGAGGCAGAAAACACTCTTTCTCTCTGCCCACTCCCTTCCAGATATCCCTGTCAAGAAGACACATGGAACTACTCTAGTGCCCTGAGCTAGGGGAGCCACGGAAGGACCCCTGCCAGCACTGAGATGCTTACAATGCCACTGTATCCACAAGACGTCCCTCCCACTGGCCTGTGATCATTGTGCATTCAACATCATTGAATGTGTTCCCTGAGTCTGAAGAGGAATTTATGATTTGGTATCAGACATATGGACTAATATCAGAAGTATGGATTTGATCTGGACTGGGCTGGAATGTTTTCTCAATATTCAATTGCTCTTGTATATAAAGCTCTCTTTTATACACATATGAGTGTCTCCCAAGATTAATTTCTCTACTCTACCCAGACTAAAACACCCACCAATGTTGTGGAGGGTAATCTACTTACAATTCTTTTTTATGATTTGTTACCTATACCCCTTCCCACTGAGGGAGGTGGGGCAGTTTATGTTAGTCTGGGAAGACTAGAGAAACAAATTCACAGACACTCATATGTATTCCTGGATTGGGTTTGGCCCCTGCCATAGTAGCTGGACCTCACCCCAGGAATGTATGTATGTATGTATATAAAAGCTTTCCTGCTGTGCCCCGTTTTTTAAAAAAGCTTACCTCAGTGAACTCATGTTGTACTTGTCCTTTGGGACTTGGCTTAATTCACATAGCATGATTTCCTCCAGTTCTTGCCATGTGACAATATGCTTCATGCATTCATCGCTGCGTTTTAGGGAAGCGTAGTACTCCATTGTATGTATTTACCACTGTTTTTTGATCCGTTCATCTGTTGATGGAAATTTGGGTTGTTTCCAACTCTTTGCAATTGTGAACATTGAGCATTGAACCATGAACATTGGAGCACAGATGTCTGGCCGTGGTTTGTTTCTTGCCTCTTCTGGGTATATGTCCAATAGAAAGAAGTGCTGGATAGTATGGTAGATCATGTCCATCTGTTTTAGATATCATCAAATTGATTTAAATAATGACTGTACATACCTACAGGTCCACCAGCAGTGGATGAGAGTTCCTATCTCCCTACAGCCCCCGAAATACTTGTTGCTTTCTGATTTTTTGAATTGGCTATCTTTGAGGGTGTTACATGGTATCTCATAGTTGTTTTAATTTGTGTTTCTCTTATGGCTAATGATCGGGAACAATTTCATATGTTTATTGGCCATTTGGATTTCTGCCCCTGGGAAACTTGTGTTCAGGTCTTTTGTCCACCTCCATAGGGGGTAGTTAGTTTTTTCTGATTGTAAGCTTGCAAAGTATTGTAGATTTTAGTAATAAGGCCTTTGTCTGATGTGTCATTGCTAAAGATGTTTTCCCAGCCTGTGGGTTCTCTTATTACTCTCTTGGTATATTATTTCAATGCACACAGGTGTTTTATCTTCAGTATATCCCACTTGTCAATTTGTGGCTCCTCTGTGTTTATATCTTTCCCTATTTCTGTTGGCCTATGTATTCCCTGTGCCAAGGTTCTTAAGTTTGTCCCAATCCCCTCATTAATCGCCTTAACAGTTTGGGGTCTTACCTCAAACTCTATGATCCACCTTGAGATTATTCTTGTGCATGGAGTGAGGTAAGACTCTTGCTTTATTTTTCTGCAGAAGATATCCATTTTTCCAGTATCATTTATTAAATAGGGCAAGTGCTTCCCATTTTATATTTTTGGGCCCTTATTAAAAATCAATTGTCTGTATGCTGATATTTTTATTTATGTGTTTTCAGCTCTTTTCCATTGGTCTGAATATTTGTTCTTATACCGGTACCATACTGCTTTGACGTCTGTGACTTTATAATATGTGCTAAAGTCAAGTAGAGCAAGTTCTCCCACTTTGTCCATCTTCTTGGGGAGTTCTCTGCTAATTCTGGGCATCTACTCTCTCCATGTGAAGTTGGTAATCAGTTTTTCCATTTCTCTTTGAAGAAGGATGATGCTATTCATATCAGGATAGCATTAAACTTATATAGTGCCTTGGGCAGAACTGACCAACTGACTTTACTATATTGAGTCTTCCAATCTACGAGTATGGGATGTTCTTCCATTTGTTGAGGTCATACTTGGTTGCTTGGAATAGTGTCCTGGAATTTTCCTTGTACAAATCATTTGGTTTTTTAGTCAGGTACATCCCTAGATGTTTCAGTTTTTGCTTGGCTATTGCAAAGGGTACTACCTTTTTAATTGCCGCTTCTATGATCTTGTCTGATGTGTTTAGCAGTCTGATAAACTTCTGTTTGTTGATATTGTATCCTGCCACTCTGCCATATTCCTCTATTTCTTCCAATACTCCATTTATGTAGAGTGTTTTCAATATACAAAATCATATTGTCTGTGAATAAGGATCGTTTCGCCTCTTCATTCCCTAGAATTTTTTGGTTGGTAATCCCTTGATGACCTTGTCTATTTCTTCTATTCCTATGGGTCTGTTGAGGTTCTTGATGTCCATCTGGGATAGTTTAGGGAGGGATTGTTTATTCAAGTATTTGTTCATGTCTTCCAAGTTGTTGTATTCATTAAGTACAGGTATTCATAGTACTGTGTAATTATCCTTTTGATTTCATTAAAGTCTGTAGTGATGTCTCCTGTTTCATCCCTCATTCTTGCTGTGGAAATTTGTTCCTTCCTTTCTTAGGGTTACATTTGCCAGTGGCCTATCAATTCTGTTAATCCTTTCAAAGAACCAACTTTTAGCTGCATTATTTTTTTTCAGTAGTTTTCTTGTTTTCCCTCTCCTGTATCTCAGAGCTGTTTTTTAAAATTATTTATTTCCTTTTGCTATTAGTACAATTGTTCTGTTGTCTCTGCTCTAATTGGTGGAAGTTTTGTGCCAGCATATCAACCACAAGTCTCTTTTTTTTTCAGGTGTGGATTTATTGCTATCAGACTTCCTCTGGTAAATGCCTTTGATGTGTCCCAAAGGTTTTGGTACATAGTATGTTCATTCTCATTGGTTTCTAAAACCTTCCTGATTTCATCTTTGAGCTGGACCAATACCCACTCTTTTTGAAGTAGAGTTATTCATTCTCCAATTGTTTGTCTTTGTTTTCTTCCTTGTACTTTTGTTGATTTCCAGCCTTATGACATATAGGTTGGGGAGAGAAGTTTGCACAATCTTTATGTGCTTGACTTTACTCAGGTTCAATTTGTGTCCCAGCATGTGGTCTATCTTTGAGTTTGTGCCATGTGGACTTGAAAATAATGTGATTTTTTTTTTCATTTTGGTGGAAAGCTCTTAAAATATCTATGAGGTAAGTCGTCCAATTGTGCTGTTTTAGATCTGTAGCCTCCTTGCTAAGTCTATTTCACTGTGATCTGTCTTTTTCAGAGAGTGGTGTATTAAAGTAATCTTCTATAATTGTTGAACCTGTGATTCATTTTTTATCTTTTGGAGTGTTTGATTTATGAATTACATGGATCTCTTGTCGGGCATGTATATATTTATTATGCTCACTGGTTCTTGGTTTACTGTTCCCTGGAACATTATAATGAACCTCTTTGTCTCTTGTTAAGGCTTGTACTTTGAGATCAATTTTGTCAGAGATTAAAATTGGTACCCCTGCTTATTTTGCATTGCCATTTGCTTGGTATATTTTTCTCCAGCCTTTAATTCTCAATCTCTTTTTGTCTGTAAGTTTGAGATGTCTCTCCTGTAGGCAGCAAAGTCATGGGTTCTGTTTTCTGAGCCGGTCTGTTAGCCTCTGCCTTTTAATGCCTGAGTCCAGAACATTGATATTCAGTGCTATTACATCTATCTGTGGACTCTGTGATCTTGTACCTTTTGTGTTGGGTGTTTTCCTACCTACCTATCTTCTCAGTTTGTGTTGTGTGTGTGTTTCATTTTTGCCTTTTTTCCATGATTGAGCTAATGCTACCTTGGGGGCTGTTTTCTCTTTTTCACGCTCTGGGCTGAGTTGTTCTATGTGATTTTCTATTATTTGTGCACAGTGAGTGTGGATGTTCTGCCCATGATGGGTCAGCAAGGATCTTTTGTAGGGCTGGGTTTCTTTTTATATATTCTTTGAGTTTTTCCTTGTCTGCAAAGACTCTTATTTCTCCATCTATCTTAATACATAATTTGGCCAGATATAATATTCTTGGATTTGCATTATTTTCCTTCAATTTTTGGAATATGTTACTCCACTCCCTCTTCTTCATCGTGTTCACTGATAGGTCTGAAGATATTCATATTTAGGTATCTTTATAAGTGACTATTTGTTTTCCCTAGCTGATCTTATGGTTTTCTCATTTTCTTCATAGTTGGATAAATTAACTATTATGTGTCTTGGTGACTTCTTGGGGTTTAGTCTGGCTGGTGTTCTTTTGGCTTCTTGAATGATTGCCTGATTTTCATTTATTGAGCTGGGGAAGTTTTCCTCTAAGGATTCCCTTGTTATTTTCACTGTGGACTTGTGTCTTGTTCCGGTAGTCAAATTATTGTAATATTGCTCCTAATCACAGCATCAGACATGGATGGCTCTCAGGTTTTCTACAGCTTCTCTGGTTGTCTTATTTGACTGCCTTTCCCATTTGTTGAAGTCTGCATGGTTATGCCCTAGGTCACTGCTGTGATTCTCTGCCTCTAGTCTGTTAATTTGCTACTTGATTGTGTTATTTCCTCCCTTAGGTCTTGTATTTTCCTTTAGTGCATTGCCTTTATTTCCTTTATTATTTATTCCTTCTTCTCCATTGCTTCCCTCATAACCTGTATTATTCCAAACTGCATTCTGAACATTTCTTTCTCTGGCAGGTCATGTCTGCTTCTTCTATGCATTTTGTTAGGTTCATGACTTCTTCTGGAATTGCCTAATGTTTCTCCTGCTTTTTAATTGAGGCTGTTGGGGATGGTTGCTCTTTGCGTATTGTTTTAGAGGAACCTGGTACTATCTTCCAGAGTCGAAGAGCACTGGGATGGCTCTCTCGGGAGACTCGCATAAGTGCTTCTTCGAACTACTTGCAGATAGCTGCACTGGGGGATCAGGCTACTACTGTATCATCCTGTGGCTTTACTCTTACCCTACCCAACCAGTATTCCATTATTTGAAATTTGAGTTGTATACTCCTTTCATGGGACACTGGTCAGGTGGTTGTGGACCCACAGGGATGGCGTTTCACTGGCTGATTTCCCAGGAAGCTGTAATGGTGTGTCCCATGGGGCTTGGGGCACTTTGGGTGGCATGTGGTGTTTCCCTCTGCAACCAGAGTGCCATAGAGGGTGGGTGTACCCTAATTGGTGTAGAGCACCATGGATCGCAGGCAGAATTTCCCTACTCAGAGAGATCACCGTGAAGCTTGGGCAGATGTTCCTACAGCAGCATGAAACACCACAAACAGCAGGCGGGAGTTCCCCCAGTTACTTGTAGGGCCTTGGGGTGTAGGTAGGAATTTCCCCAGCTGCTTGAAAGGGAGATCCCCTAAAGAAATCTTTTCAATTAATACCAGGTCTTTTTCTTCTTCCCCTAGGTGTTATAGATTAAATTATGTCCTTCAAAAAAGATACAATGATGTCCAGCACTTGTGCATGCTACTTTTTCTGTAAATAAGATCTTTGAAGAGGTTATTAATTAACATGGAATGATATTGAAGTCGGTCCCTGTCTTAGTTTTCAGAGTGCTGCCATAACTAAAACCTCACAAACTGGAGGCTTTAAAGAACAGAATTCTTTTTCTCAGAGTGCTCAAAGCTAGAAGTCCATGCTATCAGAAGTTTTTATTTTTTTCTTGTCTATATCCCGAGTATTCCTTTGGTATCGTGAGCAACTGTCTCATTCCCACCTTCCACCTCCCGACCCTCACCCCGGTGTGTTTTTGTAGCTATTCTGCTCTTTTATATCTCAGAAGTGATTGTTCTAAGTACCCATCCTACTGTGGTAGTCTCATTCACCAATAAAAAGCCCTCTTGTTTCCAAATAGGCTGACATCATAGGTACTGTGGCCAGAATTTAAGCTCATACTAGGCCCTAATCTGATATGACTTGCATCCCTATAAAATAGAAGAAGAGATAGCGATATTGGGGGTGGGGAGAGGGGGTGGAATGGGCATGTGAATACGGAGGCAGAGTTTAAATTGATGCACTTACCAGCCACAGAATTACAAGGATCAATGAAAACATATAATCCTGAGAAGGAACAAGAAAATCATTTCACCTACAATATTCAAAGGAAGTGTGTTTTTATGCCACCACCTTGATTTTGAACTTCTAACCTCCAGAACAATGAAAGAATGACTTCCTGCTGTTGGGAGTTATCCCATTTTTGACACTTTACTACAATTTCTGTAGGAAACGGAAAGTTAACATCCAAGGATCAATCATTTGTAATTTTATCTCTTGAGCAACTGACCCAGACACCAAAATCCATTCCAAATTTTATTTCTAAACTCTTAGTAACAGAGAACGGTAACTACTGAACACCCAACCTCAAGACCCTAAGATCACATCATTTCCAACCTTTCCTAGGACTTTGTAGTTTTGTAAAAAAAAAAAAAAAGCTCCTGGAAGCCAATCATATAAATGAGTTCCTGTGAGGGAAATAGGGTTGTTTAGCTTCTAGGTTAGGATTAAGAAAACCAACTCATTACTGTTCAGTCCTTTTTTACTCACAGCAACCCTGTAGGGAAGAGTAGAACTTCTTCATAGGGGTTACAAGGATGTAGATTTAGCAGACTGTCATATCTTTCTCTCTTGGAGAGTTTGGTGTATTTCAATCACCAGCTTTTTGGCTAATAGCTTAGCACTTAACCACTGTGCCACCATAGGTTTGGGTTCAAACAAAACAAACTCACTGTCATCTAGTCAACTGACTCAAGGTGACCCTATAGGGCAGGATAGAACTGCACCATGGGTTCCAAGGCTAACTCTTTACAGCAGTAGAAAGCCTCATCTTTCTCCTGTGTAGCAGCTGGTGGTTTTGAACTATTGACCTCACAGTTAGCAGCCCAATGTATAACCACTGTGCCACCAGGGCTCCTAGGGTGGGGTTTCTTGGGTTACAATAATCTCTGTAGAATGTACATATGTCAATGATTGCAGATATCACAGGTATTTTCATTTTTCCCCTCTTTACTGAAGGTCATAAAATGGCCTTCATCAAAATGCAATGCAATAAAAGTGCGATCCAACGAACCCCTGGCTAAATCACTGAGTGGTGTAAATGGGTAACAGGTTCAGCTATTAACTGAAAGGCTAGGAATTTGTAGAGGCATCTCAGGGGGGGAAAAAGCCTACTGATCTCTTTCTGAGAACTATGAAACACTGTTGTAATGGAACACACATGAGGTCACCATGTGAAATCAACCCAATGGATACTGACTTGGAAGTTATTCACTGGTTCAGTGGTTAGTTTTCTTTTCTTTAGCTTAAGTGTACAATGGCCTCATAAGGAAATATGAAAAGCACCATACATACCAAGCCCACCATGCATATCTGGATCCTTGGTCTAGGACATAATCAGCAACTGCATGATCAACATGGAACTATCCAATTTCATTAGGGTTTTGAAAACATATTAAGGGCTTTTGAGTCACCAACCAAACTCACTGCCTTTTAGTCAATTCCAACTCATAGCGACCATATAGGACAGAGTAGAACTGCTCCTGTGAGTTTATGCAAGTTGAATTCTTTATGGATATAGAAAGCCTCATCTTGCTCCTGTAGAGCTACTGGTGGTTTTGACTTACTAACGTTGAGGCTAGTAGCCCATGCACAACCACCAAGCCAGAGTTGCTTGTGTACTTCCAGAGAGCAATAGTCAATGATAAAAATATATAACCATCCAGCAAAATTAATCGAAACACTTATTCAAGATGTGTGTCAGAGGACCCACATGTCTTCAATTTGGGTCAGCCTCATTGGATCTGGGGAGGAAGTGGAAGATAGAGCCAAGAGTTTGAAATGTTGACCTGTCCGTTTCTGTCTCCTTCCTGTTTTGCAGAGCTTCTATCTGTGATGCACCATGACCTATCTAGATTCCAGTAACCCCAATATAATTACATCCCCCTCGCCTAAAAATGACATTACCATATTGTTACCAAGGACCTGTGAAAAGCAAGAAACTAACTTAGAGATAACAACAACGTGATCTGGGTTTCTTTAGAAATAAGGGAGAAGACAGGCATATACTGAATATTGGGTTCTATAAAAATCCCAGGCCTGTATTTCGAGGGAGCAGATGCTTAGGTGAATAATAATTTTGAATATGACATTGATACTGAGCAGGCTCCCTGTGATAATTGTTATTAATAGTCATGCTTGATCTCCCAACCCCGTGACAGGGCCAAATTCCGGCCTGCTGTGTACATCTGAGCATCCTGAAACCTCTTCCAGAAAACCAAGCATTTGCAACAAATTGTCTGGAAAAGAAAAGAAAGAAAGAAAAATTAATTAACATAGAACCCCTCTGAGACAACCCATGACTGAAATGAGAGATCTGTAAAAAAAAAAAATTATAGGAAAATGCTGATCCCATTTGACATTCTGAACGGAGAGGATCAAAGGTGGTTAGAAGGCAACAGTCACATAAATCATATGTGCTGGGATAAGCGGAGGTGGTGGAAAGAAAGGCCATGCTGGGGGAATTATAGAAACTTAGAGTGGTCCATCTTGTCTCCCCAACTCTCAGTTAATCCCATTAACCAGAATGATGTTTTATTTCTTATGCTTTCAAACCTCATTAAAAAAAACAAAGCAAAAAAAAAAAAACCCTTTACTGCCTATGAGTCAATTCTGACTCATAGTGATCCTATAAGACAGGGTAGAACTGCGTCTGTGGGTTTCTGTTCGCAGGAGTGGAAAGCCTCACCTTTCTCCCTTGAGGTAGCTGTAGTTTCCAACTGCTGACCTAATGGTTAGCAGCCCAGCACTTAACCCACTGTGCCACCAGGGCTCTGTCTTATTCTTTGGTGATAGTGGGGAGGGGAGGAGCATAAGAAAAGAAGTCAGCATCATTGGTTTACTTCTTTTGTTTTCCAACCTTTTAGCTGCCCTGGAGTCAGCTCCCAGATCATGGCAACTCCATGTCCAAGGGAAAAAATTCTGGGGTATTCATAAGCCAATTTGTGGTTGTCGACCACCAGATCTGTCTTCCTAGTTTGAATCGGCAAGTGACACTGACAACTGTGCAGAGTCACAGCAACACACAAACTTCCTCTGACAGATCGGTGCCAGATGTGCAGTGAGGGACATTAGCAGGGAATAAAATTTGAGTCATCCATGTGGAAGGAGAGAATTTTGGCCTGGAACTCCCAATGCCCCCCATCTTTAAACTTACTTACCATTTAGTCTATCAGGCATCATTCTAAAAGCTTTAGGAATATAATGTTATTTATCCCTTATAATAACAATGAAGGGAGGGGTCATCATCATCATTCCTAATCTATAGATGAAGAACCTGAGGCTCCAGTCATTAAAGGACCTGATGGGACAGAGAGATGGGATTCAAACCCGATGGTGGATATCAGGGTCAATGGTCTTGACCACTAGCAACAAAACTATTTGCAAACTCCCATTGGACTAGTTGACGGCTCAGTGGGCTAAGGCAGCTGTAGCCTAGGACCACCCAGATCTTTACATTCAACTGAAGAACTAGGGGAGCTCCTAGACCTCTGCCATTCAAACATATCCCCTCAGGGAAGGAGCCTCAGGTCACATTACCAGTAACCAGTCACTGTCTTCCTCACTCTGCTTCATGGGGACTCTGGGTGTGTTGAAGGAGAACAGGGCTTCAGATAGTTTTCAGTGGTAGAGATTTCACCAGGCCCCTTTCTACTGCACCACCATCCAAGTGAACTTGAACCTCCCATCTTTTGGTCAGCAACTGATGGCATGAACCATGTGCACCACCATGGACTCCAATCTAAGCAAAAGTAGAGTTGAACAAGCAGCATGTAGGTTTCTATATTAAACTAGGTCAAATATCAGCATCAGAATGCTGGGAGGTCCTGACTTTGTCCCTTTGCCCCAGTACAGCAGGTTACCACCTTTTCAAGTCAGGGAAAACCAGAGAATACAGAGCAGCTTCAGTTGCCCCACCCCACGATTTCCCCTCCTATCCAGAGCACTGACAGGCACCTGGCCAGGTAGTCTTGGATTTTTCCTCTCCCCTGCTTTTGATGAGGCAGCTGGGTTCATTGGTGTGATAACATAAAATGCACATGTCTAATTTGCTTTGGGTCAGTCCCAGCAAGATCAAAAAGTACAGCCTCCCCTGCTGACGAATTATCGGGAGGAATGTGTACAGCATGGCCATGAGCCTAGTGTTCAGTTTTTGCAATTTTTGGAGGAACTACAATATTCTGACTCCCCATAAACATATTCCTACTTGACGCCTACCTAGTAACCTGGGAGCGCACATCATAAATCATTAAGAAGTATCCATTAATTAAAAATAATTTCAGAGCCAGAATTAAAATGTGGTTGCAGATGGAAAATAAAAATGCCTGTGAAATACCTGAGCTTTGAGACAAACAATCAAAGGCTGAGAGACACGAGACATGATTAAATAGGGCCAAATGAGACCAGCCTGCTGTGAGGCCCAGGGTCAGAGTGGCCACCCCAACCCCATCATCCCAGAAAAGCTGTCTCCTGCCCTTGCCCAAGGTGAAGTCCACTCAAATTAAAAGCCTGATTTGTCTCAATCATCTTTTAGCTGTGTGTCTAAAAACCTGCCAGTAATTCTCCAACAGGTCACCCAATAGTAGCCAAAACCAAACTCAGTGCCATAGAGTCTATTGTGTAGTGGGTTACACATTGAGTTGCTAAGCACAAGGTCAGTTGTTTGAAACCACTAGCCACTCAAGAAATAAATAAGAGGATTTCTCCTCTAATAAAGAGTAACAGTCTAATAAGCCCACAAGGGCCATTCTACCCTGTCTTATAGGGTCGCAGTGAGTCTGAATTGGCTCGACGGCAGTGAGTTTTAGGTCACCCACTGATCTAGTAAAAAAAAAAATACAGACCTCTAAGCAACCCACCTCAGAGTGACAGAATCAGATGGTGTGTGAACCTGTACTGATAACGAAGCTTCAGCAATTCTATAAGTATGTGGGGGTGGGTGTTCTTCCTATGTGTCAAGTGCGGGACTAAGTATTTTACACATATTTTTTCATTTAACACCTGCCTTATGTTAGACATAGAATCGAAGGCCCCAAGAGGTTAGGGC
Source organism: Tenrec ecaudatus (assembly GCF_050624435.1). Lineage (NCBI taxonomy): Eukaryota > Metazoa > Chordata > Mammalia > Afrosoricida > Tenrecidae > Tenrec > Tenrec ecaudatus. The sequence goes on from NC_134531.1 coordinate 214,065,126, forward strand.
ATGTTCCCAAGAAATGCAGGCAGTAAATCTGTCGCTAGCAGTAAAGCCCGTGGCTCACTGGCCCTGTGGCCACCTTCCCACGCATGGGCATCTGCTCAGCAGCGGCATAAAGATGAGACTCACCAGGCAGGTCAGGAGCAGCCTTGTGAGCCATGACAACTGGGATCTACCTCTACTCTTTGCATGTATGCACACCTGCCTTTAAGGGCCCTCACCATGCTCCTCAGTTAATGCTGTACCCACCTTCTCTCTCTTCTGCCACTGCCATCAAAGGTGCTCTTTCTCAATGACAGCAATGTTAGATGAACGCATAGATAAGGGAATGGGAGTCCTAACAAATATTTAAAAGTCCATAAATATTTAAATGGTGAGTCCTAACAAATATTAAAATAGGAGGAATTACATGAGGGATCATGTGAAAGGTGAGAGGGGGAGTTTTACTTTGAGCCTCAGATTTAATGAAAGAATAATGGTTTGCTCCATCATGGGGCATCTTAATATTTTAGCAAGGATATCTGTGTGAGGCATCTGGCAATGTTTAGGTCCCCGTGGCAGCTGTGCATAGCAGCTTGGCACTAAGAAGGGGAGAGCAACAACAACCCAGAGATAGCATTGAAAGTCCTTGGAATAGGTGGGGCTACCATGGAGAAGAAAGTGCTGGAATAAACTCAAAAGACTCCCTGCCTTTGTAGTTTGGCTTTGCTCCCATTGCTGATCTGTTATGTACCCACAAACCTCTGAGAAGCCCCCAAAATAGACTTTAAGCTAGGAGGGGCAGTTCCTGGAACCCCCCCCCGCACCATCCCCCCACACACACCCAGGACAAGTGGGGAGATAGTCATAAAGGACAAAGGACAGACCTGGAATTATGTATGCTTTTTCATTTTTTCAGCTAGTTTTTTTCTCTTTTTATTCAATCTTTTGTTTTGTCACCATTACTGTTGTTTTGCCTTCTTATATAAAAGAGGCACGGGAAGCAAACCCGAGGAGAAAGCAATGGAACTTAGAGGTAGGATGAGGTGGGGTTAAGGAGCAGTGAGCAAAAAAACGGCATAGACAGGGGAACAACTAGGAAATTAAAATCAACAATGAGGAGGATGTAGAGATCCTGGTGGTGTTGGAGGAACAGCAAGCCAGCTGAGAGGAATTACTAAGAGGCAGAAGGGTGAGTATGATAGTGGGACAGGAGGAAGGTAAAAGGAAACAGGAAATATCTGGGAAACAAAACTATGGATAGAAGTATAAACATAGGTGTGTACTAATGTAAACACATTAATGAATAAAAATAGAGGTATTGGTCTATATACGTATATATTTATGTGGCAATACATTGAGGATGTGGATGGACTTTGGGTCTCTGCTCAAGTCCTTTCTCAACACAAGAACAATTTCTTCTAACAAACTGGCATTCTGTGATACTCACCCTTCTGACATGATCACTAAAAACAAAACGGGTGCATAAGCAAATGTGGTGAAGAAAGCTGATGGTGCCCGGCTATCAAAAGATATAGCATCTGGGGTCTTAAAGACTTGAAGGTAAACAACAGCCATCTAGCAGAGAAGCAGCAAGCCCACATGGAAGAAGCACACCAGCCTGTGTGATCAAGAGGTATTGACAGGATCAGGTAACAGGGATCAGAAGACCCAAAGCAAACAAAAATATATTGTTGAGAATGAAGGTGGTTGGAGCAGAGAACCAAAATCCATCTGTAGACAACAGGACATCCCCTCACAAAAGGGTCATAAGGAAGGGGTGAGTCAACCAGGGTGCAGCAAAGCACCAATGAAACACACAACATTCCTCTGGTTTTTGAGGCTTCCTCACCCCACATGATCATGACCCCAGTCCTGCCTTTCAGTTCTAGCTAGACCGGAGCATGTACACAGGTACAGATAAGAGACCAGGACACACAGACTCCAGGTCAGATAAACCCCTCAGGAACAGTCATGGAAATAGTGATACCAGGAGGGTATGAGGAAGGTGGGGAGGGGGGGAGAGGAGGGGTGGAAGGGGAACTGATTTCAATGATCAATGCCTTATATGCCCGCCCCCCGTGGGTGAAGGGAGACATCAGACAATGCAAGATATTTATAATTTATCCAGGGTTCATGAGGGAGAGAAAAAAGAGGAGCTGACACCCATCCATTTTATAGCCCTCCTCTTGCCTCCTTCTTGTTCCCCAAACTCAAAGAACATTCAAAAGGACCACGATTTGAGTCCCTCGAGGATTCCCAAACTACCATTTTTGACAGGGAATGAAGTGAAAGGGGCAGCGCCGCCTTCAGAAGTGGATAGTCCGGGAGGGAGGGTGTACAGAGACACAATAGCTTCACATTTTGATGGTTTTGTTTGTTTAATAAAGGCTTCTGTGACTAAACCGCAAAACTTTTTTTGACTTACCCTCATACCAGAGAAGAACTCAGAGAGCCTACTGTCACCATAGGTAAAGAGGTCCGATATGACAGTGAACGTCAGGAGGCATGCCAAGAGAGATAAAGGAGGGTGACCTCCATCATTGCAGCTGTGACCACTGGAGAAGTTAGCTTTTAGTTGGAAGTTTCCAAAACCAGATGGCAGTGAACTAGAGGACACATGCTATGTGACTTCCATATTTGGAAGGCCCACATGTGGGAGTAATGGGCTCTATTTTCCTTCTGGATAATTTTTTTCCCCTAAATTAGAAAAATCTCTGTTAAACAAAATACCCAAATGAGAATCTATTGTTTTGTAGCATATTGTCCATCTAGGTCTAGAAAAATGTTTCCCAAGAAGGTGATGCAGCCCTAGTCCACTGTGGGGAGGGCGGGAACTGGAGGACCCAGGAGACAGGAGGCTGTAAAACAGATACCTACACCTTTTCCTGGATGACGGCCTGTAATCCAGAAGCTTTCAATCGCCAGGGTAGCATTGAGCAGATGTTATTTTTTGTTTTGTTTTTCTGAAAAAGATGCCGCAGACCAAATGAACTTGGAAACCTATGGTCTTAGACCTTTTGAAGGTAAAGTTTCCATCTCTTTAAGACTTCCCCGAAGAATTATGGAGTCAAATAGAAGTCTGATGGGGCAATATCAGGACTGTGGGGGGTAGATAGGGTAAGATTCCCCAATGAATTCTTATGGAACAGTGTTTGTTGCCTTTAAAGGATGAACAGGTGCATTGTCATGATGACAAAAAATTATGGGATGCAACTTTCCTGGTCTTTTTTTCATCCTGCATTTTTCCAGGTTTCTTAAACCTTCTTCAGAAGAATGCCCTGTGAGTGTCCTTTGTGAATTGAGAAAATCTATCAAGATTACCCCCTTGGAAACACAAAAAACAACCACCACCACCAGAACCTTCTCAGCTGATCTCTGTGCCTTGAATCGAACTCTTGAACCGGCCCAGCAGATTAGGCCTTTTATTCTGAAGGCACACTCAGAAGACTAAGACTAAGGTGTGACAGAGAGAACTGGTCTGCAGCCCTGCACTGCTTACAGAGGCCTAGCTAAGCAGGTTTTGTTTGGAATAAATTCATGCGTGTACCAACTGAATCCCTGGTCGCAATTTTTTAAAATAAAAATTTTGCAATTTTGAAAAGATAAAAAATGACTAGATCCGTATGTACATTTCAAACTCTCCATAGATTATGTGTGGAGCTTGTTCTACTTCCGGTGTCCTTGGGTGCTGCCAATGCTCAATTACTAAACAACAGCTCGGTAATGTAAATCTAACTCAGAGCCCTTCAGAACAAGGACCTGGAAAGCCACTTCCAAAAGGTGTTGACAACCCTCTGGCGTGGTTGTGTGCGGAACCCCGGAGGTCACCCCACGCTAGAATCAAATCAGTGACCACTAATTTGGTTTGGGTTTGGTCACAGCTCTACCACATTTCCCACTGTGACATGTTCTCATTTGTCTGTTTGCTTTCTTGTTTTGGAGAAGAGGGAGTTGGCTGAAAATCTCCACCCCCCACCCTGTCATATCTTCTCCATTCTTATTCTTATAATTAAGGAACATCTTGACATTAAAATAGAATCAGACAGCACCGGTTACTAGGGAAGGTAGTTTTGAGAGAAAGTGAGGAGAGAAATTGGAATGGAAGAGGTTTTTTTAAAATAAGTTACAGGGTTCTTGATCTTGGAAACTATCCCTTGGAATACAGGAATGGAAGGAAGCCTGAGCGGGGACTGCTGAGAGCACAGACAACCCTAGGTAGCAGACAGTTATATGACAACCCTCTAACATGTGTCAGAGTCCTTTGTCTGATCATGGCTGTGAAGGACCAGAGTGCTTCTATCAATGGTATCTAGATGAGTAAATCAATGAAAGCAGTGTATGCAGTGTTCTCCTGTTTCTCTGTCATACCAGCGCTGCAGCATCCTGTCCAGGACTGGCCTTAGATAGATGGAGCTTCCACCTCTACCCTCAAGGATAACACCCTTCCCTAGGGCCAACTTATCTTCTGACTCTTTAGTAAGGCTTAATAGGCCTCACCTTTGGCATCAATTTGTGAAGAAGATTCTGCAGACACATCCCAGCTCAGATCTCCCCATAGGAAAGGCTGTGGCCTTTCACAGCTACTTCTCAGCTCAACATTTCCCTCAACCCAGATCAGCTCCCTCCTCTTCCTTACAATCATTGTTGTCAAGAACCTACCTCAATAAGCCTCTTATTCCCAGTCTCCCCTTCAAAGCCTACATCCTAGAGAATCTCCTTGGATGATAAATCACATATTTCCAACAGAAGAATAGGGTTTTGAGGAGTGACAGTGGGATTAAGACATAGATTTTGCAGCATGATGAAACTGCATAATTCGACGGCATAAATTCTACTTGAGTTCATCTTATTCAAAGTTCAATTTTTACATGCATATGAGGTGATTGAAAATACCCTGGCTGGGGCCAGGCCCACCTTAGACCTCAAAGTAACCTCCTTGCTTTTCAACAATTTAAAGAGGTCTTGTGCAGCTGATTTTCTCAATGCAATGCATTGCTTGATCTCTTGATTGCTGTTTCGATAAGCATTGATTATGGATCGAAGCAAGACAAAATCCTTGACAACTTCAATCATTTCTCCATTTACCATGATTTTACCTATTGGTCTAGTTGTAAGGGTTTTGGTCTCCCTTGCATTGAATTGGATTCAATATCAAAGGCTGCAATGCTTGATCTTCATCAGCAAGCGCTTCAGTTCCTTCTCACTTTCAGCAAGCAAGGTTGTGTTGTCTACATATTGGGGTTGCTAATATAGCTTCTTTCAGTCACCATGCTGCATTCTTTTTTGCATAATCCAGCTTCTCTCCGACTCATTGTGACCTCCTATATAACAGAATGAAATACTTCCCAATCTAATGCCATCTGCACAATCATTTTTATTTTGCACATTTTTTTTCAAATTTTAGATATAAATAAGAATGGAGAAAATCATGCTGATTCCCTAGGGACAATTGAAAGCACAGAAGCCTGTGTTAGCAGGCTGGATGAGCAAGATATCAGTTATGAAAATGCTTTGTTTATTCAGAGAACACTTAGAGTGCCCTTGCCACATGCCAGTCCTAAGCTACAGACTGAGAAGTGGGACACGGACTGAGCAGAGGAATTCAAAGATGGGGCAGCTCAAGTATCCCAGAGTTTTTCACAGATTGTGCACACAATCCTCGAGTGACACGCACTCTTGCAGCCATCTCAGAGACACCACCACTTGAAATTCTTATAAAAATATAGAGAACACAAGGTTTGCCAATTTCACATGGTCACACGTAAAATTCAGTGAAGCCAATTCCATCTATCATGCTGTGAGACGGTTCCATGGGTTCCTTTGCAGGGGCCCAGTGCAGACCTTCCAAGATGGTTTTCCCAAACCCACACAACCCAACACCGACCAGAAAGAACCTGGATGTCTCTGTCCCGGGGAGGTGGGGAGTGCAGGCACTTGGCTGCAGGCAGACAAAATGCCGGTCAACAAGTAGACAAAAGCCAAACCAAGCTCCCTGAAAGCAGGTCGATTTGACTCCTGGTGACCCCATGTCTTACAGAATGGAGCTTCCCCCAGAGGTTTTCTTGGAGAAGGCTTCTGGGAGAAGAACTTTTGGCCTTTCATCCTCCACTTTGGTGGATGGGCTTGAGTCACAGGCCTTCCAATCACTCAGGAAGCACACACCTGTTGTATCAGTGGCATACCTGCTTGAAGAGTCCAAGGCTGGTCCAGCAGCGAAGGAGTCACTCCACGAACAGTGAGGCAGACATTGTACTGCTCTTTGGGTCTCATTTTCCTGATTGTTAAAGGGAGATATTTTTCCTACTAGAGAGCCTCTCCTTTCCTTACTAACGCTACACGGTCATTTTATTTGACGTTTTAAAGATGATATGTCTGTGTGCACACCAACCTTGCCTCACAGGGAGGCCTGTCCCCTGACACAGGCAATCAGAAGACTCCTCAGAATGAAGCCCATCCATGCACTGACATTCACCATCCCACCGTGCCATGCTTATCAGGGATCAAGCTGGACCCACGACGCACAGTGCTGCCCTGCCTGGGAGCAGAGCCCTGCACAGACTCCTGAGCCTTTCTGATGGGCCCTTACATCCCTCTGCCACTGGCTCCCACCGCCCTACCAGGCCTGTGTGGCGCTTCTCTCTTGCTGCTGTGATCCCTGCTGCATACAATCCACAGAGCTTAGGCTAGAGCTACCCGGAGGACAAGGGCAAAGTGTGTTCTCTGAGGCACAGTTGATCCTCCATCCTACATGATCAAGTGTTACAGCTCTTTAACGGCAGGCAATCCTTCTAAACGGAGATGCTCAGATCTCTGCATGGGATGAAAATTCCGCTTCAAATGTTTCTTTCTTTCCATGTCTCTGAATCTTCAGAGTTACAGCTCTCTCTCTCTTCTGGGTCTAGGCGGTTCTCAGTACAGAAATCCTGGGTCCAAAGGATGCCATCTGCTATAAACCCTGCTTTTATATAGAACTAGCGGGATGGCAAAACCAACCAATCCCGTACCTGGACTGCTCTGTCCCATTGGTTGGATTATCAAGCCCTTATTTATGATAGCAATTTAACCTCTCCCTTGCAAGACTGGGGCTTGCCTAATCATTTTGTGGAAGTTAAAAGACCATGGATAGAATGGAATGGCCATATAAAACAATTGATTACACTGCAAGGATGCAGCCGATGTCCCAGTGGGCCCCAGAGATGCCCCTCAGAGTTGAGAACCGTTGTCCTCAGCTGCTGGGAGTGCAGCGGGTGATGTGTCTCTGAGGAGTATAGATAAATATCTTGCGAAGACATTTTGTGTTGATGCTTTCTATTTGTGGGATGGAATCAAACCAATGAAAAGGAGGATATAGACTAAGTAAGACTGGTTGCACATCGATCAGTGTGGAAGACGGATAATGAATACTGTCTTAGGGTCAGGGTAGCTGTAACAGAAATACCACAATTTGCTGGCTTAAGTGAATAGAATTTTATTTCTTCACAATTTAGGAAGCTCTCTTTCACTGCCCTCCGGTCAACCAAGACTCATTGCAAGACAAAGGAGAAGTTCCTCTGTGTGTTTTGGAGGCTGTACTTTTTTTTTTTTTTGAGAACAGAAAGCCTCAACTTTCTTCAACACAGCAACTGGTGAGTTCAAACTACTGACCTTGGGATTAGCAGCCTAAAATATAACCCACTAAGCCAGCAGGGCTCCATTTTAGGAAGGTGGAATTTTACATTCAGGGTGCTGGCTCTAGGTGTTATCTGCTCAGAGGGAAAAAATCTCTGGCTCTTTCACTTTCTCCTCTACAGCCTCCTGGAGACTGAAGATCCACAGGGCATGCACCTTTCTCCAATTGCTTCGATGCCTACACTATTCCTTTTATATCTCCAGAGTGAAGGCTTAAGACGCACCCTGCACTGACACTGCCTCGTTAACTAACAATGAAATCCTCATTCCCAGATAGGAGCACAAGCGGAAACTTTTGCCAAGGAGACCACTTGATCTCATGGCAACCTCATAAAATGGAATAGAACTTCCCCAGAGGGTTTCCGTGGCTGGAAACTTATTAAGGAAGCAGACTGCCACATCTTTCTCCCAGGAGAGGCAACTGGATTTGAATCACTAACCTTTTGGCTAGCAGTCAGGCAATTAATCATTGCAGAACCAGGACGCCTAATCCATTTCTTAGTGGTGTGTTAAAAGTAGAGCAGAATAGATGCAGGTACTTGTGGAAGATCCCGTATGAAGACAGAGGGAGATGAATCAATAGACCCAAAGCTGACAAGGATTTCCAGCAACTTCTAGGAGCTGAGGGACATGGATGAGTCAGTGTGTTAGTCTGGGTACACTGGAGAAACAAATCCACAGAAACTCATATGTATAAGAGAGCGTTTTATATAAAGGGTAAGTTCAAATCAAGAAAACATCCCAACCCAGTGCTACCAAAGCCCAGAAGTCCAATATTAACCCATTAACCCATATGTCCAACATCAATCCACACAGTCCTCCTCCATCACACACAATGATGCCGACTGCAGGAGGAAAGCCGAATCAGTGAACGTGTAAGCATCTCAGCGCTGGCAGGGGTCTGCACAGGGCTGCTCCAGCATCCAGGGCTACATCAGGATAGGTCCATGCGGCTTCTCCTCAGGGATGTCTTGCAGGAAGTGAGCCTTGTCAGCTGAAGCAGGGAACTGGTAGCTGCACCCTGGTCCAACTATCAGAAAGCGAGAGACCCGAGAACTAGAAAAGCGAGGCTTACTGAGCCACTAGCACAATAAACTTTAACTATCTCAGTCAGTGTTAGAAATCTCACCCTCAATGTGGGAGCCCCAGGTTCAATTCCCATCAAATGCATTTCATGTGCCGCCTTCCCCCATCTGTCAGCAGAAGCTTGGGAGTTGCTAGCACACTGAAAAGATTTCAGCACAGCTCCCTGACGAAGATCGACTAGAAAGCAAAGCATCCCAACTTACTACTAAAAATCAGCCAGTTAAACCTCTGGACCGCAATGATCCAGCCCGTAATGGAGTTGTCAGAGCTGTGGATGACTCAGCAACATTTATCAGCAGTAACATTGAGAGGCTGAAAGAGACAAAGGCTTGGACCTTGCCTCACACTGATGCCCTACACACGTAGTCTCCAGGACTGTGAGAAAATAAGTTTCTGTTCTTGAAAACCACCCACTTGGATGGTATTTAGTTATGTCATTCCTGAGAAACTAAGACATCATCTCAAATTCTCAAGAGAACCAGTGTCTTTTATAGTGAGAGAGAGAAGTAAGGCAGGGTGTTGGAAGATGTCTAAAATGTATGAAAGAGCATGGAGGCAGGAAGAGGTGGAGAGAGGGAGGGCCAGGGCCAGGTGGTGTGACTCCCCTCCTCTGGGGATGAGGAGGAGGAAGGGAGGCAGCATCACTGTCACCAGGAGGCCAGAGCAGGTGGTGCAAGGTGACATTTTCCCTGCTTATTTGTGATAAACTCAGAGCTTTCCTGGCTCAGCAAGCTGTGAGATCCAGAGTATGCAGCCAAGTAACTGCTGCCTCAGCTTCTGGGGCTACAGTTTCAGGATTGGGCTTCTTCCTTCAATGGCCAGGAATGAAACCAAAACTAAAACATCTTGTCACTGAGTTGATTCCAACTGGTGTTTCACAGACTAGAGAGCTGCATAGGCTTTTCCAGGCTGTAATCTTTATGGAAGCAGGTCATCAGCCGCCGTTGTGTCACTGGGTGCATCCAAATGCCAACCATTAAGTTAGTAGTTGAAACAAACCATTTGGGCCACCTGGGGACTATTGCCATATTCCAAACAGGGTAAAGGCAGGGCATCCAGACCTTCAGTTTCTGCTTGGCATAGAAACAGCTTGGAAACTATCGCTATCATCCTCCTTCGCAGGAAAATAAAACGAAAACTTAAAAACCATGAATTCTCCAAGAATTCATGTCATAGGCCAGTGTCATAATCCAAGAACGAAGGTCATAGGCCAAGCCACCAACATGAACATTGGAGAAACATGTAGGAACAGAGACTCGTGCATACTGGAATCAGAAGTCACAACTACTGGATCCACGTACAGGATCTAAAAGGATCACGACTGAGAGATGCACAGCTTTATTCTCGGCTACATCACATATCTGGGCTTCATCAAAAAATTACAAGGCATACTAAAGGGCCACACCAGCACCACCTGAAGAGCACAGAGGAAGCAGAAATTCAGACACTGGATCAGGAAAACTGAAGAAGAATCAATGCTCTTGAACCAAGATGCTGGCGACAGATATGAAAGTGCCAGGGACTGCCAAAGAAACAAGCACATCTGTCTAAGAAGGACATTGAGAATTTCTTTAGCGGCAAGGATGGCGAGACTTTGTCTCGTGTTCTTTGGGCACATGGTCAGGAGAGACCAATCCTTGTAGAAGGACACCATGCTTGATAAAATGGGGGAGGGGGGAGGGTTAGTAAAACAGAGGAAGGCCCTTGGCATGATGGAATAGCATGGTGGCTGTAACAATGGACTCAGACATAAGAACAATTGTGAGCCTGGTGTAGGATTGGGTGGTAATGTGTTCTGTTGTACGTAGAGTCACTATGACTCAATGGTGCCTAACAACAACAAAGTATTGAAATTATTAAAGTGGAAATGAAATACAGGGCTCTTGGATGGGTTAACTTGTTAACTGTGAGTTGGAGGTTCTAATACACTAAGAGGTACCTTGATGATGTACTTCTGGAAACTCATTCACTGAAAATCTTATGGAACTTGAAAGAATAAACTTGAAAAGAGTCTTGTACCCCAATATTCACTGCAGCCAAAAGTTGGAAACAAAGGAAATGGCTATCAACAAATAACCGAATTTAAAAATGTCTCATGTACATACAAGGGAATATGACTGAGCCAGTCGGAGAATCTAATTACTGACACATGGTACACCAAGGACAGAATTAGAGAACACAATACTAAAGGAAATCAGTCATTAAAGGACAAATATTATATGACCTCACTTATATGAAAAGATAAGATAAAGCAAGTACATGAAAGAGAATTTATTAGAAGTTAGTAGGGGTAAAAGGCAGGGTCAATAGTGAGGTGATGGAAATAACATATTGATTCAGGCTGGGGTCATACAGCCAGCTATTGTGATCATGGTCAATAAGTTATGTATCTACACAAATTGAATTAGCAAATAGATACCTTTATAACAGCAACATCAAATGGCAGCTGTTGAGGCTATAGTCCATGGGGGTTCAATATTCTTTGCCAACACCAAAGTCAAAGAGCTCAATCATTCTTCTGTCTTCTTTACTTGTGTCTAGCCTGTGAGGCCATTGGAAACATCACAGCTTGGACCAGGTGCACCTCAGTTCTCAATAGGACATCTTTACTCTTCAACCCTTTTAAAGAGGTCTTTTGGGCATGAAGAGGAATCTCTTCCAAGTGGTTCACCAGTCTGTTGTCTTCCAAAAATTTTAGTATAGACAAGTGAGCATTCCTCACATACCTCTCACTTGAAGTAGCATTAATTTCCAAAGGCTATTTTTAAAACCAGTGCCTTCAGTGCAGCTTAGCTCTCTTTCTTCAGGACTGTGAGTTCTCCACGAAATGCCACTCTTTAAATATTGAGCATTGATCAAGTCCTTTTGGCATATTAACACTGCATATGTCTTCCTGCTTCTTTTAAGTCGTCCTGCATCTATCAATATTTTGCCCACAGAATCCTTCAGTAATGCAACTTGAAGTTTGAATTTTTTTCTTCAGTTCTTTCAACTTGAAAAATGCCCAGTGTTTTCTTCTCCTTTGGTTTTCTACCTCAAGGTTTCTGCATATTCCATTGTAATAATTTCTTTTCTTCTAAAGCTGCCTTTAAGGAGAACTGGTAGTGTAGTGGTTATGGTACTGTACTGGAAGGTAGTGTACTGGAAGGTCAGCAGTTTGAAACTACCAGTCACTCTGGGGGAGAGAGATGGGGCTTTCTATTTCTGTAGTGAGTTACTGCCTTAGAAACTCACAGGGACAGTTTTAGCCTATCCCACAGGGCCACTGCATCAACTCCTTAACAGTCAGTGAGTGAGCATGAGAACTGCCTTTGAAATCTTCTGCACAGTTTTTTCTAAATCCTCCTTTTAAAAAAATCATTTTATTCAGGGCTCATACAACTCTTATCACAATCCCTACAAACATCAATTGTATAAAGCACATTTGTACATTCATTGCCCTCATCCTTCTCAAAACATTTGCTCTCCACCTAAGCCCCTGGCAACAGCTCCTCATTCCCCGCCTCCCTCCTTGATCCCCCCTCCCTCATGAACCGTTGATAATTTTTAGATTATTATTTTGTCATATCTTACACTGTCTGACGTCTCCCTTCAGCTCACCCACTTTTCTGTTGTCTATTCCCCAGGGATGAGGTATCAGTCATCAAAGAACAAAAAATCCTATCACTGTGAATGAGGGAGAGTGCAGAGTGAGGACCCAAAGCCCATCTGTAGGCAACTGGACATTCCCTTATGTAAGGGTTGCGGGGATGAGATGAGTCAGTCAGGGTGCAGTGTGGCAACGATGAAACATACAACTTTCCTCTAGTTCCTAAATGCTTCTTCCCTGCCCACTATCATGATCCCAATTCTACCTTACAAATCCGACTGGACCGGAGGATGTACACTGGTACAGATAGGAACTGGAAACACAGGGATTCTGGGACAGATGATCCCTTCAGGACCAGTGTTGAGAGTAGCGATACTGGGAGGATGGAGGGAGAGCGGAGTGGAAAGGGGGAACCAATTTCAAGGATCTGCATGGATGGACAACAATCCTCCTTTTATGACCTCATTTCTTCCATTGGTTTAGTTGCAAACCCAAATTTCAGAGTCTCTTCTGACATCTATTTAGTCTTTCTTTGTAATGTACCTTGCTTTCTTCATGCCTGATGTTCTTGATATTGTCCCATAATTTATCTGGTCTTTGGTCATTAGGGCTCAGTGCATCAAGTCTATCTTCTAGATGATCTCTAAATTCAAGTGGGATTGTCTCAAGGATGTACATTGGTTTTCATAGATTCGTATTAATTTTCTTCACCTTCCACTTGAACTTTCATATAAGCAAGTGATGATCTGTCTTGATCTTGTAAAATTCTATCATGGGATCTCTTGCATTATTTTTTTCTCCATTGCCATCTTTCCAAAATGATGATTCTTTTTCTTTGTTTCCAACTTTCACACTCCAATCATAAGTACCCATCAAAAAGTGCTCATTGTATGTTTGATCAATTTCAGATTGCAGAAATCAGCACACATATTTTTTCAACTTCTTCATCATTAGCATTAGTGATGGATGCAAAAATATAAATAATACTCCCATTTGCTCATCCTCCTTGTGGGAAAATTGATATTATCCCACATCTGACAGTGTTATGTTCCAAGATAGACTGTGAAATGTTGTTGTTTTTTTTTACAATGAATGTGACACCATTCCTTTTCCATATTTCATTCCTGGCATAGTAGATTATATATTTCAAAATGGTCAATACCAGTTTGTTTCAGCTCACTTATGTCCAGGATATCTCCCTTCATGAATTTTAGTTCTTTTTGATAACTTCAAATTTCCTAGATTTATATTTTATACATTTCTTATTCTGATCATTAACAGATATTTGCAGCAGTTCTCACTTTGAGTCATGCTACTTCTGTAAATTAAGGGTTCATAAACTTTACTTCATCCATATCCCTAATGTTTACACTAGGCAGCTCTTCCCAAGTCTTCTTTAAATGCCTTCCAACCTGAGGAGTGTATCTATGATGAGGGGGTAGAAATTCATAAAATAGCAATGGAATGATGCACAACTTGAACAATGTATTCAGTTCAATGTATTCAATTCCCTAATATTAATGTATTCAATATCCCTAAATTGTACGTACAGAAATGATTGAATTAGGGTATGTTTTACTGTGTGTATTCTCAACTGCAACAAAATAATAACATTTGGAAGGGAAAAGAGTATAGCTATATTCTGAGACACCTATAGTCTGACACACATGAGTAGGAATTGAATGAATGACAACTGGTGTGTGTGTGTGTGTGTGTGTCCTGTTAAAATAGAAATTGAAACCCTTATTGCAACACTGAAAAAGTCGTGGTTATGCAGTAGTTAAGTTCCTGACTGTTTACAGAAGAGTTGGTTGTTTGAACACAGCAGCTGCTTGGAAAGAGAAAGACGGAGCAGTCGGCTTCCTCTACGGCGGTTACAGTACCAGGTAGTTCAGCTCTGCTTTACAGGGTCACTTTGAGGTGGAATGGGCTCTATGGCAACAGGTAATTTTAACACAAAAAGAGATGGGGTAATTTGCTGTAAGTTCCCGAGGGCAGATGGAATGGAGAACCCTTGGAAGAGCTCATCAGCTGTCAGCCTCAGAGCGAGGCAGATCATCGAGCACAGTACTAAAGGACTGACTGACTGCACCTTGTGGAAGCACATCAAGCAGCGCAATCAGTTGTTGCTTTAGGAAGACAATGTTGGCCACAGTTGGTTGATGGACCGGGGCTAGGGGTGAGATGAAGAAGCAGAGAGGCCTTTTTGACAAAAATCCAGTTCCCAAATCAGGAGAGCCTAAACTCAGACAGTGTATTTGGGATAAGCTTGGAGGAGTGGCTGTGAGAAACCTCTGAGAAATGGATTTAAGTGAAACAAAATTCACTAATAAGAAGAGTCCTAGAAGACTGGGCAGGGGGCAGTGAAACCTTTGTTAGCTGAGAATGTGGGGTTTGGAGGGGTGATTCCTAACCTTTGACATGAGTCAGAATAGTCCCAGTGTTGGAAACAAGAACTTTGGCATTGCTGATAGACTTGACTTGGAGTCCTCCATATCTACCACTCACCTGATGGTGCAGTGGTTATGCATTGGGCTATAATCTGCATGGTTGGCAGTTCAAAACCACCACCAACAGCTTCTCAGGAGAAAGACTAAGCTTTCTCCCCCTGTAAACAGTTACAGTCTCAGAACCAGTCAGGGGGTCACTTTGAGTCAGCCTTGACACAATGGCAACGAGGGAAATAACCTTGGCTACTTCACCATCTTCATTATGCTTCCAGCTCTTTATGGGTCAAAAATGGGAGATACTCATAGATCATGCCTCAAAAGGTTACTGAAATCATGAAGTCAACCAAGGCAAGTAAGCGTGCTGAGTCCAAGGGCTGGCACGAGGTAAAACAGCCAGTTGCCATGAAATCAATTATGACGTTGGCCAACCCACGCTAAACATGGTGCTGTCGAGTAGAATTGCACCTCATAGGGAATTTGAGGCCACCCCCTTTTGGCATCAGCTTGCCAGGCCTTTTTCCAAGACACCCTCGGGTGAGCTCAATTGCCAACCTTTCTATTAATAGTTGAATACTTAACCTTGTGTACCACCAGGTGCTCCATCAGAAAACACCAAAATTTGCTAGTAAGGAGGAGAAGCCATCAAGGGTCACTTTGAAAACCTGATCAAATCTATGTGTCTCTTTCCCAAGAAAAAAATGCATAGGTGGTATGCACCCCTTCAGGCATGTGTATGTACACACACGCACACACATACACCCACTATGTTTTTTGCATAAAACTTCCATAGAACATTGACACTCTGCAGCCATTCTTGAACCCTTTGTCCCTGGATTCCAGTTTAAAACACCATATTTCCATAAAGATGCCCTACAAAAATTTGGAAATATGGGTCTAGAACCCCAGAGAAAAGTCAAGACCAAAGAATGAAATTGGGAGTTGCCAGCATTGGAGACATCTCCAGGGATTGAACAAGGCTAGGGAGAGCAGCATCCTGAAACATGGGTTTGGAAGGATGCTAGCTTTTTCCCAGAGGCCAGGGGAGGAGGGCAGGACTGGACTCAGCAAAGTGTAGAACAGTTTCCCATCCCCAAGAAGGAGACCCGGCGCTGGCTTCCTCCCATTTTAATCAGAGCTGAATAATGTCTGGGTCTTTATTTAGGGACATAAACAAACACAACGAATCATTTCAAATTTCATTGAACTCCATTTCACAATCGAATCATCTGTCTTATTTAGAAGCTGTTTCTCAAGCTGTTCAATTTAAATTTGTCCTTTTGTGTCCTCTCTAAAAATTGTATTTCCCAAACCAAATCCATGGCACACATTTGGGGGGGAAAGAGATTATTTTTATGACTTATGAATTTATTTATGAGAACTTTTACAAACACACACACACAAATGTTATTTATGTACTTTCAACAAATTGACTTTATAGCAATGCACAACATTACCTTTCACCATGGGAACTCTGGAAATTTCCATGCATATGACTCAGGTTTACGGGGATCCCAGTGGGTCCCACTGATGGGCACAGATTAGTGACTGTTACTATTAGTTTCTTTCCCCCTTTTAAGTCTGGGTTTAATAGAACAAAGGAAAAAGAAGGGGGAAAGGGAGGGATGCAGGGGACAAAATAGCAAAGGCAGTGTGGTGATGGCATCAGCCATCCCATTTGTCAGCCACAACCACCCGGGACAGGCATGCTGGGGTTTGTGGGCCTCCTTGCCTCCTAGTTTTGTGGTAGTTGATGTCTATGGGTTTTGGTTTTTCTGTCTTAATTGGTTTGTGTGTTTTCATAGACATTTAGGGAGTTTTCTAAACCATCCTGTCGCTCTCTTTCCATCTTTGATGCCTTAATGAGCAAATACATTAAATCTCCTTCTGGTGATGGAGTCAAATTCTGCTTTCCATGAATGGGTTTCTCTGGGCTCATCATCGATGGTATGAAGGGGATGTGGGCTCAAAGCCACAGAGAGTGGCAATTGAGTCCAATGTAAATTAGGCTCTGAATCTAAATATGAAATTTAAGGGAGGAAAGTTCAATACTTTGTTGTTCTTTCAGTTTTCTTTTCTTAAGTCTAAGAGTGATATATGATTAAAATATCTTTCAGTAGCTATGAAAACAAATTCTTTTAAGGCCTAAGAAACATTGTTTATTTAGCTAAATTGTCATAGTGTTTTGGCTTCAGTAATACATAAAATGAGCATGTGTCTTAAAATCAGTTGTGGTCGCTATAATAAAACACTGCAGTCCTGTGTCAATCAGCTTTTTTACTCCTTAGTCTCCTTATCTGTAAGCCTCCATTGCTATGGAGTCGATGCCCACCCACAGTGCCCCAATCGGACAGAGCCGACTTGATCTTTAGAGTTTCCGAGATGGTGGTCTTTATGGGAGCAGGCAGCCCTATCTTTCTGCTGAGGATCAACTGCTGCCCTTGTCATAAGTAGCCCAACGTGTAACTCACTGTGCCAATTGGGCACCCTTATCAGTAAAGTGGGTATTAAATGCCCCATCCTAATTAGTTACCACGATACATCATGAACATCTCCTTTGTAGGGTTTGTTTTGCAAAATTAATGCTGAGCTTTTTGAGAGCCTGTGTGTAGCTATTATTACTGCATTGTCAGAAAGTGAAACAGAGACTGAGCCAGAGGAAGTGACATGCCCACTGCTCATTGGCTATAGTCTGGAATTTTACCCCAAGGCTTCCTAACCCCAGCACTCTTGGCATTCTATCCAATTACCCCTCCTTCAGACGTCCTGGTGGTGCAACAACTGAGCTGCTAATCTCAAGGCTGGCAGAGCTCCTCGGGGACACGGTGGGAAAAAGTTTGGCAATCGGTTCCCAGAAAACCTACATTTCAGGGAACCTTCTGATAGGCAGATAGGCAGGGATGGGATGTCCATTGACATATGCCCAGGAGAGCCAAGCATAGAACAAAAGCCTAGGTTTTCCTTCTGGTGGGCACAGATGTTCATTAAACCTGGAGCAGCCCACCTGGGCCAGGTGATTGCAATTCAGCCAATGGGATCCACCTGGGGTTGTTCACCACGCCTCCCCCGGGAATCCTTGAAAAGGCAGAAACCCAGAGGGAGAGGAGTCTTTGGGAGGAAAACTTGGGAGAGAGATCTTTGCGTGACCACGAGCAGTCTCTGCCAGGCCGCATGGTCAGAGGAATCCTATGGGTGCCGTGTAAAACCTGAAGCTTCTTTAACTCTCATTAAATTCACTTGGATCATGAGCCAGGCTTTGGCATGAATTCTTTCTCGTGCGGAGCCAAGGATCAAGGTGTAACTCTAGCCCAGAGAGAGAGATCTTACCCTTCCATACCAGTTTTACTCTGTGACATAGGGTCACTGTGAGTAGAAATCAACTCAAAGGCACCTAGCTACAACAACACCCTTCCTTGGGATTGCTAATGTCAGCGTTCATTGTAGGAGACAATACAAATTCAGTGAGTCTGTGCCAAACCATCCTCTCCAAGCCCTGGGTGTGTCATTTCACACAGCCTTCAGGCAACATTGTGAACAAGCTACTTGCAACCAGTCAGTGGTGACACATAAACTGTGGTAACAAAACAATCCCAGAATCTCAATGGCTTAACACTACTTCAGCATGACATTTCTGACCGAAGACTCCCTCTCAAGCCTGGGCCCATCCAGGCCACCTCTCACAATGCCCCTGGGCCCCACAAAGAGTGGTGATTCTCCCTGACAGGGGCATCATGCTAAAAACAATCTGGCTTGCAGCCTAGGCGGAGAACTCTCAGCAGAGTCAACAATTGGGGAGTGTTAGACTTTCTTGGAAAAACGGCGTAGGAATAAAAGGGGTGTGAGGGAAACCAGCCCCTAGCACATCATCACAAGTCTGGTAGGCACAATTGTATGTGATAATAAGTAACGATTATAGCATGAGAGATAGAAGAGAGATTGAAATAACGGAGTCGGCACATTTCATGGTAGCATGCTCACCTCAGCCTCACTTGGTGGTCCACATGGAGAGAGAGAGAGAAATTTATTGTTAACCAAGTCTTTTATATTCTCTGGGGACGTGCAAGCCCCCTAATTACAGGTGAAGATATACATCAGAGGAAAGGGTTGTGCTATAGGTAATACAGTAATAGGAGGGGGTGATCCAGGGGTACATACGCTATTGGAAGATGAGGGAATAAAGATATACATGTGGCAAGATGGGCAGACCCTAGATTTATGATGGCGGCCTAACTTTGGTTGTCACTGAGCATGTTTGACTTGTTCTCTGGCTCACTATAGAAGCCATTATCAGTAGGGTGTAAACCTCATCTACAGGGACCAGATTGATGGTCTCAAGTCTTTAGGGAGAAGTAGCCCATTGTTTTTAACAGCAGGGAGTGGGCCCTACTTGTGGTGGGACCAGACAGTTGTCTGGCAACTGACTGCCTTCAGGAAGGTAACTTGACAATCATTTACCATTAGCTGCAAGCAGTGTCCTAAGTCTAACATATATTTGGGGGAGATGACTTGGGAGAAATCTTTGTTTCCTACAAGGAGGCTATACATAAGCCTACTTGTATTAGTTAAGGTAGACCAGGTTAGGCTTTGACTGTCAGTAAACATTAAGGTTTATGAATCACTCACAGAAAGACTAGCTTAATGGCTCAGCTTTCCTTTAGTAGGGCTTTCTAGAACTCAATGCCCCAAGGCAAAGGCCAGAATCCCCAGAGATATGCAAAGAGACACCTCTTGAAGTCGGAAGTGGCTTCTATTGCTTCCTCTGACATCTCAGTGGCTATAACATGTTTGCATGACTTTCCGTACAGATGCAATCAAGGCTGCAGAATGTGCTCCCCCTCTATGCCCGATTAGCAAAAATCATGAGGTGAGCACAGTCTTGATTCTGTTGCTGACAATAATAAATAAGGTAGAACACAAAACAACATATCTCAAATGTTAATAGGCTTTATTGTCCAATAATTATTTTTATGGGGTAGTTATTCTTTGTTTTTGGTTGTTGCTATGTTAGGTTTCAGGAGGTGGTAATACCTTGGTTTTTGGCTTCGCACAATAAAAGAATTCATGCCAAAGCCCGTTTTGTATTCCAAGTGGGTTTTTATGAAGGATAGCACCAGTTTCAGGTTTAACAGTCTCAGAGGGTTCACAATTGGGCTCAAACAACTACATGGAAAAGAACACTCGTGTATGCAGATACTGGGGTGGGGGGGCAGATCCAGGAGGCTGGAAGTCCAAGAATCCTAGAGGCTGACACGTGGGTCAAGAGACTGTGGTCCTTTAGTAGGTCCAAAGCAGGTGCATGTGAGTCCACGAAGGGGAGCAAGACCCTCCCCCTTCCCCTGCCTCTGACCAGGAGCAGGTGAAGAGAGCATCCCAGAGCATGTTCCTTGTCTTTATTTTAGCCCACTCCCTGGCTGTGCAAAGGTGTGGCTGATGGTATTAGTTGATCCCATTGGCCCATTGACTGAGTTAGGTCCATCTGGGTGATGCCCTGAGCCTGGGCCTAATTTGGCCCATCCAGGTGTATCTCCCTTCTGGTTTGGGGGCTTGAGTGGGAGCATGCTCAGTTTGGGCTCTTCACAGGTGTCTAGGGTTGCCTGATTTCTTTCCAACCTCCTCTATGGTGACCTTTGCAGGCATGGCGGGGGGTGGGGGGTGGGGAGGATAACCGTCTGTCCCTAAGCTAACTACCTACCAGCTGCTGTTCCTAAAATAGTAGTGTTTCCCAAGTGGGTTGTAATTTTGAAAAGAAATCATCCAGCTCCTATTTCCTCCATTTTCTGAATCTCAAGAATCTGAGATTCCTTAGGTATCTCCTCCTGAAAGAAGAAGCAATTGGTCTGGTGATGGTGTGGGCTGCAGAGCCCAACCACTGCACTTTCTCTCTGAACGATGTAGGATGATTTCCCCAACCTTTCTTTTCCTTGACTTCCTCACCTGTAAAACGAAGAAAAATATAAACTCAAACTATGATGGTAAAGCGTATGAGCCAACTTGACTAGGCTAGAATTCCCGGTATTTGTGATTATACTTTTTTGTGTGGCATTATGCAATTATTCTCCATTTTATGTGTTGTATAGCCTCACTTTTATATGTTAATAAGACAAGATGCTTTGAGGACTAAGGTGCACCTGACACAAGGCATGGTATTTTCAATTGCCTCGTATACAGGTAAAAGTTGGACATTGAATAAGGAAGACCATAAAAAAAATTGATGCCTTTGAATTGTGGTGCTGGAGAAGAATATTGAAAGAACCATGGACTGACAAAAGGATAAACCTACCTGTCTTGGAAGAAGTATGACCAGAGAGGTTCTTAGAGGCAAGGATGGATGGCAAGATGTTGTCTCCCATACTTTGGACTTATTGTCAGAACGGACTAGTCCCTGAGAAGGACATCATATTTGGTAAAGAGGAGGGGGATTGAAAAGAGGAAGGGTCTCAAGGAGATGGATTGGCATAGTGGCTGCAACAAGGGGGTCATGAACAGGAACAATTGTCAGGATGGTGCAGTGCTCTATTCTGTTGTGCAGAAGAGGGCTCTTGTGGGTAGGAACCAACTTGATGATATTGAGCAACAACAAAGCAAGATTTAGGCAGGGTGTGTCCTGAGTCACAGTCTGACAAAAAGGAATATTCGAGTCTCCCCCACCCCCCCTTCCTCAAGGTCTACCCCTTACTCTCACGTAAGGGAAATCTTCTGGTTGTGATTCACACTCAATCTATAACCTGGCAGACTTGCCATTGTTTTGGATCCTGCATCTGGCTCATCATCATCATCTATGACCTTTGGTTGTTGGCCCTTAAATTAGCATCTGACTGGGTCATTCTGAGATTCACCAACTTCTGCAGCCATGTGAGTCAATAGTCTGTTGTCTGACATGCAAATTTTGAGTTCAACAGCCTTGCAACCCGGAGAATCAGTAGACAACTCCAACCTGACACTTGAGCCAAGAATAGGGGATTTGCCAGTCTCTCCATAACTGCATGATCCACTTCCTTGAGAGCTCTCTCTCTCTCTCTCTCTCTCTCTCTGTATAAATAAACACACTTAACTGGTTTTGTTTCTCTGTAGAGCCAAGCCTTTAAGATATAAACTCAAAGGTAGTTGTGAGGATTAAATAATGTGATAAATATAAAGCACTTAGCAAGCTTACTAAAGACAAAGACAGAAAACAAAATACTCTGTTGCGTTGACGCCAATTCAGAGCAACCCTCTAGAACAGTGTAGAACTGCCCCATAGGGGCTTCCAAAGCTGTCAGTCTTCAGGGAAGCAGACTGCCTCACCTTCCTCCCTCAGAGTCACCACTGGGTTTGAACTACTGACCTTGTTCTTAGCAGCCCAACACTTAACCCATTGTGCTACTGGGGCTTAGACTTAGTCAGTTCGGTGGGATAAAAAATGACTACAAACGGCATTGCACTCTCAGTGCCCATCAGAGACTTTGCGTATCTATTCTGTGACACGTAACGCATTGTTGAGGGATGACTCCCCCCTCCCCCTTGAGAACAGGAATCACATTCCATTAATTCTTAAGTCTTCAGCGTAAAGCACAATCCCTAGCATAGTGTCTGAGTTATCCAGTGATCCTTTAACATAGGTTCCAACATTCAGCAGCTCCATGCACAGGATAGCAGAACCAAAGTGCAAGTGTGCCTGCTCTGGCCCCATCTCCATGACAGGTATGTTTTAGCCCATTGTTGTAGTCACTGTGCTAATTCATCTCACCGAGGACTTTTTCTTTTTCACGTGTGCTTTACCTAAATACTATCCTTCCCCAGGGATTGGCTTCTCCCCTTCATAAACTCAAAGTTTGTGAAACAAAGTCTCACCATCTTCAAGGACTCTGGCTTTGCTTCCTTTGAAAGCGATTGATTTGTTCATTTTTCTGGTGGTCGATGGGTATGTGCAAAAGTTTTTGCCAACAACCTAATTAAAATACATAATTTTTCTTCAGTCTTCCTTGTCAGTATTTCCCTCGCATATGAGGTGATTAAAAATGCCATGGCTTGAGTCAAGCGCATGTTAATCATCAAAGCGACATAGTAGCTGTAAACTTTAAACAGGTCGTTTGGAAAAGATTCGACCAGTGCAATTAATCATTTGGTTTCTTGACTGCTCCTTCCATGGGCACTGATTGTAGATCCAAATAAAATTGAATCCTTGACAACTTCATTCTTGTCTAGTATCAGAGCTTCAACCTTGAGGACCCCATTTTCAAAAGGCGATGGATGAGTGTGAGAGCTCCAGAACCATTTGCAGAGTCCCCACATGGATTAAGCCTCCATCCAATTCCTCTGCGTGGTCTTGCCCTCAGGCAATGTGCACTGGAAAGTGGATCACCTCCACACCCCTGTCTTCCACCAGCCCAGGAAGGCCAGTTCAGTCTCCTCTAGGGCCTGCCAAGGTGTGCCCTTGATGGGATCCCCATACTTGGGAATCCCATACAGGGGAGTCCCATAATCATGGCTGCCTTGGTTGGAAGTCCCTAGACCAATCTTCTGTCATATATAACGTACTTGTCCCAGTCATGTTTCATTCCCTCTTCTGCAGTGCCCCCTGTAACTGTAATGTATTGATCCACTATCCATCATGGATTTTTGACACTTTGTTTTCTTATCCAGGGCTTTTTAAAGTGATTGTGTGGCTATAAATCCTTACATGGCACCATGATTTGTGTTAATAGTCTCCCTCATCTGGACGATAACTCTTTGTCTCGTTGTTGTTCTGTTTAAAACTTAATAAGTGTTCTACTTAAATTATAATAAATATTTGGAGTCCCCTTTGTTCCCTGAAACAATCTCTGTTGATCAGAATGTGTCTTATTGGTGCAGTTATCGGGATTTTTGTTTCTGTATGTTGATGTGTAATCCATAATGATTTTCTTTAGAAAGAGGTGTGGGGAGGAGATGAGCCAGTCATGGTGCAGTATAGGAATGATGAAACATACAACTTTCCTCTAATTCTTTAATCCTTCCTCCCTGCCACTATCATGATCCCAATTCTACCTTAAAAATCCAGATAGACCAGAGGATGTACACTGGTGCAGATAAGAGCTGGAAGCACAGGGAATCCAGGGCAGATAAACCCCTCAGGACCAATAATAAGAGTAGCCATACCAGGAGGGGAAGGGGAAGGTGGAGGAAAAAGGGGGAATGTTTCACAATTATGTACATATAACCCCCTCCCTGGGGGCGGACAACAGAAAAGTGGGTAAAGGAAGTGTGAGACAGTGTAAGACATGACAAAATAGTACTAATTTATAAATTATCAAGGGTTCCTGAGGGATGGTGGGTGGGGAGGGAGGGGAAAATGAGAAGCTGATACCAAGGGCTCAAATAAAAAGCAAATGTTTTGAGAATGATAATGGCAAGAAAGTACAAATGTGATTGACAAAAAGGATGTATGCATGAATTGTGATAAGAGTTGTAAGAGCCCCCAATAAAATGAGTTATAAAAAAGAAAGAAAGCAAGCAAGCAAGAAAGAAAGAAAGAGGTGCTTTAAGTCCTCTTCAAGTGACAATTTTTTTCATTTGGATATAGCAGGGTTTTCTGCTAATTGTTTTATTAGGGTTTCATACAAATCTTATCATAATCCATACATATATCAATTGTGCAAAGCACATTTATACATTCATTGGCCTCATCATTCTCAAAACATTTGCTCTCCACTTAAGCCCCTGTCATCAGCTCCTCATTTTCCCGTCCCTCCCCGCTCCCCCTTCCCTCATGAACCCTTGATAATTTATAAGTTATTATTTTGTCATATCTTGCCCGGTCCTACATCTCCCTTCACCCACTTTTCTGTTGCCCATCCCCCAGAGAGAAGGTAACATGTAAATTCTTATAATTGGTTCCCCTTCCAACCTACGCTCCCTCTACCCTCCCAGTATTGCCACTCACACCACTGGTCCTGAAGAGATCATCCACCCTGGAATCCCTGTGTTTCCAGTTCCTATCTGTACCAGTGTATATCCTCTGGTCTAGCCAGACTTGCAAGGTAGAATTGGGATCATGATAGTGGGGTGAGGAGGGGAGGGGAGGAAGCACTTAGGAACTAGAGGAAAGTTGGATTTTTCATCGTGGCTACATTGCACCCTGACTGGCTCGTCTCCTCCCCAAGACCATTCTGTAAGGTGATGTCCAGTGGCCTAAAAATGGGCTTTGGGTCTCCACTTCACACTGGCCCCCTCATTCACTATGATAAGTTTTTTTGTTCTGATGCCAGATGCCTGATCCCTTCGACATCTTGTGATCATATAGGCTGGTGTGCTTATTCCATGTGGCCTTTGTTGCTTCTGAGCTAGATGGCCACTTGTTTAACTTCAAGCCTTTAAGACCCCAGATGCTATATCTTTTGATAGCCGGGCACCATCAGCTTTCTTTACCACATTTGCTTATGTGCCCGCTTTGTTTTCAGTGGTTGTGTTGGAAAGGTGAGCATCATAGAATGCCAGTTTAATAGAACAAAGTATTCTTGCATTGAGGGAGTACTTGAGTGGAGGTCCAATGTCCTTCTGCTACCTTAATACTAAACATATAAAGATATGCACATAGATCTATTTCCCCATCCTCATATATAAATATATTTGCATATGTACATGCCTTTATCTAGACCTCTATATATGCCCTTTGCCTCCCAGCTCTTTCCTCTATTTCCTTAGACTTTCCTCCTGTCCCACTATCATGCTCAGTCCCCACCTGGGTTTTAACAATTCCTCTTGGTTACATTACCCTTGATCACGCCCTACCAGGATTCCCACACTCTCCTCAACATTGATTTGGATCACTTGTCTTTCCCTTGTATAGCAGGTTGTTAATGAGTCTTTCTCCAATCCTGATTCTACCTTCTCCATCATAAGGTCCAGCTCTGTAGCGCTGGCAGGATTTTAAATTGCCCACCTCTCGGTTAAAAGTCAAGCTCTTGACCATTGTAGCAGGAGGCTTCCTTACAGTCAGTGGAAATAATGACAATTTACACAGTACAGGTCTACAGGGTTGACTATCCTATCTGTTAGGCCTTTCTTCTTTAAAGGATCTAGTTAAATGCATTTTAAATGTTGAACTTTTACATTCAACCTAAGTTTTCATATTGGGCATATTTATTGATAACTGAATATCAGTAAATGGGAAACAGAACATTTAATGGCTGGTATAAAACAGTTAAATGTTTGTGAAAGGCATTTGGATGCTCAGTGGAGTTGGGGGAGGATACCTTCTGGGAGGCCCAGGTGAAGGAAAAATAGATGAGTCTCTGTAATTTTCTAAATGGATATTTCAATTTGCTGCTTCTAGTCAAGAATCAGGGTAAATTAGTTGTCTTTAACAACTGCCTTTGGAATTAATCAGTATTCATGGTCACTATGCACTTATTTCCTGAATGGAAAATACCTATTAGCATGAATATTCAGACAGCACCTTAGGTCATTAAAACTCCATTTGTTCTACAAAACAGACCACTTGGTGCTTTGGGAACCAACCTCTTTAAGTTGGATCAACAACAGGAACTTCTTGACCTTCAAAGGCCATCTTTTGAGATCAGAGTAACAGGTGAGGTTGTATCTATTTCCTGGAAGAGTTATGGCCTAGAGCTGGGAGTTTAAACCCTTCTTGATTAATTTCTATTTCATCTTAATTTCCCAGGATTATCAGAATTCTAAACTCTGTCATAAATTACAGCTTCATAATAGCCAGGGCCAAAGTGTCTGCTTCCTGGAATTGAGAAGTGTAGTCGCTTATAGATGAGCTGAGACCACCCGTGTGTTTCTCAAGCTCCATGGATATTTTTATAGCTCCATAAAAGATATTTCTGGCAACAGAAGCCCAGTGCTACAGCAGTCTTAAAGAAAATTCACTGCCTGTCAGCAGGTCCAGAACGTGAGAAGATGGAATAAGAGAAATTCAGCCTGTGAACCCCAAGAGAAAGGACACAGATTTCCCCAGTGCCCCATAAGATCGTCATCCCTGATTTCTTTTCATTTTCCCTCCGATTAAAGTGTTCTGGCTGCTTTGTCTTAGCAGGAGCCTCCTAAGGAATGAAAGAGAAACAGGAACAAAAAGGAGCTACCCGGCAGCATGGAATTAGCATGGGTTTCTACTCCCATGAAAATGTTCAGTCTTAGAAACCCAGAGGTCACTTCTACCGTGTCCTAGGGGATCATTATGAGTTGGAATCGACTGGAGCGCAGTGAGCTGAGTTTCATTATCATGCAGGTGTAGTGTAGAAGTGGTTCAGTTGTTGAGTTCTTGCCTGCCAGGCAGGACGTCCAGGTCCACTTCCCAGCAAGGCACCTGATGCATAGCTACCACGCATTTCTCTGTCAGTGTAGACTTGGGTGTGATATGATGATGAACAGGCTAAGGAGCTGCCAGCCTAAGCGGGACTAGAAAGAAAGGCCTGGCGATCTATTTCCAAATATCAGTCAGCGAAGCACAGCAGTGCCTACTCCCATCAATCGTGGGGTGGCTTAGGGGCTCAGGTGGCTTTGGTTCCCTTGTGCCCGGGGTTGCCATGAGTCAGTAATGGACTCCACAGGAGCCAGCAACTATGCACTCCTACCCTGACCTCAGTCACAGTGGGGAGAAATATGCTGACATGTGCATCCAGAAAGATTTGTTCTATCCTTTATGACTAATATGCAGACTAATAAATTGTGTGGACCATTAGTCTTTACACTGAGAGCAATTGTGAAAGTAGGCATGATTATGAGAGAGGGAAGAGTGCTTAGAACTTATTGTTCAAATGAGTAAACCACGACTCCCCAAAATGTGGCAGTACACTTGCTCTCCACAGCACAGTTATGAAATCCATGCAAATAGCACCATTACAGGAAACTAGCAACATGACCCACAGGGACATTGTGTTCTGTGTTGGGTTTCTAGCCACAAAATCAATCGCTGGTAACCACCAGCTGCTCTCTGGGGAAAGGAGCAGGCTTTCTGCTTCTGTAAAAACGACAGTCTTGGAACCCACAGGTGCCATGAGTCACAATTGACTCAATGACAGTGCGTTCAGACATATGGTCCCAGTGATAATGATCATTCTTATCAGAGGTTGATAATATTTCCTTGCATTTCACCTGTGTAATCAATCACATTCCATCTGTGTAATAAATATGACTCTCCATTTTCTTTAAAGTTTCTTCTTAAAAAAAAAATCATTTTATCAGGGGCTCATACAAGTCTTATCACAATCCATACATACATCAATTGTGTAAAGCACATTTGTACAGTCATTGCCCTCATCATTCTCAAAACATTTGCATCACTTAAGCCCCTGGCATCAGCTTCTCATTTTTCCCCCTCCCTCCTTGCTCCCCACTTCCTCATGAACCCTTGTTAATTTATAAATTAGTATTTTGTCATATCGTACACCGTCCAATATCTCCCTTCACCCACTTTTCTGTTGTTCGGCCCCCAGGGAGGAGGTTATATGTAGATCTTTCTAATCGGCTCCCCCTTTCCACCCCAATCTCCCTCCACCCTCCCGGTATTGCTACTCTCACCACTGGTCCTGAAGGGATCATCTATCTGCCCTGGATTCCCTGTGTTTCCAGTTCCTATCTGTACCAGTGTACATCCTCTGTTCTAGCCAGATTTACAAGGTAGAATTGGGATCATGATAGTCAGGAGGGGGAAGGGGAAGAAGCATTCAGGAACTAGAGGAAAGTTGTATATTTCATCATTGCTACACTGCACCCTGACTAGCTCATCTCCTCCCTGTGACCCTTCCATAAGGAGATGTCCAATTGCCTAAAGATGGGCTTTGGGTCTCCACTTCGCACGCCCCCCTCATTCACAATGATATGATTTTTTTGTTCTGATTGTGCCTGATACCGGATTCCTTCAACACCTCATAATCGCACAAGCTGGTGTGCTTCTTCCACGTGGACGTTTTTGCTTTGGAGCTAGATGGTCGCTTGTTTACCTTCAAGCCTTTAAGACCCCAGACACCTACATTTTTTGATAGCCGGGCACCATCAGCTTTCTTCACATTTGCTTATGCACCCGCTTTGTTTTTAGCGATTGTATCAGGAACGTGATGGCTCTCCATTTTTAAGAACCCCGGAATGGGGCCAACTTTTAAGGCACTCAGCAGTTACCCATAAGATTGGAGCTTGGACTTAATCAGAGTCATTTGAGAAGAAAAGTCTAATGATCTTTTTTGAAAGGTTCCAGCCATCAAGGACTCGATGGGGCCCCTTTCACCATGAATCAGCCTTGAGTTGACAGCAGCTGGAGCCATACTGCTATGAGGGACAGAGGTGAAGAGACGTGCAGTGGCTTTCTCCAGGGGATTTGCCCTTTCTCATTTGTATTACCAGGACTAGGTAATAAGAGTGAAATAAAAAATCCAAGATATAAACGTTTCACAAAATACAAATAAAGTCTGACCACCTACGTTTGCACTGGCTTCCTGTGGCTACTGAAACAAAGGACCACAAACTGGGTGGCTGTTAACAACTCATATTTATTGTCTCTGAGTCAACAAGGTCCCAGCAGGATGATTTCCTTCTGAGGGCCGTGAGGGGAAATAAGTTCTCTGAACTTCTAGCAGCTCCCAGCACTGCACAGGACTGCTTCAATTATAGCTCTGGTGATTTTCATCTGACCATCTTTCCTGTGTATTGCTTTGAGTCGCCAGATCTCCCTCTTCTTCTAAGTACACCAGCCATTGGATTTAGTGTCTACCTGAAACCAGCACCATCTCACTTTAGCTTCATTAATTGTTACCATGAAGGCTATATTTCCAAATGAAGCCACATTCACAGATAGAAGGGTTAGTTAGGGTTTTTCATATCTTTAGTGAGGATACAATTCAATCTACACTCATTTATTCAAATATTCACCAAGTACTTGCTATGTATCAAATGCTCGAGATAGGAGCTGAGGTCCCACACCGTGAACCAACAAGCCCTCAGTGCTCAGACAGCTTTCATTCTGGCCAGAGAGACCGTTAGCAAGAAAATACATCAGCATTAGCCTCATGTCAGGCTGTGCTGGATCTTTGTGGGTTCTTCTCTGTGCTTTGCCCCATGTCTCACGGAGGATTGTCAAGTGTGGAATTACAGAATTGCAGAAGACTGGCATGACTTCCATTTGGACCAGCCCTGTTGATTGACACTTGGGAGGAGGAGAAACTCTGGAAGGTAACATGCACTACTGGGGCCTTTTCCTCCCTCACAATGTTTTGCTCTGGAGACACCAGTTGTTCCTCAGCTTCCATTTCCCTCCTTGCATGGGCCCACCCTGTCTTCTAGCATGTGGTGGCTCTTCCACGTTCTCTTCTCTTCCGCCTCACCTCTTGCTCTGTGGTCATACTTTCCTCTGCCCACTCCACTCCTTCTTTCCTGTTGCCTGTGTCCCTTCTGCCTGGAGGAGTGTGTGTGGTGGGATGCTCTCATAGCCCCTCTAACTACAGGCCATCTGCCGCTTGAGAGCCAACAGTAGCCTCCCGTGGGTGGGTCACGCATTGTAATTTGAGGGTCAGGAGAAGCCACTTTTGGCTGCAATGATTTTCTGGGGAGCAAAAATGAAGTTTTATGTTCAAAATTGCCTTTTCATTCCTTCTGCTTGGTCTTGACCAAATTAAAGTCAGCCAACTCTCTTTTCTCCAGGTTCTTAAACTCTGATTATCCTCACACTTCAGCAAGAACTGGAGGAAGATGGAGTGTGCTTTTCCTACCAGCTTTCCTCGGGCTCAGTTGGCCACAATGCCTAAAATATCCGGTCTGTGCCACTAGGCTTCACCATGAGCTTTCCCCCTTTTCTATAGGTCAAGACCCAGATACCAAAGACAAAAATGTTATGGTCAGGTCAATTCCAACTGCTGGTGGCGTTTGTGTTGGAGGGTAGAGCTATTCTGTAGACTTTTCTTGGCTACAGTACTTATGGAAGCATTTCACCAACCCTTTGACCCCCAGAGCTGCTGGGTGGTTTTGAACCACCAATCTTTAAGTTAGTGGCAAAACACAAACCATTGGTGCTACCCAGGGACCTTGGCAAGACACAAACCCACCACATTTCCATTCAGGGCCTCAGAAATGAATAATTGATTTCTTTATTCACACTGAGCAATCAGAACCAAAGGCTTATTCATCAAATTTCCATTAAGCTTTTCTTTGTCCTCTCCTAAAGTTGCTGAGTTTTGGCCCACTCTCAGCCTGAACCAACATTTTGGAAAGAATAATATTCCTTGAGCTTTTAACGTTTATGATAAAATATTTTAATATGCAGTTTCTGAAAGCTTAAAAAACCTTCATGAAACTACAGGGACAATGAATTATTTAATGTGGCCCTTGCAGCCAATGTCTCTAGCTCCCATCAAAAAAACCTCTTCCTGTATGGGTCTGGAGAGAAGGTTGGGGAAGATATAGATAGGCTTCCCCTATGAATAACTGTGCAGATAGGACTTCCTGGAGTGCCATCTGCTATGTGGAAAACAAGCCCTCTGAAGAGGAGGAAGAGGGCTTTCAGTGCCAGCAAGAGCCAGGAGTTGAGTGTGTCTTCTGATCAAGATCCCAGCCAGATGTCAGAGGAGCAGCAGCAGGAGTCAGAGCATGGAACAGAGTGGAGGACTTACCAACCCATGCAGCAAATAAGGCAGAGTGCTTTTATTCAGGAGACTGTCTTGTGGAACAGGGTGCCTCTGCACATGTAATTGGGGACATTGGACTTGCTGATCTAGGAAAGGGGAGCTGAGTGCCTTCAGACTGAGACTTATAGAGTAGGATGTCCCTGGGCACTTAATCCAGGGAGCTGGGATTGCTAATCCACTGATGTTGAACTGAATACCTTTGAATTGAGACTTCCAGCGGAGTGGTATGCCTCTTTGGGCATTTATTAGCAGACTTGAAAGAACTGTATTAACATGTCCTGATAAACAACTATCCCGAGCATTTCCCCCTGGCATTACAACTTAATTTCCTTAATAAACAATTTTCATCGTGAATATAGTCTGTGAATTCTGTGCAGTCATTACAACGGATATTAGAACCCAGAGAAGTAGAGGAAAGAACATGAATTAAGACAACACAGAACCCAAAAGGAGTTGTGCCAATAATGGCAGTCAGGCTCCCCAGAGCGTTGATGGGAAGAATATTTTGATCAGAGATGTTTTCTCACTCCTTGAGGCACGTATATATGAAAGAGAAAAGCCACTACATTGGTTCATTCTGTTTCCTGTTTAAGAGGCCCTCCCGGAGAATCCAACAATCTTTCCTTGCTTTGCACGAAGTCTTCAGTGGCTAATTCCTCTGACGTAGATAGCGAATTCCTTCTTCAAAGCCTTTGGACATGTCAGAAGAGGCCAGTCCTGGTGAAGCACATCAGAACACGGAGGGGCAGCTGAGAAAAACAAAGAGGAAGGCCCTCAACAAGTTGGAGCGACAGAATAGCTACACTAATGGCCTCCAACACAAGAACAATTCCGAGAATGATGCAGGACCAGGCCAGGTTTCATTCTGTTGTACAGAGGGTCGATATGAGTTGGAAGTCACACGACGACACCTCACAACTCCCAGAGAATCGAAAGAAAGACAAGGCTTTGTAAAGATTCCCAGCCTTGGAACCCCACATGAGCATTTCTACCCTGTCCTAGAGGGTCATTATCAATCAGAATGGACTCAATGGCAGCGAGATTAGATTTTGTGTTTCCCATTTCATGAGGAAGCATATGAGCAAGAACCAATGCCACTGAAGGAAGAAGTGCACACTGCACTGAAGGCATTAGCCACAAGCAAGGCTTCAGGAATTGATGGACTACCCACTGAAATGTTTCAACAAGCTGACGAAGCATGAGAAGCACCCATTTGTCTATGTTAGGACATTTGGAAGACAGCTACTTGGCCAACTGACTGGCAAGATTCATACTTGTAACCATTCCAAAGAAAGATGACCCAACAGTGGACTCAAAACAGAACCATACCATTGCTATCACACGTATCTAAACTTTTGCTGAAGATCATCCAGCAATGGTTGCAGCAGAACAGACAGAGAGCTGACAGATGTTCAGGCGGACTCCGAAGAGAACGTTCACGCAGAATCACAAGGGATAACATTGCTAGTGTGAGCTCTTGGCTAAAAGTAGAGAATATCAGAAAGGTGTTTATTTGTGTATCACTGATAGTGTTAAGGCACTTAATTGTGTGAATCATAACAAACTATGGATAACCCTGAACAGAATGAGACTCCCATAGCATTACATTGCTGTATTCCTATGGAACTTGTACATGTATCCAGAGGCAGATGTGAGAACACAACCAGGGGATACTGCAAGGTTTAAAATCTGGAAAGGTGTGTGTCAGGGCTGCATCCTTTCGCTACACTTATTCTATGTGGATGTTGAGCAAATAATCAGAGAACCTTGCTTATAGGCAGAAGAATTTGACATTAGGATTAGAGAAACGCTTATTAACAGCCCGTGATGTGCAGATAGATGACGCAACTCTGTGTGCTGGAAGTGAGAAGGACTTGAAGCCCTTGCTGATGAAGGTCAAGGGTTGCAGCCTACAGTAGGATTACAACTCAAAGTAAAGAAAGCCAAAATCATCCAACTGAGCCAGGTGTGATAAATAAAAACAAATGTTGACTTTGTCAAGGATTATGTCTTCCTTGAATCCGCAATGAGGGCTCACGGCAGTAACAGTCGGGAGAGTAAATGACATGATGCATTGTGTCAATCTGCTGCACACGGTCTCTTTGAAATGTTATAAAGCAAAGATGCTACTTTGAGGTCTAAGGTGCACCTTCCTCAAGGCATGGCATTTTCAATCACCTCATACATATATGGCAGGAGAAAGATGGGGCTGTCTACTCCCATAAAGAGTTACAGTCTCAGAAACTCACCAGACAGTTCTCCCCTGTCATATAGGGTCCTTATGGATTGGCAGCAACTTGATGGCAGTGCGTTTTTTATTTAACATATGCATTTGAAAATTGGATTTGAATAAGTATGACTGAAGAAGAGCATATGCATTTGAATAATGGTGTTGGAGAAGAATATTCAAAGTACCATGGACCGACAAAAGAATAAAATAAATCCATCTTGGAAGACGTACAGCCAGAATGCTCCTTAGAGGCAAGATGACAGATAAAACTTCATATTATGTACTTTGGACATCTTGTCAAAAGAGTGGTCTCTTTTGCCCCAGAAAAGGGCATCATGTTTGGTTACGTATGGGGAGAGTGGAAAAAAGAGGAAGATCTTTGACAAGTTGGATTGACACGACACAAAGGCTTCATTGATGGGCTCAAAAGTAACAATTGTGAGGATGGCATAGGACCAGGAGGAGTTGGTTGGACAAATGATCATTGAGTCAGAACCAACTTGATGACTCCTACCAACAACAAACAACAACAAAGAATAAGGAGGCTTTGTGGCAAAACAATTAAAGCATGTGGCTGCTAACTGAAAGGTCATTGAGTTGATCTCCCCCAGAAACTCTGCAGCAGAAAAACCCTGGAGCTCTGCTCCTACTAAAACTGCAGTCGGTGACTTTTTTCCTGTAGGATCTCTAGCAGTTGGAATTGACACAACAGCACCCCAGTCACTCAGAGAATAGGCGATCTTCTCCATCCGCCAGGATGATTTACTATCTGATAATGTCACCTTTCCAGCCCACTTCCCCACTGTTTCTCCTAGTCCTGCTTACACTCAGCCTCTGTCAAAGGCAAACCACTTTTCTCTCCCATTCTGAATACTTGCTGATTTTATGCTCAGAAAGCTCTCCCTTGGCTAAAGCTTTCCTCTATCAAAATCTGTATTTTTTTTCAATGTTTAATACTAATTGTTCTGGATTTTGGCTCATAAAATGTTGTTAGAGTAGTACTGTCAAATTTATGTGCAAATGCTAAAAAATTCCAGGAAATTTCAAGCATTCTCTTCAGGGGAAGAAATAGGTGAGATAAGGGCACGGAGATGCTCCTGGGGATACAGCCAGTGACTTGATAGCAATAACCTCCCAGAAGCTGAATTCAACAATACAGTGTCCTTTCTCTTTGTCCTGTAGGATGGTTTAAAGGGTGATGGAGACACCGTCAACCACAATAACCTTCCTGTTAACTCTTGAGAAAACATAAATGCCATTATTTGACACAAATCCTCTTGGATTTTGAAGCATTGCTTAGCTTCCAGGAGTTGCATGTTAAAATGTTTTATATGTAGAAAGCTTTGCAGCAGTTCTCAACCGGTGGGTCGCGACCCCTTTGGGGATTGAACCACCCTTTCACAGGGGTCACCCGATTCATAATAATAGCAAAATTACAGTTATGAAGTAGCAACAAAAATACTTTTATGACCCCCTAACAGGGGTCACCATAACACAAGAAGCTGTATTCCCAGTGTCACGGCATTGGGAAGGTTGGGAACCATTGGCTTAGAGGATACTATTTTCCAAACATGACAGCTAGCAAAATTTCAAGGATCTAAAGGCATGGGTGAAATGGATGGTGGAAATGCTTAAGTGTGTGACTGCTAATCTGAAGGCTGGAGATTTGAGTCTTCTCAGCATTGTCTCAAAATGAATAAATAAAAGGACCGACGATCTACTTTTTAAAGCTCAAGCTCCCACGGAGCACAGTTGTACTCTGCCACAAATGTGTTTCCTATGAGTTGGAATCAACTTGATAGTAACTAGATTGGTTTTAATTTATGGGTATGTAGGTGTTTATAGGGGAGACTCAGAGCTCAAGGGAGAGAACTGAACACCTGAAAGAAAGCATCCAGAGCAAAGCTGATCTACTGTCTTAGATACACACACATGCACGCACATATAGAGATACACACATAATATGCATGTGTATGCATATGTACTTGGACACTCATGTACTTACATACTCAAACATATAAACATGCACAGGAACATATACACATACATATACACTGGCATATTCACATATACACACATGTATGATTGTGAACACATACATGCTCATGCACACTCAAACACTAACACATTCACACACACAAGCAAATAGTTTTCAAACCTCAAACACCGTTTCCATTTTCCCCAAGGGCTGAGGATACCTTTATGACTGTAACAAGAGTTTGTAATGACTCACAAGAGCTATGAATCTGTACTGTGCGATGGAAGCACTGAGCACAGATGCAGGCTCCCTGGGAGACATTTACTGAAGTGGTTGTTAGGTTTTCCTAATTAGATGCTCCTGAATACAGATCTCCTGCTTACAACAAGCTTGTTTTATGTGAAATCACCCCACAAATTCAGTGCAACTGGCACTTCTGTTTATCCACAGACCATCAGCCGAGGTTAGCTGAAATAATTTAAAGAGGCAGTTATGTGCTTCTAGCAAAAAATGAAAAGCAAAGTAATCAACATCCTATGGCCCTTAGCTAGTTGTGCCCAAAATATGCTGGGTTGCAATGCAAGATTTTCCTTCAGCCTGAAGGTGACTGTGGCTTGTCCATCCTTTCAAGTGGCCTCATGACCCTAGGGAATGACCTCCGGGGGCAGGAGTGCTTTTGATAGCAGGAACAGAAGGCAGCTAACCGGACACCTCTTGCTGAGGGGCTGTGGGGAGGAGATGAACCAGGCAGGGTGCAGGGTAGCAACGATGAAACATATAACTTTCCTCTAGTTCTTAAATACTTCCTTCCCCACCCACCCCCACTATCATGATCCCAATACTATCTTGCAAATCTGGCTAGACCAAAGGATGTACATTGGTACATATAGTAACTGGAAACACAGGGAATCCAGGACAGATGACTCCTCCAGAACCAGTGATGAGCGCGGCGATGCCTGGATGGTGGAGAGAATGTGGGGTAGAAAGGGGGAATTGATTACAGGAATTTACACATAGCCTCATCCCTGGAGGAGAGACAGCAACGAAGAGGGCAGGGGGAAACGTCAGACAGTGTAATATATGACAAAATAATAATATATAAACGATGACGGGTTCACGAGGTGGGGGGCGAGTCGGGAGGGAGGGGGAAAATGAGCAGCTGATATTAAGGGCTCAAGTAGAAGGCAAATGTTTTGAGAATGATGATGGCAATAAATGTACATATGTTTTTGACACATTGGATGTATGTATGGATTGTGATAAGAATTGTATGAGCCCCCCAATAAAGTGATTTTTTTTAAAAAAGAAAGAAAACAGCCACTGTATCCTGTCTTTGGGTCATGCCATCAGAGGGAACTACAGTCCCAGGAGGAGCCCTCCTGGGAGAGACATCTAGGGCACCTGGGACTTTCTAAAGGGAGTGGCTTCTGGCTTGAGGTGTCCCAGAACAGCAGACATTCTGGTCGCAATCATCCCTCTGACCAGACCTAGACCTGCTGACTTCACTCCATATCAACTTTGCTCTGTTTGCTGTATTCAAGGCGTTAGTATTTTCAGAAAGTGACCTCTCAGCAAACGCAACACCTGAGAGGCTCACTACGGAGTCCAATGCATATTGGTTAAGCACTTGTCTGCTAACTTACAAGTGAGCATTTTGAATCCACCATTGATTCCACAGGAGAACAGACCTGAAGGTCTTCTCCCTTGAAGATTATACCTTTCAAAGTCTTTGTAGAAGTTCTGTTTGGTCCAATAGGGTGGCTATAAGTTAGAATTGGCTCAAAGGGACACAACATCCACAGCAGAACAAACACTCAAATGAACATTATCTTGGATATTAAGAAGCACATTTGAGTGTAAAGAACAGAAATTTTTCCATCAAGATGGGTACTTGAAAAAAAACCCAGAACACTTCAGCTTACCAGCCAGCCTACAGCTGAGCTGCAGATTCCAACAAAGAAATGAAAGGAAATTTTCAAGTCAAAATAGCTGTCTTGGCCAAGTGATAGGAAGGAAGCTAAGTTTCTGATTGTGCCCTGATTCTTACTCTTTTATTGTGGTTGCAAAAATGCTATGGATGGCACAATATTTGCCAAAGCAACATTTTTCACATGTGCATCTCAGTGAAACCAGTTATACCAACCACACTGCACAGCCATCACTGGGATCTGTTGGCATCATTTCTAGCACCATCAACAACTCCATGTGTCCTAAACAATGGTCCCTCCTCTCCTTCTCTGCTGCTCCTCATACCCACTGTTAAACTCTGATCTCTATGCTTTGCCTACTGTTTGGACTTCGCTTTGTGAAATCACACATTTGTCCTACTGCTATTGATTTCTTTTACTCAGCATTATGTTTTCCAGGTTTGTTCATACTGTAACATGTATTAGAACTTCATTTTTCTTAAATTAGGTGAATAATACTCCATTTAACTATTGTAAGTACTTACACACTCTATTAAGTATGTAAGTACTACATTTTATTTATGCATTCATCTCATAATGGATACTTGGGTGTTTCCTTTCTTTTTCCCCT
Source organism: Tenrec ecaudatus (assembly GCF_050624435.1). NCBI lineage: Eukaryota > Metazoa > Chordata > Mammalia > Afrosoricida > Tenrecidae > Tenrec > Tenrec ecaudatus. Next base: position 214,103,233 of record NC_134531.1, read on the forward strand.
TTTTTCTTTGGCTACTGTGATTAGTACAGTGTGTGAGTCCAGGTTAACTAGAGAAACAAATCCAGAGACACTCATATGTATATGAGAGAGCTTTATATTGAAGAGTAATTATATATTAAGAAAACATCCAAGCCCAGTCCAGATCAAGTCCATAAGTATGATATTAGCCCATATATCTGACACCAGTCTATAAATTCCTCTTCAGACTCGTGCAACACATGCAAGGATACTGAATGCAGGAAGATCACTAGCCTGTGGGTGGGAAGTCTAGTGGATCCAGTGGTGGTGGAAGCATCTCCAGGGCTCTGTCCAGCATCAGCGTGGCTCCATGTGGCTTGTCATGATAAAAGATTCTGTTTTCTTCACTGCTTGTAAGTATCCTGGGTACACACCTCAGAGTGGAATACTCAGGTCATAAGGTACCTCTGCAATTCATAAGTTTGTCAGTGTCTAATCTCTCAGAAATTCCTCTTCCTAGGTTGTCCTTATTCTGGAAGCTCTATTTCCAGACACCCTGGGGATCCCTGCTGGTATTTGAAACACTGACGGCATAGCTTTAGCTTCTACCATCACAGCAACATGCAAGCCAGCACAGCATGGCAAACTGTCCGAAGAAGAAACACCATCTGGAGGGAGGATAGCCAGGAGGCTGCCTAGACGTGAGGATCGCTAGGCTTGTGTCACATACTTTGGACATCAGAAGAAACCAGTCCCTGTAAAGGGGCATGGAGCTTGTTAAAACAGAGAGTCGGCTAGAGAGGGAAGGACCTTCTAGGAGGTGGATTGACACAGCAGCGGTTACAGTGACTTCACCGTAAGAGCAATGTTGAGAACAGCACAGGACGGGGCAGTGCAGTGCTTCCTTCTGCCGGGCACTTTGAGTCAGAACCGATTTGATGGCGTCTAACAACAACAAGCTCCATACTTCAGGCTCATTCTTCTTAAACCTTTGTTCTCTTTGCTTTGGCAAAACCCAGAGGCTGACACTTCTACCTGGACATAACTTGCCCTTGGATTCCCCTGAGGAGGCAGAATTCAGCAAGAAGACTTGATAACATTGTCACTGCAAAATGGATTTTTGGTGACCGGCGACATCAGATCCCACATATATCTTTCTGCTTTTTTTGAGGAGTTTTTGTAAGCCTTCCAGGCTAATCTGCTTCCATGAGGCATCCCAGCAGAGGTCTGGAGCCACAGAGATTAGCTTCTATTATCAATGCCCCAGAGACATGGGGAGGAGGATACTAGAAAACAAGGGAGGAACACATGGCTGGGCAGGTAGGTTTTTCTGTTGTAAATCAATGTGAAAGACCGCATTGATTCCAAGTCTTTAATTGAACGGTTGTTTGGCAAATTAACTTTGAACTTTCCTTAGTGCACTGTAAACTGAAAGGTCATTTATCTGGTAGAGCCAGCCTGTGGCAAATGTCTCCACTTAAAAGGCTGTCTCGGCATTTCAAATATTTTGTGTGCACCAGATAAAAGAAGCTTTAGAACACAAAGGTCATATTTTCAGTGATTTAACTTTTAAAGGGATACATGCTGGCATGTCTTATAAATAAAGCAATTCAGAATAAGTGATGAGCAAACCTTTAAAGGGTCAATTGATGGAAAGTAGTTTCCTAAACGACTGTGTGGCAAGACCAGTGAACAAGAGTCGACCTGAGTATTGCTAGGAAAATGGATATCACATTTCCCAGCAAGCTTCACAACAAGCATGTATAGGCCTACTATGGTTCAGTCACTATTCTCTGCATAACCTCTAAGTCCTGGGTTACTACTGTTAGGATCCATTGAATTGGTTCCGATTCATAATTACCCCACGTACAAGAGACTGGAACACGGCCCTGCTCGGCACCAGCCTCACAGTTGTTCTTATGTTTGAGTTGTGTTTGTTAGTCACCTCATCTGCTGTCAGTTTAAGGATTGAGAGTGTAGGGTGGAGTCTAGGCTGTCAATCTGGAGATAGCCAATGAGACTTCTGTGGGCATGGACTTCTCCAGAGAATTCTGGGAAATCTGGTATTTCCTTCTTGGAAGTGGGAGACTCTCTGACACTCCCTGAGAGACAGCAGCTGACAAGATATGAAGCATCCTCATGCCGAGACCCCAGCCAGTGCTGAGATGTTTCCACTGCCGCTGGATCCAAGGACTTTGTACCTACTGGCCTTTGATTTTCTACATTCAGCGTCATTTCATGTGTTTTGTGAGTCTGAAGAGGACTTTATTGATTGGTATCGGACATATGGGCTAATATCAAACTTATGACCTTGGGCTGGACTGAGTTGGGAATGTTTTCTTAATGTACAATTACCCTTTATAAAACTCCATCTTTGCATATACATATGCATGTTTATGAATTTGTTTCTCTAGTCTACCCAGACTAACACAGAGTCAGTAGAGCAGCCACTGTGTCGCTCCATCCCTCCTCTCTTTGTGGCCCCTTTCCTGTACCAAGCACGCTGTCCTGCTCCAGGGGACTGGTCGTACCTGACACCACATCCAAAGTTGGTGAGATGAAGTCTCACCATCCTCGTCTTTAAGGGGGAGTCTGGCTGCATGGCTTCACAGAAAGGTCTCTTTGTTCTTTTGGCAGTACATAGTACTTTCAATATTCTTTTCCACCACCATCGTTCAAGTGCGCTGATTCTTTTTCAGTTTTCCTTATTCAGTGTCCAACTTCCACATACAGATGAGGTGATTAAAAACACCCTGGCTTGGGTCAGTCGTACCGTAGTCCTCAAAGCAAAGTAGCATCCTTGATTTCCACCACTTTAAATAGGTCTGTGCAGTGGATCTACCTAATGTGTCCTTTGGTCTCTTGGCTGCTGCTTCCATGAGTACTGATTATGGATCCAAACAAAATGAAAACCTTAAATAACTCCCAGGTTTTCTCTGGTTATCATGATGTTACCTATTGTTACATTGTGAGGTCCAGTTGAGAGAATTTTGGTTTTCTTTACATTGAATTGCAATCCATATGGAAGCCTGCAATCCTTCATCTTTATCAGCAAATGTTTCAAGTCCTCCTCAGTTACAGCAAATAGGGTTATGACACCTGCATAGGACAAGCTGTTAATAAGCCTTCCTCTAAACCTGATGCCCATCATTGTTCATATAAGCCAGCTTCTCTGATTATTGATGTGCTCAGTATACAGATTGAATAAGCATGCTGAGAGGATGCAACCCCGATGCGCACCTTTTCTGATGTTAAAACTATTCAGCATTCCTTTGTTTCTGTTCTCACAACTGCTGTTTGGTTCATGTACAATTTCCACCTGTGCTCTGGAATTTCCATCATTCGCTAGGTTATCCAAGGTTTGATATGACCCACATAGTCAAATGCCTTGGCATAGTCAATAAAACACAAATAAACATCTTTCTGTTATGTTCTGCTTTCATATAAGATCCACAAAACAGAGCCAATGACATCTCTTGTTCCACACCCTATTCTGAACCACTGGCAGCTCCCTGTCAAGGTACTGCTGCAACCATTGCATAAATGCCGTAGCAAGAGTAACAATGTGTTGCTGTTAGTTGCCTTTGAGTTGACTCCAATTCACGGTGACCTTAAATAAAACAAAGCAAAAAGTTGCCTAGTTCTGTACCATCTTCAGGATTGTTGATATGTCTAAGTCCATTCCTTGTTGAAACGATTGTATCAATTCATCTCATTGACAGATTCACTTGTTTTCACTGACTCTCCAATTTACCAAATATGATGCTCTATAGAATGGGTATCACTATCCCGCATTCTAAAGAGGAAAGAAATGAAACTTACAGATGCAGCGTTATTTGCTAAGCAGCAGGTATAAGACTTGAAGCTCAATTTTTCTGGTTCCCAAGCACCAGTCACGTTGAATACAAGATTCCTCGTTGATGTCAATATTATTGTTCCATGTACATAAGTTTGAATGGGTACAAACTTATTCAACTCAGTTTCATTAGCCAAGGACAGAATCTTAACATAAAACTTTTGAAAGGACAAAATTTCTCACAGAAATTTTGAAATTAGAGTTCCTCAATACGCTGAGAAATTTTCTTTATAATTTACATGAATCCGTGGTGTTAAGAATTAGCACTTGGAATATGTGAAACTAGACTTAAAAATTATCTTAATTTAAAAGCTCCAGTAGGAGCTGTGGAGTTGGTCAAAATCTGACTCAAGTCTTGAGTTTAAATCTCAAAATGCTCATCTGAGAATCTGTCCGTTTTCTTTCTTTTTTTATCATTTCAGTGACATAAAATTCTCATATCATGCACCTCAATAATTAAGTCATATCACAATACCTGTCAGCTTTCCATGCTGTCGTGGCTTGCATGTAGCTATGACACTGTAAACTTTGCCACCAGGATTCCCAACAGCAGGTGAACGACCGGTTGCAGCAGAGCTTCTAGACGAGGGCAGGCTGGGAAAAGGGTGCAGAGACCACCTTCTGAAAATAGTCCATACAAACCTTATGAAGCCCAGTGAACCATGTTCAAGTTCCTTTGTGTACCTTGTCAGGAGGGATCAGAGGCTAGAGGAGGACATCATGTTTGCTGTAGTAGAGAGAGGCTGGGGCTAAGAGACACTCTCAGTGAGGTAAATTGATGCTCTAGCCGTGACCATGAATTTGAAAATGCTGGAAATTTTTAGGATGATGCTGAGCCAAGTAATATTTTGTTCTGTTCTATAATAAGATCATCATGAGTTAGAGTTAATGAGATTTAATCTGTCTATCATCTAGCTACCTATTACTAGCTCATCATTAAAGTTCCATTACTTGGCCATTCAGACATTTGTATCTTTTAGAGTCTGTGTGTGTTAGGTTGGATTTTCTGGAGAAGCAAAATCAGTGATACTTATATAAAGAGATAAATTTATATCAAGAAAATGCCTCACACAGTTAGAGAAGCAGATAAGTCCAGCTCAGTCCAAGTCGGTGCATCATCAGACGTTAAACTGAAGGTTTCTCCTGATTCCTGCAACTGCAAGAGGTGAAGGCCCATGAAGCAGGAAGATGAGATAGGAAAACCACAAGCTACTAATTGCCAGAAGATCAGGCTTAGGGCTGGCAATATCAAATGAATCCAGTCTGGCAGGCTCTAATAGCTCCCAGGGTTGGCAAACAATATGGAATGTTGTTTGTAGCTCTCAGAGCCACCAGGCAATGTGGTGGACCATTGATAGCTTCTAGGGTCAGCTGGTAAAATCACAGTCCCTTTGCTCAACAACTGAAGATTGATGCAACAAATGTAGGATTTAGGCCAGCTCTCAAAAGCATCTATTTAAATATGAAGCATGTCACTCCCCTGAGAAAATGCCACCAGGGCTATAACCTGAGTAACTGCTTGGCTTAAAGCAGATCTCATCATGGAGTTGATTATATTATGTTACATGTTATCGTGGGGAAGGTCTCAACTACCAAACTATTGGGAATCCTGGCTCAGCCAAGTTGACAAAAAACCCAACAATCATACTATGGTGGAAACACTTTGCCTTGCTCGGATGGCATTAAAACCATTTTCAATCTCAATCACTATGCCAAATGGTTGATAGTCATCAGTAAAGAAACAAACTCTTTCCTTCACAATTTTACTAGGGTCACACCAGAGATAATCAAAGAGTATTCCACACATTACTGTGATTGTTACTTTTATATATTCACGTGGCTAGGCTACGGGGTCCAGTTTCTTTGGTTGCATAAACTATTTGTCCCCATGGTAACCAAAATCAAACCAGGTAGTGGCATCATGGAAGAAAAAAAAATGACAATTTGCTTCCATAACGGTTAGAGCCAAGAAAATCCTCCAAAGGCAAAGTTGTGAAAACTTCTTAACCTTAACAAAAAACACTGAAGAAATAAGTCATTGGGCCCGGGGACATGAAGGTCAATTGGCATGGCATAGTTCACAAAGACAATGTTTTCCATCCTGCTTTAGGGAGTACCAACTACAGTCTCAAAACGAATGAGTGGTCATTTATATTTCAACTTTTCGTCTCTCCTTGTCTAGAGAGAAGGAGAGAAGGAAATCAAAGATTGGTAGGGATAATTGATGCAATTGGACTAACAGACCACATGAAGCTCCGCCTGAATAACCCTGAAACCAGAAGAGCGACATTTGACCACCAGCCAACCACTTGGAAGGGATCAGAATAGAAGATCATGCTGCTTTCCCTGGTGATATTCTAACTTCTTTCTGGCAAAACTACATTTCTTTATAATTCAGTTGCAACCCAAGTAATAAAAAAATCCACTTTGGGCTGGGGTTCTCATCTAGATTATAAACAAAGTTTCCATTGGCAAAAATTTCCCCCTGAGGAGAATTTTGGTGACAGGTGAGGCAGATGTGTGAAGCTGAATGGAAAGGAAGGCGGTCAGCAAAGGAGAATCTCCTGCTCCAGGCTTCATAAATAAGAGGTGACCCCTTGATGATGACACGATGGAGAAAATCACTTGTCATCGCTACCACCCAGAGGCACCTCTCTGGGATGGGCTCTGCCTCCATAGCAGCTCTGCACACCAGCGTCCGGTTATGGTCATAGTACCAATGGCAGTGATGACTGGTGTGCTCTTGGCTTTATCCCTGCTGTTGGGCCTGCTTTTGTTCATGTCCTTTTTCTAATGCATTATGTTTATTTTATAAAAACATCCTTTTTATTCTGTAAACAGCTAACAGACATCCAGTGTGTCACTTTCCGGGCTGAGTTCATTGGAACTAGTTGCATAGCGCTAACCCTGGAGTTTAGATGATTCATCACCTTCAAAAACCCTCCAGCAAATGAGGAGTCCGATGGATGTGGTACTCTCCAGACCAACAACATCCAGGAGGGTAAGCCACGTGGATGTGTATCCATCCAATTGCTTGTTATTTTATATGAGCATCGATAGTCTAATCATGGATTCAGTCATTCAACAGACAATATGCTAGCTCTGTACGACAATATGTAACTATGAGCAAAGAAACAAAGCTTTACATTTAAGTGTGTCTTAAGGTGGTAATGTTGGAAACGTGTTAGGCTGCTAACCTCAGCATCAGTGGTTCAAACCCATCTGCTTCTCTAAGAGAAAAAATATAAAACTTCCTTCTCTCCTAAAGATTTATGGTCTTGGAAACCTGACAAAAGGTAGCTATGAATCCAAATTCACTCGATGGCAGTGGGCTGATATGCAGTTAGTTAAAGATATTTAACAGAATCTGCTTCATTCTAAGACAAGTTGGAAATTCATTCAAGGACAAACAGAACTATAATTATAATGTACTTAGATGCTCATTCTGTGTTTGTGTTTCCAGTCTCATTTTTCAAAACATAATTATAGTAATTTATCTAAGTGATCGAATAGATGGATTTGGGGCTTTGTGTTTCTAGCCCTATGAAAGGGTTTTGTGAAGGGAAAGATGAAGATTCTTTAAGCTTGGTCTTAATGGGTGTGAAAAAGTTGCTGCTGTTGTTATTTCATGTGCAACCAGCTCCGAATCGTGTGGCCCTGTAAACAACAGCACAAACTTCTGACCAGTCCTACACGATATTCATAGATGTAGGCGTGCTCTAATCTGTTGCGGTCACTGTGTATTCTGAATGCCTTCTAACTTAGGCAACTGACCTCTCATAGGGTTTTCATTGACTGATTTCCAGAAACAAAGGTGCTAGTCTGTCCAGTTAGTCTGTGAGTTCCACTGCAACCTTTCCATCACGAGTTACCATGCTTGTGTTTCAAATACCAGGGGCATAGCTTCCAGCATAACTGCTATATGCAAGCCGTGCCAATACAGGAACTTGACAGGTAGGTGGAGGGTTAAAACCTTACAGTTCTTTCATGCCCCCACTATCATAATCCCAATTCCACCTTACAAATCTGGCTAGACCAGAGGATGTACATAGGTACAGAGAGCAACCGGAAACACAGGGAATCCAGGACAGATGACTCCTTCAGGACCAGAGTGAAGATGCCTGGAGGGTGGAGAGATTGTGGGGTAGAAAGGGGGAACTGATTACAAGAATCTACAAATCTACATATAGCCTCTTCCCTGGGGGAGGGACAGCAGAGAAGAAGGTGGGAGGAGACATCGGACAGTGTAATATATGACAAAAATAATAATAATTTATGGATTATGAAGGGTTCATGAGGTAGGGGGCAGTGGGGAGGGAGGGGGGAAATGAGCAGCAGATATTAAGGGCTCAAGTAGAAGACAAATGTTTTGAGAATGGTGATGGCAACAAATGTACATATATTCTTGACACAATGGATGGATGTATGGATTGTGATAAGAATTGTATGAACCCCAATAAAATGATTAAATAAAAAAACTATTGAAAGAAAAAAGAAACAGCAGAGTCCTAAATGATTAAAAAAAACCTTACAGTAAGTGATGGTACCAAGCTCATAAAAATTTTAAACATTTGCTATCAAAAGACTTTTTTTTAAAAAAAGAAGTTAAAAACAGAAGGTTTTGGGATCAAAAACAGAAACATGGGTAAAGGGAGACAGCTGACAATGGAAGATATGAAAACAATAATAATTTAAAATACATCAAGGATTCATGAGGGTGGGAGGGGAAGGAGGGGTAGGGGAAAAATGAGCTGATTCCAAGGGTTCAAGTAGAAAGAAAATGTTTAGAAAATGATGATGGAAACAAATGTATAAATATGCTTGTTACTGATGCATGGATTTTTCTAAGAGCTGTAAGAGCCCCCAATAAAATAATTCATATAAGAAAAGTCATAGATGTCAAAAAAAGACTTTTATAAATAGGAAAAAATGCTTAAACCTGGAAGAACATACTCATAAACAAATAATACTCAAAACATACTCATAGACAAATAAAAAAGGGCAAACAACATTCAAATGATCATGAAACATTCTACAAGGTGCTCAACATCTTTAGTCTCTGTTGTTGTTGTTACTAACTGCCATCGAGTCAGTCTGATTCTTAGCGACTCCATTCACAACAGAACGAAAAACCACCTGGACCTCACCACGTTCACAATTGTTATATTTGAGTCCATTGTTGCAACCACTGAGTCAAACCATTTTGTCTAGTGTCTTCCTTTTTTTTCACTGCACCCACACTTGGTCTCTTCTGACAACATGTCCAAAGTACATGAGACCAAGTCTCAGCATCCTTGCTTCCAAGGAGCATTCTGGGTAAACTTCTTCCAAGAGAGATCTTTTTGTAGTTCTGGCTGTCCACGGTACTTTCAGTATTCTTTGAAAAGTGCGACTCGCATTTATTCACCCTTTGAGTGAGGTGCACATTTAGTCATCAGAGAGATCCAATTGAAAACACAATTAGATTCTATTTCACTCCCACTAGAATGGCTAAGATGGTGGCCGGGGGGGGGGGGGAGGGTCGGGGCCATGATATAACAAGTGGTGGTTAGTATGTGGGGAAATTAAGCCATATCTATTGCTGGTGGGTGTGCAAAATGGCACAGCTCTTATAGACAAAAGTATTCTGGATCCTCCAAAGCTAAAATGGAATCTTCCATGCTGTTGTTCAGGGCCATCAAGTCAGGTGGACCCACAGTGACCCTGTGCACAACAGACCCAAACACTGTCAGTACCTGCACCTTCTTCACAATTGTGGTTATGCTTGAGCCCACGTTTGCAGCCACTGTAGGAATTGATCTCACTGAAGGCCGTCCACTGCCCCTCTACCTTACCAAGCACGATGCCCTCTGCCAGGGACTGGTCTTTCCTGATAACATGTTGAAAGTATGTAAGATGAAGTCTTGTCTTTCTTGCCTCCAAGGAGTATTCTGGCCGTACTTCTTCTAAGACAGACTTGTTTGTCCTTGTGGCCATCCAAGGTACTTTCAATATTCTCTACCAGCACCATAAATCAAATGCATTTATTTGACTACAGTCTTTTTATTTTCGGTGTCCAATTACACGTGTCATATGAGGCAACTGAAAATTTCACGGCTTTGTCCAGATGCGCCTTAGTTCACAAAGTAAAGTTCTTGCTTTTTAACACTTTAAAAAGGTCCTATGCAGCAGACTTACCCAAAACAATGCATCTTTTGATCTCTTGGTTTCTGCTCTGATGAGCATTGATTGGGGATCCAAGCCAAATGAAATCCTTGACAATTTCAATCCTTTTAAAAATACAGTAATGAATCTATAATTATTATTGATCATGCTGAATATGAATGAATTAAATTACCAAACAAGATGTAGAGTATAAATGGATTAAAAATAAAACCAATATATTTCTTATAAGGGATACATTTTATACACAAAAAAATAAATATATATTAAAAATCAGATGGAGAAATATCAAAAAATAAGTCCCCAAAATACAGGAGGTCTAGCAATACCAATTTCAAATAAAATAGGCTTTAACTCAAAATCCATCATAAGACACTGGCATTCTGGAAGGATTAAAGGGTCAATCCACTAAGAAAACAAAGCAACAATATATGTTTATGTACACAGTGACAGAGCTCCAAAATACTTATAAAACAACTCTTAACAGAATTGAAAAAGAAAGCAACCGTTCTACAATGATAGTGGGAGACTTGGACATGCCACTTTCAACAATAGACACAGCAATGAGAAAGAAACTCAATAAACATATAAAAATAATAATAATAATGCAGGTGTTTGAGGATGGGCTTTCTAGAGCAGCAAAACCAGTGAGGCTTATTTACGTACAGTAGTGGTTGTTGTTGTTCTTAGGTGTCCTCAAGTTGGCTTTGGCTCCTAGGGACCTCGTGCACAGCAGGGCGGCACCGCCTGCTCCTCCCAACATTTGCCTGTCGTTCCTGCTCCTCACTGCCTGTGCTCCTCCTCATTGTTCAGTCCATCTGCTGAGGGTCTCCCTTTTGTTTGCTGCCCCAACACTTTCCCAAGCATGATGTCCCCAAGGAGCTGGTCTCTCCTGACAATATGTCCAAAGCACGTGCAATGAACTTCCCCATCCTTGCCTCTAAGGAGAAGCCTGTCTGTACTCCTTCAAGGGTGGACTTTTGTCCTTTTAACAGTCCCTGGTACTTTCAATATTCTTAGCCGGCACCACAATTCAAATGCATCCGTTTTTCTTTGGTATTCCTTATTTAAAAGTCCATCTTTCACAGATACATGTGGAGGCAATTGAAAATACCAAGACTTGAATCAGGGGCACCTTACTTGTTAACACTCTAGAGAGGGCTTGTACAGCAGATTCACCCCATGCACTGCATCATTTCATCTCGTCTTGATCTCCTTCTTCCATGGACATAGATTGTAAATCCAAGCAAGAGAATATCCTTGACAACTTTAATCTTCACTCCATTTGCCACAATGTTACCTACGGGTCCAGTCGTCAGGATTTGGGTTTACGGAGTTTATTTCAAAGGAATGGCTCACACAGTTGTAGAGGTGGACAAAATGAAATCTTTGACAGTTTCAACCTTTTACCCATTGATCCCAATGCTGTCTATAGGTCCAGTTGTAGAGATTTGGCTTTCTTTATGTGGAGTTATAATCCAAACTACAAGTGCCAGTCCTTTATCTTCACCAGGAAGTACAAGTCCTCTTCATTTTTAGCAAGCAAGGTTATATCCTTGCATATTGTTAAAAAGCTTTCCTCTAATCCTGATGCTACATTCTTATTCACAGATTCTAACTTCCAGGAGTATTTGTTCCGCATGATGACATGATACAACTCTGACACACACCTTCTCAGATTTTAAACCTTGCAATATCCCCTTGGTCTGCTGGCAGACTGCCACTTGTTGCATGTGTTGGTTCCCTGTGAGTACAATGAAGGGATCTAGACTTTTCACTCTTCTGGATGCTATCTGTAGTTCATTATGGTCCAGAGTCGAACGTCTTTGTATAGTTAGTAAAGCATGAATAACTATAGTTCTGGTATGCTCTGCGTTCATCTGAGAGCCATCTGATCTCAGCGATGCTATCCTCTGTGGTATATCTGCTACTGAATGCTGCCTGCATTCTGGAAGCTCTCTGTCAATGTACCTGCAACTGTTATTGGCTGCTTTCCAGCAAAATCCTACTCGCATAGGGTATTCATGATAATGTTCTATAATGTCCACATTGTGCTTGGTCACCTGTCTTTAGAATCTACAAGCACGGACCTCTTCCAGCTGGTTGGCAAGGTAGCGTCTTCCACATTTCTTTTCATAGGTGAATGAGTGCTTGTGGTGCTTTATCAACTTATTGAAATGTTTCAACTATTATTCTGTGAGTTCTTGGAGCCTTGGTTTTTGCTAATGTCTTCAGTGTAGCTCAGACTTCTTTCTTCATTATCATTGGCTCTTAAAAATGCTACCTTTGACATGACTGAGTGCCAACCAGTTCTTGTGAGGACAGGGCAGGGTTATGCAGTGCTGTATTCTGTTGTGCACAGGGGCTCTATGGGTCAGAACCGACTTAATCTAACAGCATCTAACAACAACACATAGATATATTTTATTTGGGTAATAAGGCATGGCTCGCTGCCATTGGGCCAGTTTTGACTCATAGCGACCCTATAGATCAGGGTAGGACTTCCCTAATTGGGTTTCCAAGACTAACTCTTTACAAAAGGAGAAAGCCTCATGGGGCAGCTGGTAGTCTCGAATTGCCTTTTGGAAACTATGCTCCCAGATGTGGTGTAGTGTCCTAAGGTTTTCTGTTCACCTTGGCAGTGAGATACAAGTGGGCTTCTGAAGAGCAGTGCAATGCAGTGCCCACAGCCCCAGAGGGTGCCCTTCCCATCCTAAGAACCAGCCAGGGCGTGCTGAAGGGAATGCGAGCTGCAGGCCAGAACAGTGCAGACAGAGTTCTGGGTAGAGTAGTGACCCCTGAGCAAAGGAGAATGTAGATGTCAGAGAAGCCAGCACACATGACCTACGAGAGGAACGGACACAATACCTCCTTCTGCCAAGCAGTGGCACTTTCTAAAACATCATCCCTTAAATGTATACACACTTTGAGTAGAAGAGGAGATGGTGATGTGTCAGAGGAAATCCTCAATCAGCTATGCTTATGTTGAATTGGGTGGATGTGGGGTGGGGTGGGGTGGGGGTGGGATGAGGGCAGTGCTAGTCCAGCGGTGGAATTCTTGCCTCCCATACTGGACACCAGAGTTCAATTCCCAGCCAGTGTACCTCACATGCAATGACTATCTCACATGGAGGCTTGAGCGTTGCTGTGAAGCTGAACAGGTTTCCATAGAGGTTCCGGAATAAGGTGGACCGGGAAGCAAAGTCCAGTGACTTGCGTCTGAGAATCAGGCAATGACAATGGTATGCGTCACTCTAGTTTCAGCTTGATGGCCACGAGGGTCTGTGTGTACTGATAACTTCCACAGTAGCTAGCAGCACTCCGAGTTTTCTAGGCTCTTCTCTGCCATCCAGGTAAGACTTGAGATGTAAATATAAAAACAAGGTTCCATATGTGGATGTCTGATCTGAATTCGGGGGCTGAGATCCACCCTCTGCAGAAGCTTGAATAGTAAGATGGTGAATTCTATATCTTCACTCAAGAGGTTATAGAATAGTATTTGTCAGAAAATCACACTTATTGTCATGGAGTCAATTTGGACTCACAGCAAACCTATAGGACAGAGTAGAATTGTCCCTGTGGGTTTCCAACGTGCAAATCTTTATGGGGCAAGAAGCCTCAACTTTCTCCTGTGGAGTGGCTGGTCGATTCAAACTGCTCACTCGTGAACCTAATTCACTACACTACCGAAGATGACATTCCTTGTCGCGGGCGATGCATTTTAAACTCTGGAGTCCATCTATTCACAAGGAGCCCCGGGGTTCTGCAGCAATGATTGCTTGTTTGTGTTTATTGGGAGTTTGGTGTTAGTCTTTAGAAAGATAAATATAGTATGTGTGCTTGGATGCCTCTGAAGTCACCGCATTATTAGACCAGGTTATCATTAAAAAAAATAGCAGCATTCCACTTTACTCTTTGTCTCAGGAAACTCTAAGAATACTTTTGCCCCCCTCTAAGGGGCCTTTATAATACTCAAGCTTGAGAGACGCTGTTGTGATAGAGAAGCCAGAGGACCTGTGTCTGCGTCTTGGTCATTGTCTTCCCTCTGGTGATTGATCCTCTAATGATTGTTGTAGATAATAAACAAACTAAACCACAAAGTGCCAGCTGTAATCATGAGGCTTTCAGAATGATCATTTCCACTGTGATCCAAACCCAGTGCTATTGAGCATGCTTTGTACTCAATGTGCTATAAACTATCCAAGATATTCAAGATGTCTTCATTGCAATTGTGTGCGTTGTGATAGAGGATGTTGTTATGCGTTATGTTAGGTGCTGTTGAGTCATTTTTGGTTCATAGCGACCCATGCAACACAAGGGACCATGGAACACTGCCAGTCGGTCCTGTGCCATCCTCACAATTGTTCTCACATTTCCTGCAGCCACTGTGTCGATTCACGTTGTTGAGAGTCCTCTTTTTTTGATGCCCTGCTACTTTCCCACGCATGATGTCTTTCTCCAGTTACAGAGGATCAACACCCCAAATTTAAATATGTTTAAACTCACTACCATCGAGCTGATTCTGACTTACGGTGACAGAGTGTAATTGAGGGTAAAAGTCTAAGCATTCTCTAGAAAAGTGACTGGTGGTCTTGAACTGCTTCCCTTGTAGTTAGTCGCTCAATTCAGAACCCGCCATGCCACTAGGGATTTACTGAAGGCTTTATTTATTTATTACATCTTAAACTGGAAAATCAAAAACAAAACAGGAAAAAACAAAATCACCCAGATGAGAAACACCATTGGTATGAGATCAAAATGGCATTCAAAGGCTTCACAGCCACATGGCTAAATTATATAGCATGTAAAACAGAGGGATTTTGTCATAAATGCATGATTGGGGGGCGATCAATTAATCAAAGTCATAGGAATGATTCATGATCAGTTGGCTGTGGTATCCCAACTTCCACCAAGGGCCCACCCAGCAAGTTCCCAGAAGGCCAGGGTAAATAGCCCCTTCCTGACCTGGTCAACAAGTACATTCTGTCTCAGTTTAAACCTTTTTACTGTGCCAATCAATAGCCAGAAATAACTCAATGGAGGATGAAACTATGTGGAGATTCAATATGAATTTAAACCGCAGGCTTCAGAAAACTCAGTGCTCAGAATTGAAACACAATTCAGCACACTGTGTGTGTGTGTGTGTGTGTATGTGTGTGTACAAGCTTCTCTGTGGGAATGAACACACAGTTTTTGAATAGAAAAATGAAACTACTTCTAACATTAAAGTTATAACCATGAAAGTCTATTTCCATGGCAAAAGGAAAACTAAGAAGAAAAGAGAAAAATAAAACCCCACAATCTCTTGCTCATCAAGAGCACATCATGTGTTAGGCAGGATTCTCTACAGAAACAAAACAGGACTTTTATTATTATAGATAGATGATAGATAGATAGATAGATAGATAGATAGGTTGGTTTATACTGTGAGAAGGAATACAGCTATTTTGTCCACACAGCAGTACAGAGGGTTCAATTCAACTCACTTCCATGGAAGAATTAATATACTAGAAGCCCTTCACCTAGGCTTCTGGGTCCATGATCAAGGACAGTGGAGTCCTCCCTCGGAAAAGGCAAGCAGAGTCTGCCCACAGGCAGCAAACAGCAGGGTGGGGCAGCAGCAGTAGCTCAGGAGCTTATCAAAGCAGGCCCAGATGGGATATTGAATGCAAGCAATGCAAGGTGCCAGAAACCACCATCTCAAGCTCAAGTGATGCATGCACCAGCAGCATGGCAGGATCCACAGGCAGGATAGCTGACAGATTGCGGTACAGCATTAGCTAAAGCAGCAGCACGCTCCAGCACGTTCCAATCACCAGAGAGCAAGAGAGAGTGGGGTGGGCTTTGCAATATCATTTATCTCTTTGACTTCCAAACTGCAACCTAATTAATCCCACATGTTCCTATTGGCCAGGTTGGCACAATAAGCCTTACTATAACACATTAGTTTAAATAAACGGGGATTGCTATTTTGGAAAACTCTTTGGAGCGTAAATGAAAACGAGTTCAAGCCAGCCTGTGGGAGTGGGAGTGGGAATGGGGTGGTGGATGAGGATAGAGGAAATCAATTATCTCTCTTTGCTCAGTTAAAGAGCTTGATGTCTTTCTTACATGGGATCTTGATTCTGGCTCATGGCCTAGGGCATCGAAGCATGTCATAGGCACTTGGGGAGCAAGATGATTACTCTATTAAATTGAGTGAAAAGTCAATCAACAATATATCATTAAAATAAAAGATGTAATTTAGCTCTCCCAATGATGCACTTATGCAGAAAGTATAGAAACCCTAATAAAAATGCCTGGAAGTTTCCTAACCAGAGGCAGAAATGAGATGCCTTCATTTGGACCAGCAGAAATACTTTAAAGAGTCATTCATAGGAAGGACAAGGGATATGCTGCCTCCCCCTGCTCCCCATCCCACCACCATTGTCCTAATCTTCTGAACACTCTAATCTTTACATTGCTTTTTTTTCTGAAGATATTCAAACACATGCTCAAAACAAGGTATGAATAAGAGGTAATAAGTGAGTTTGACCCTTTTGAATTCTTCACTTGAGATTCTAGGAGTTAACCAGTGATTTCAAAACATAAACAATGGCTTCAAAAATGCTGTGAAAAATGGAAATAAAAGATAAAGGAATTTTCCCTCAGACTCTTTGAAGGCCTCTGTTTAAAACCATTGGGAGGGCAGGCTTCCGAACCTGATTATAAACGATCCAAGATACACCGAGCTGATCATTTGTTTAAACCAGGCTTTCAGCTACCAGAGAGGGCCTGGGTTAGTCCTCCTGACACTCTGTTCTCAACTCTGAGGAGGACTAGACCACTCCAAGGATTCAGAAAGTCAAAATGAAACGGTGGCCATCAATTAAACTCCGGCTCATGCCCATGTCACTGTGTCAGAGTCAAGCTACTTTGTAGGAATTTAAAGGACTGATTTCTTTTGGAAATACATGGATAGATCTTTCTTCAGAAAAATTTCTAGGTGATCTTCAGTCTCCAACCCTTTGGTTATGAGCGAAGCAAACTGTTTGCGATACCCAGCCCCAAACTCCAAACCAAACTCACTACCATTGAGCTAATTCTGAATCATCACTACCCTGTAGGCCATGGTAGAACTGCCCCTGTGGCAGTTGGACACTGTGACTCTTTACAGAAGGAAGGGACCCCATTTTTCTCCCATGGAGCAGCAGGTGGTTTCAAACTGCTGACCATGCAGTTAGCAGTCCAACAAGTAACCACTGCATTGCCAGCGCTCTACCAAAAACTCTCCAAAGTGTAAATCCACTCTCAAAAACAAACAAACAAACAGGCTCAGTGCTGTAGAGTCAATCAGGACTTAAAGTGACTCTATAGGACAGAGTTAAACTGTCCCTGTGGGTTTCAAAGACTAACTCTTTATGAGAGTAGAAAACTTCACTTTTCTTCCAAGGATTGGATGGTGGATTCAAACTGCTGGCCTTGCGATTAGCAGCTTAAAACACCACCAGGATCCTTGGGTTCAACCCATAGTGTTTTTAAATAAATGACCATATTTCTTAAAGTAATTAATAATGATTTGGTGATGTGTTCTCAGCCAAGTGCAATAGGAGTTGTTTATTTATGATTTATATGCAAACATACTGACTTACATATTAATATAAAAATCATTCAACTGTATGAAAGGATACTCATGAATTTCAATGCTGCCTCTGCTACATAAAATGTTTTTGAAAGTCCTTTGGTTGAAATTCACTTAGCTAATACTAAGCAGATAGCCTGGAGTTGCAATCTTGAAAGATCCCATAGGCAACATATTGGATCATCAAGTGAAGATGGAAAGAATGCACACACAGAGTCACTGCAGCAGAAAGAACTAGTCGACATCCCACCATTTCAGGAGGGAGCATCTGAGCAGAACTAATTGTGCTGAAGAAGTTCAAGCTGCACTGAAGGCATTGGTCAAGAACCAGGCCGCAGGATTGGAATACCAATGGAAATGTTTCAACAAACTGATGAAGCACTAGAAGAAGCACTCAGACATCTTTGGCAGAAAATTTGGAAAACAGCTACTTGGTCAAGTGACTAGAAGAGAGAAGATATTTTTACCCATTCTAAGGAAAGGTGACCCAATAAATGCTTCACCTAAAATCCCTGTAAAAATGCTGCTTAAGATGATCCAATACTGGTTTAAGCAGTACTTTGAAAGGAAGCTGCCAGAGGTCCATCCCAGATTCAGAAGAGCAAATGGAATAAGAGAGACAATTACTGATGTCAGATGGATAGTGATTGAAAGCAAAGAATACCGCAAAGATGTGTGCTTGTATTTTCCTGACTATGCCAAGGCACTTGACTGTGTGGATCATAACAGACTAGATAACCTTGAGAAGAAAGGGAATTAACAGTTCATCGTGTTCGTTCAGAACTTGTACATGGATCAAGAGGCAGTTGTGCAAGCAGAACAAGGGGATCCTGCAAGTGTTAAAATCAGGAAAAGTGTGCATCAGGGTTGTGGGTTATATCTTCTCACCATACTTGTTCAATCACTTTGCTGAGAAAAATCATCAGAAAATCTGGATTATATGAAGAAGAATGTGGCATCAGGATTAGAAAAAGGCTTATTAACAACCTGTAATATGTAGATGACACAACCTTGCTGGTTAAAAATGAAGAAGACTTGAAGCACTTGCTGATGAAGATCAAGGTCTGCAGCCTTCAGTTTGGATTACAAGTCAATGTCAAGAAGACCCAAATCCTCCCAATTGGACCAATAGGTACTATCATGACAAATGTAGAAAAGGTTGAAGTTGTGAAGGATTTTGTCTTGCTTGGATCCACAATCAATGCTCATGGAAGCAGCAGTCCAGAGATCAAAAGTTGTTTTGCATTGGGGAAACCAATTGCACAAGACCTCTTTAGATTATTGAAGAGCCAGGGTGTTGCTTTGGTGACTAAGGTGCTCCTGATCCAAGCCATGGGATTTTTCAGTGTTTCATATGCAAGTGAAAGTTTAACACTGAATAAAGAAAACTGAAGAATTGATGCGTTTGAATTGTGGTGCTGGAGAAGAATATTGAAAGTACTATGAACTGCCAAAAAGGACAAATGAGTCTTTCTTGGTAGAAATACTGCCAGAGTACTCCTTAGCGACAAGGATAAAAATATTTTGTCTTACATACTTTGGACATGTGGTCAGGAGAGACTGGACCCTGGAGAAGGACATCATGTTAGGCAAGACAGAGGGGCAGTGCAGGAGAGGAAGTCCTTCAGGGGGTGGATTGACACCATGGCTGCAACAATGGGCTCAAGCATAGGAATATAAGTGAGGATGGCTCAGAACCAGGCAGTGTTTTGTTCTGTTGTGTATAAAGTCACTCTGGGTCGGCACCAACTCGATGGCGCCTGTGGGAAACAGAAGGATTTCTCCCAAGTTCTCTCCCCCAAATATATGCCAAACTGAGCTGATTGCAACTAACTATACACTTGGAGCTCATCAGGAGTAGATCAGGGGTCATTCTCCCCAAGAGTTATCAGCCATCTAGACCAAGCAGACACCACTGTTTATCCTACAACAAATAGGCCCACTCCCTTCTGAGGATAGTAGTTGTCTGTTTCCTTGGTCAAAGCCACCCAAGGAAGACCAAGGTTAGGCTGCCATCATGAATCTAGGGTCCGCTCATCTTGTCACATGTATTCCCTTAGACCTTCCCATTCCTATGGGCACGCCCCTAGCTCATCCCCCTCCTGTCACACTTATGCCTGTCATACATCCCCTTGCTACCATGTGTATACCTATTGTACTGCCCCTTCCTGTGACGTGTGGTTATCTGTAATCATGCCTCCCAACCCTTGGTTAGCAATAACATGGGAGCTCTCCTGCTCTCGCTCCGGAGGCTCTCTCCTGCTCTCATGGCCGGGCTCCCCCCAGGAGGACCACCAAGCGGGGCTGAGGTGAGCATGCTACTATGAATTGTGTCTGACTCCATTATTTTGAATCTCTCCCCTACCTCTCATTCTCTCTATGACTTTACTGTAATCTTTACTTATTATCGCTGTACAATTGCACCTACTGGACCTGTGATGATGTGTTGCGGCCTCTCCTCACCCCACAGGCACCAACAGAATCATCAACAGGGGGACTGCTGAAATATCAAGGTGGTCCAGTTTGTACTCTACTACTGACCTAAATGTTGGCAGTTCCCACATTCCACTCAACAGTACTGCAGAGGAAAAATCGGTCAATCTGTTTCTGTTGCGATTACAGGTGAGAACACTCTTTGGAGTAGTTCAACTCAGTAACCCCTGGCATCTCCATGATTCAGAATAGACTGGTATCAACAAAGAGCAGCTGAAAATTCTCAATCAGACATTCATCACTAGATTAGCAATAACACCAGACAAGAAATCTCAAGAATCTCTATTTTTTAGAGGAGACATCCTAGTGCTTGAAAAGTACATTGGATCAAGAAAAGGGTACGTGCCATTTGCCGGCGCATTGAAATTCATCCACCATCCTGAAACACCCCGTTAGGCCTTAAGAAGCTAGAACAAAAGAAAGAAAGAAAGAAAGAAAGAAAGAAAGAAAGAAAGAAAGAAAGAAAGAAAGAAAGAAAGAACCCCACTGCATAGCATTGATTCCAACCCACATCGACCATATTTAGTGTTTCCAACACTGTAAATCTTCCCGGGAGCAGATAGCGTCAGCTCTCTCCTGTAGAGTAGCTGTTGAGGCTGAACCACTAACCTTGAAATTAGCAGTCAAAAGCTTACCTGACAATACCACCAGACCTTGAGAAGGGTCCAAAGAAGAGCAATCAGTTTAAAGTTCTCCCAAGAGACTTGGGAATGATGAAAGAGGTGGCAATGGATGCATATAAAACGCTACCCCAGAGGAAGAGGTCAGTACAGGAAAGTCATTGCTGTAGGAGCGCCGAGAAGAGCGATTCTGAGGGCTTATGGAAGACCTGATGGAGGTGCTAGAATTTCAGCTGAATGGATATTAGTAAAGAAAAAGGAGTAAGCCACTAAAGATTCAAGAGAAGATGCTAAGGCATTTAAAGAATTTCTCTTAATTCATTGGTTTAATTAAACATTTATTGAATTCATGTATTGAACCAAGCCCTGCAGGTACAAAGATCAGGAAAACATACTAGCATTAGTTTCTCAACTACAGCATCATTGACATTGTAGACTTGATAACTCATTGTCACATAGTCTAGCTATCCTTTTCCGTAGAAGAAGTTAAGTAGCATCTCTGACCTCTCCCTACAAGACATCCATAGATCTCTCAATGTTGTCACACCAATGATATTTTCATACACTGCTAAAGGTTATCTGGATATGGAATTGTCCTGATTGGAACATAGGTTTCAGACAAAGCAATGCAGACGGATGAATGCAATGTTGGAGACACGCAGGGAGCACATACCCATGCATACCAGGAGTGAAACTGATTCCAATGTTGTAGAGTCAATATGAGCTATGAAAATCTAAGTTTCAGCTCAAAACATTAACTTTATGATAACAGTGGTCCAGTATATGAAGATGACCAAAGAGCATCCCTGATCTGGTTTGTTGCACATTGGAAAGACGTGGAAATCACTTAGTGTCTTAGTTACCAAGAAATGTCATAACAAAATATACCACAAATGTGTGTCTTTAAAGAAGAGAGATTAACGTCTTTGCAGTTCAGAGGTCTCGAACTCTACCATCAAGGTGTAGCTCCAGGAGAGGTCCTTTCCTGTCTATTTCGATTTCTAGTAACTGAATATTCATTAAGCTCCTAGACGTATACATGCATCTGCTATGTGTGCCTTCCCTGGTGTGTGTCTCTCTACGGAATCTGCTTTTTTTGTCATTCAGGAGAGATTAGATTTAGAACCAACCTTCTACTCCCATAAAGAGTTACAGGCTCACAAACTCATAAGGTCTTATAGGGTCTGTCTTATAGGGTCCCTATGAGTCAGCAGCAATTCTATGGCACTGAGTTTTTGGTTTTCTTCTTCAGTGTGGCTAAGTTAACAAAGCAAAGAAAAAGCTGTCTATTCCCACACAGGGTCATATTTACAGATACAAGGGCTTCGATTTCAACACGAGTTTTGTGGGGATACAACTCCATCTATAACACTAATAGAATTTGAAGTTAAAGTTCAGGATGTTTGTGAAATTAGGGGGGGAAATGCACAGGAACAAAGAAGATGAGCCAGTAGCAAAAGAAAGAAGAAAAGGGAGACGTTAGAACAGTAAAATCTGAAGGTTTGAGTTTCAGGACATAGAGGAGACACACTGGATTCTGGCAGCAAGTGGGAGGACGTCGTGGGCCTAATTTAGCTCTTCCAGAAGTCAAGCTTTAAAAGTCCGCACATAAAATATGAGAGACAAATAAAGCCCAAGTAAGTCAGATAACTAATTCAATGTTGAAAAGAAACAAGTATAGAAGCCTGTTTTTGAGATGTCAGGGTTAGAAAAGATGGTTGTTTAGGAGACTAAGATACAGCGATATCTGTAGATGACAGAAGAACATTAAGAAAGGAAGCTATCAGGGAGGAGGACGCAGAACTGAACAAAAGGAAGGGGAGTAGCCTCTGCTTCGGCTAGCAGACAGTGGGCATGCTGGGCCGTTGTTTCCACAGCAGTGACTACAAAGCTCTGTCTTGTACATATTACGAGAGTCTATGAATTTGTTTCTCTTGTCTACCCAGACTGACACAGGGTCTTCCTCTTTGTCACTACCCTTCTACTTTGCCAAGTATGATGCCCTTTTCCAGAAACTGCTCTTTCCTGATAACATGCCCACAGTACATAAGATGAAATCTCACCCTTCTTGTTTCTAAGTACCTTTCTGCCTGTATGTACTTCTGAAACAGATTCGTTTTTCCTTTCAGCAGTCTATGGCACTTTCAAGAGTCTTTGCCAGCAGCATAATTAAGTACATCAATACCTCTTTTATTTATTCAATTTGCATCTTTCACATGCATATGTAGTATTTGAAAATACCATGGTTTGGGTCGGGCGGCACTTAGATCTCAAAGTAACATCCGTGCTTTTCAACACAAAGGCAACAGATCTGTTGTCTGCTGCTTCCATACGCCTTAATTGTGGATCCAAGCAAGACAAAATCTTTGACAACTTCAAATTTTTCTTCCAATTATCATGATGTTACCTAACTGCTCCTGCTGTGAAGAATTTTGTTTTCTTTGCATTGAATTATAATCCATACCGAAGGCTACAATCCTTGATGTTCATCAGACCTTCAAGTCCTCTCTAAGCACCAAGGTTGTGTCATCTTCATATTGCAGGATGTTAATACGCCTTCCTCCACTCCTGATGCCACACTTCTCTTCATATAAGCCAATTTCTCTGGTTATTCGCCCAACATACAGGTTGAATAAGCATGGTGAGAGGCTATCCCCCTGACACATACCTTTTCTGATTCCGTATTCTCTTGTGCTCCTTGCACAACTACCTCTTGAACTATATACAGGTTCCAAACGTAGACCAATGCAGTGTTCTAAGACTCCCATTCTTCTGAAGGATATCCATAGTTTGTTATGATGCACATGGTCAAATGCCTTAGTCTAGTCAATAAAACACAGTAGCTATCTTTCTGAGGGTCTCTGTTTTCAGTCAAGATCCAGCTGACATCAGCAATGACGCCCTGTGCCACTTCCTGTGCTGACCCCAGTCTGAACCTCTGGCAGCTTTCTGCTAATGTACTGCTGAAGCCACTGTTGGAGGCTCTTCAGCAAAATTTACTTGACTGTGATATGTCTCTATGATGTAAGCATTCTCTTGGGTCATCTTTCTTTGGACTGGGTACAAATGTGGGTCCCTTCCAGTCAATGCCAAATAGCTGTCTTCCAAATTTCCTGGCATACATGAGTGAGTGTTTCCAGTGTTTCATAAATAAAACATTTCAATTGATATCCCATCAATTTGGGGGGCCTTGTGTTTGGCTAATGCTGTCACTGGAGCTTGGACTTCTTCCTTCAGTACTATTGGTTCTTGCTTATACACCTCTTGAAATGGTTGAATGTCTATCAGCTCTTTTTGGTACAGTGACTGTGTATTCTTTCCACCTTATTTTGATGCTGCCTGAATCATTCAATATTTTGACCCCAAATCTTTTACTGTTGAAACCGGAGGCTTGAATTTTATCTTTATTTCTTCCAGTCTAACATATACTGAGGTGTTCTTCCCTCTGATTTTCTAACTCTAGGTCTTGGCACACTTCACTATAATATTTTATTTTATAGTATAATTCATTATGTATATATAATTTTATATTATTTAATATGAAGTCATGCTGCCCTTCTAATTTTTGCTTATCTCATTTGTTTTAGATTCTTAGCTTTGCTACAGCAGATGAAGGGTTTTAAGTGAACATTTATTTTCTCAGAAGTTTAGAAGGCTCAGAGTTAGAATTCAGAGCACCTGCTCTAAAGGGAGACCTTTTCTCTCTGTGGGATTTGGGGACAGGTCTGTCTTTTCTCAGCTTCTGTTCTTGAGCTACTTGGCCATCTCCAAGTGGCACTTATCTTCACCCATTCATAATTCCTTGCCTCTATGCCTGAGCTACTCTTTTGATCTCCTAAGACTGATTGCCTTAAGGCACACTCTACATTGGTAAGGCCTCCTTCACATAACAGAAAGAACCTTATTTCCAAATGGGATTATAGTTATGGGTTAGGATTTCCAACCTATGGTTTTTGAAAGTACAGTTCAATCCATAATAGCTAGCTACAGAGAATGATCTTGGAGAAAATTTAAAGTGCTTATTTTTGGTTTTGTGTTGTTAAAAATAGCAGCAGCCTGTCAAGATGCAACTGGTTAATGTAATGTGTTCTGCTGCTTTTTTTCCCAAAAGTAAGCTAGAATTGTTAGACAGTATTAGAAGCTATGAGATATTTAATTCACAGCTTTATCATTGAAACTTTTAATTTGGCAATGCAAAGATTTGACAAAAGCAAAGCCTCCTATTGCAGCAGTATCACTGATTTGACTGATGACTTATTTGAAATTTATGTCCCAATCTTGCAGAGACTTTGCAGTGGAGGGGAGAGAGGACGACTGCTCTGAGGGCTGTTGACATGCTGTGCAAAGGCCATCAAATGAGAAAGAGGAGATTAAAGGGAATACACAGCAAACATTCCTTTACCGAATGGAAAGATAATGACTTCAGATATAAAAACCTCAAGCATTAGTCACGTTGGTGCAAAATGAGGAAAACACTTAAGTCAGATACTGATGGATATCCATTGGAACTGTTATGGAAATTCATTATCAAGTCCCAAAACCAAAGTTAATTTTGTAATCTGAAGTTATTGCCCTAAAAAATACTCTGTCTGAAGATAGCTCCTAACAGATAAAAACTGACCATATTCTTGGCTATTATTCTAGGGAGCTATTTCTAGAAGAGTATGGATTTCTTTACAATGGAGAAAGTCAAGGCAGTGTCATGTAAATAAAATTAAGCTTATGAAAAATTAGTTTCCTCCTTGTGTTAGCATTCTCAATAAACCTTGAAAACTAGATTTTCTTTTTATAACTCTGCTCCTGGAGAACTATAGCACATGGTAGAGTAAAATTAAAGAGACATTTTGGATTGTTTGTTTGTTTTAAATTATGTGAAGCAGCCAATACAGATATTGCTTTTTTAAACTTAATTTGTACAAGATTGAAGATAAGGAATTAAGTTGCAGGCCAAGAATTGGCACTTTTGAGGTCCTTAAAGTTAAGTTTACCTGCTCATGAATTTATTTCTTTGAATCTGTGGCTAAAACATGAAGTCTCGTTGGAAGACCAGCACTCTAACTGCACACACTGAAACCTGTAACCCTCCCTTTGCTCAGAGCGTCACACCTAACTCCGTGGGGTCTGTCAGGTTTTCACACTGGAGAAGCTTAGATGTTGCCGTGATGCTAGGATATGTACCCCTGGTAAGTCCAGCCAGCAGGGTCTCTCATGGAAGATAGGTTCGGGCCGAACTTCCAGAGTAAGATAGACTGGAAAAAAAGGTCTGGCGATATAAATCTGCAAACTAGCAAACCCAAACTCTGTAAGCATCATCAAATCTTGTCCAGTATGGTGCTTTTAAATGAGCCCTCTGAGTTTGAAGGTATTCACAGTATAACTGCGACTAAAATCTCAACGATTAAGAAAATGTTGGAGAGCCAGGGAACATTTTGCCCCTTATGCTCAGCAGCCATAATCACAAACTCCAGCAGGGCTAGATCCCCATTAAGCAAAGACGTACTGTGTTTTCAGCTGGTATGGCAACATTGCACTTTATGAGTCCCCGTCTTCTTTGCATTTTCCCAACAGTGTGATTCTGTGAGCGCCGAGGTTCATGGGCTGAAAAGTCAAGTTGAGTTGGATATTCTTATATGCTTCTTTTTGTGAAACATGCTGACCTGATATTTTCCACCTCAACTTTTAACAGCCGGGTGGATTTTTTTTCCCCCTGAAAGATCAAATTCTGTAAGCTTGTAAGTTATCTTTAGCTGGGGATAAAAAAAGAGAATGGCTGGGCATTTATCAAAGTGTAACTTCTAAAAATTGTTATTTATATATTTTTATTTAAACTGACCAGAAATTTTAAAAGAATGCTTTATGTCAGTCAAAGAAGTTTACAGAATAAAACTTTTCTTCAAAATTAGTTTAACTAAAAAAAGTCACAGAAAACACTACCTTTATGCTTAAGCAGTGTATTGGCTTCATAGGTTTGTTGTAACAAAACATCATAGAATGGAGGGCTTTGACAGCAGAAATTTATAATAGTACAGTACTGGGGGTTAGAAGTCTAATTTCAGGATGTTGGCAATGTCCATCCCTTCTGAAGTATCCAGAGAGATTGTGTTCCATGTGCCTCTCCCAACTTTTAGTAGCCCCAGCAGTCCCTTGGCACGTGGCAGCATCTCTCCAGTTTCTCCCTGTGTCTCCCCAGGGTTGTCTCCCATGTATGCTAATCTGTGTGTTCTGTCCTCTTTTCAAAAGGGCGTCAGTCCAATCAAGTCAGGTCCACCATACTCTACTATGATGTTATGTTAATGTATTATACATTCACACAGACCAGGGACTTGAATATATATTTTGGGGGAACACAATTCCACCGACACAAACAAAGAGCTAAAAGGATGAGAGGAAGGATTTTCAAAGCGCATGGACCTGTCTGGCCTAAGTTCTGTTTTCAGTAAAATAAAATAACTGCCTACTTCATTTTTCAGCCTTTTCAGCATCAATAACCTTCCTTTCTGTATCACTTGAGACACTGTCAATCAAAGCCTCCATCTGGACCTTACAAACACCCATGATTACTCTGTTTTCAAGGAGGGAAAAGACCCTACTAAGCCTTTCATATTTGCTCCTTTCTGCTCACTAACTCTCACTGAATCTTCTTTTTTCCCAGTCTATCTTTGATGTTTGACTCATGACATAACTCACACCCTCCTTTCCCTCTGCTATACATGTGATCATGGTTGGTACCTTTCTATTGCACTGTTAGGAGAGTCAGGCCATGCAAGTCCCTCGCCTATGGGACCCCTAATCCCAGCCAGACATCTCTCAAACTGTTTTAAGACTGCTTGGAATATCTGCCCTGCTTTCCCCCCATGTATTACATGGAGGAATACATCACAAGTATTCCTCATTACATGAAGTGATTAATCTTTTCATAAATTCTTAGTGGGGGCGGATAGTGTCATCAGTCTCAACTTCTAGGACATAAGCAAAATTGTTACAAACCCACCATTAAAATGATTATCTAATGGTTTGTGGTTCTTGTTAGCTGCTGTCTGGTTGGACCCAGACTCATGATTACCCCAGTACAGTACCATCCCTATGATTGGATTCTTCTGATTGCTAGGATTGTCATTGGCCAAAGTTAATTTTGTAATCTGAAGTTATTATCCTAAAAAAAAAACTCTGTCCAGATGGAGGCTTTGATTGGCCAGTATTTGGAAATACATCATGAAATATTTCTTCCTGGTCTATCTTAGCTTCAAAGTTCTGGAACCTGTTCATCATCATTGCATCATTTACAGAAGGTGGTGGCTGTGCATGAGGTCCATTGCCTGGGACTGGGACCCAGGTTTCCCATGTGGAAAGTCATCATCCTGCAGAATCACCACTGCCCTCATTCCACTCTCTTCTTTATTGTTGCGGGAAGGCGCAGTCCAGCCAGTTTTGAATCAAAGTGACTCCATACTGGCCGGTCCTTTGTCATCCTCAGCCCATGTTGTAGCCCTGAATCATTCCATCTGACTGCCCTCCAATTTATCAAGCATAATGTGTTTCTCAAGAGACTGATCTCACCTGGTAACACATCCAAATTACATAACACAAAGTCTCACCATCCTTTCTTCCAAGGAACCTTCTGGCTGTTCCTCTTTCACGACAGATTGCTTATTCTCCTGGCAGTCCATGGTATTTTCAATATTCTTCAATACCACACTTCAAATGTTTCAAGTCTTCTCTGTCTTCTTGATTTATTGTACAGCTTACACATTCATATGAGTTAATAAAAAAAAATACCATGCCTTGGGTAAGGCAAATCTTCCTCCTTAAACTGATATCTTTGTTTTTTTAACACTTTAAGTAGGTGTTTTATAGCATATCTGCCCAATGAAATAAGTCATGTAACTGTTTGGCAGCTTCTCCGTCTGTGATTGTGGATTCAAGTACCATGAAAATGTTGACAACTTTAATCGTTTCTTCATTTACAGTGATGCTGTCTATTGGTCCACGTATCAGGACTCTGGTTTTGTTTTTATTGAATTATAACCCATAATGAAAATGCACACCTCATCAGTAATTGTTTCAAGTGCTCTTCACTTTGGGAAGTGAGATGGTGTAATCTGCATATCACACATTACCAGTGAACCTTAGTCAGAGGATTATGCCAAGTTCTTCATAAAATCCAGGTTCCAGTATTATTTTCACAGCATGAAGGTTATGTAAGTATGCCGAAAGGATGCACCCTTTGATGCACACCTATTCTAATTTTAAACTACACAGTCTTCCTTTCATCTGTTTGAATTGCAGCCTCTGGGGCCCTGCACAGGTTCTGTGTGAACACAATGAAGTGTTCTGGAGTTCCTAGTCGTCTCAGTGCTACCCACAGTTTGTTATGATGCACACAGTCAAATGCCTTTGCATGGTCCATACAACACAGATAAACATCTTCCTAATATTCTCTGATTCCAGCTGACATCCACCCATCATTATCAATGCTATCCCTAATTTCACACCCTCTTGATGGTCTTTGCCACAATTGGTCCTGGTTTTGTTCTGACTAATAATATTGAGAGCACCAATCATGACCATTTGTCTGTCAGCTTATCTTACTGAGTGGCTGTGCGTTGCTGTGATGCTGGAAGCTATGTCACCAATATTTCAAATGCCAACAGGTCACCCAAAGTGAACAGGCTTCGGGGGAGCTTCCAGACAGTGGTCAGACTACAAAAAAAAGGGAATGTGTTGCCCACTTCTGAGAAATTAGCCATCACAAACCAGGTGGACAGAATTGAAATATTGTCAGATACTGAAAACCTCACGAAAAGAAGCAGAACATTTTCAGAGACAGTGTCAGAAGTTGGGGTCCTCAAACTGGAGAGCACTCAAACTGTGACGGAGGAAGGGGTGTCTTCCCAAAACAGCCCGCCATAATTCTGTGGATGGAAGAGAGTCTGCGGGAGTAAAGCTTCTGCGACCTTAATTTGCTGATGAGTCATAGCTCAAAATGATAGCACACAGATCTAAACATATACTAATAATTGGAACATGGAATGTGCAAAGTAAAGGTATCAGAAAATTTTTTGTTTGAAAGATGAAATAGAACTCATAAAAATTGACATTTTAGGCATTATTCAGCTGCATAGAATGTGTCTTGGACATTTTAAATCAGAAAATCAGATGGCTTACTGTGCCGGGAATGAAGCAATCAAGAGGAATGGCTTTGCATTCATTGTCAGAAAGGACATCTCAAGATCTATCTTGAAGCACAGTGCTGTCTGTGACAGGATCATATCTACCCACCTTCAAGGCACTACAATCAAGACAACTATTACTCAAACCTATGCACCAACCGCCAAAGTTAGTGACGAAGAAGTTGTAGAATTTTATCAATGTTTTCAATCTGAAATTGACAAAATAAGCTATCAAGATGCATTGATAATTATTTGCAGTTGGAATTCAAATGTTAGAAACAAAGAGGAAGTAGTAAGAGGTGGAAAATATAGTCTTGGCGATAGAAACAAAGCTGGAGATCACATGATGGAATTTTGCAAACCAATGAGTTGTTTGTTGTAAATACCATTTTTTTCAACATCACGAAAGATGGCAATATACATGGACTTCTCCAGGCGGAATACCCAGAAATCAAATAGACTATATATGTGGGAAGCTGATGGAGAAATTCACTATTAGCAGCTAAACCAAGCCAATGGAACAAACCATCAATTGGTTATATCTAAGTTCAGTTAGAGACTGAATAACATCAAAATAAGTCCACAGGAGTCAAAATATTACCTTGAGTCTATCCCACCTTAATTTCTAGAATGACTCAAAACATATTTGACGCATTGAGCACTAGTGACAGATGATCTGGAGCTGTGGGATGACATCAATACCATCATAAATAAGAAAAGCCAAAGGTCATTAAAATATGGGAAAGAAAGAAGAGATCAAAGAGGGTGTCTGAAGAGACCCTGAGACTTGCTCTTAATTGTAGAGTAGTTAAGGGACACATAAGAAATGACCCGGTCACGGAGCTCGACCGAAAATTTCAAAGGGCAGCTCCAGGAGACAAACGAAAACTTTATCATGAAACATGCAAAGACCGAGAGCTGGAAAACCCAGAGGGAAGATCACCCTCCGCATGACTTAAAATCAAAGACCCACCTTGACAGCACCTGGCAGCAAGAAACAGACACTAATGATAGAGATAATTAGGAAAATGAAGTATTGTATTTTACACCTTGGCCCTTTATAAGCTATGTTTACCACGCTGTCTTTAAAATCAATAGTCTAACATCTCTTTACCATTGTACTCCGTGTCAGTCGTGCCCGAAGACCTTGAATCCCCAGGACATTCAGCAGTGAAGAAGAAATAAATAAAGTAATGAAACAACATAATGCAGCTTCTATGGTGCGCCTTCTAGACATGTTTACTTCATTCTCTGGTTGGTAATTTCAAGGCAAGCACTGGAGCATAAAAGGCCATGTGAATTTTAAGCCTACACCAACACACCTAAAATTGATCTTGGGCCTTTGGGCTGCTTGTGTCCTAGACAGGTATTGGACATGATTTAGGATTTTCCTTCTGTGATCTCAGTAGATAAATTAATCCAATATGACAACCTTTGCAGAGCAAGAACTTCAAAATCACTTCTTTCTGTGGTGTAAAAACCCTCCAAAGTATCCATTAAAGGTTGTTGTTATATTGGGAGGTGCCGTACGTTGGTTCTGACTCATAGCAACCCTATGTGCATCAGGAGGAAATACTGTCCAGTCCTGCACTAGCCTCACAGTTGTTAAGTTTGAGCCTGTTGTTGGAGCCAGTGTGTTAATTTGACAAGTTGGTTTGATGGCAAGGTCCTGGTCACTCGATTGTTTGAGGCTACATTCACTTAAACATTTATCGGATATGTGCAAGTGTGTTGGAAACTAAGCTTTTTTCCTACTGCCCCACTATCTTTCCTAAATCTGACATATTTATCCCCTTTCTTGGTTTCCTAGAGCAACGAGCTGGCTTTGACCACCCACTCAGGACTCAGGATGCCCCACTCAATTGAACCAGAAGGTTGCATTAATATTTAAATTCAGCAATAACAAAATGAGATGGCCGATACATTGTTTCCTACGGCAACAATAACAAAGCACCACAAGCTGTGTAACTCATAGAACAGAAATATATTCTCTCACCATTCCGGACATTAGAGGTCTAAGATCAGTCTATCAACCATGCTGATTTCTTCTGAGCCTCTGAAGGAAAATCTACCCCATGCCTCCTTCTAACTTCTGGTGATGGTTGGTGGTCTTTAACGTTCCTTGGCTTGTAAATGCATGGACACATTTCTCTGTCTCAGCATCTCTTTTGTTATATAATAATGCTATATATCTCTTTTCTTATAAATGCTAGTTACAGAAGATCAGCACTCACCCTATTTTTGTATGATGTTATGCTACCCTAAGTGATAGCAGCTGCGGAGACCCTCTTTCCAAATAAGGTCTTACTTATAGACACTGAGGATTCAATCTCCAATGTATCTTTTATGGGAAACACAACAAAATCCATAATAGATGGGAGTTGTGAACAAGCTTGTGCCAAGGAAAATTCTATTGTGTGATAATGAAAGACTTGAATGCTATGAAAGTGTGAACAAACAGAAGACCCGCTTCTTATCTTTAAATTACATGTGATTTCTATGTGGTGACAGGTGTGCACATGAGACAAATGGTAAGCTCCTGAAAAGAAACAGAAGAAAAAATATAGTAAGTCACAGTATATGCTGAACAGAGGCTGGGTGTGAGCAACCGGAACTAGACAGATGATCGTTCGATATGGGTACTTGAGCTCATAATCCACGGTTGAGAAAACCATAACTAACTTCAGCAAAGATGTGGGAACCAGAATCATCCAGAACCAATAGTGAAAGTTCCAGAAGAGATGGAAAACAACAAAGCATGATAAGCATGATAGTGACAAACTCTCATACAAACTCACTTCTAATGAGTCTATTTCAACTCCTAGAAACCTCATGGGCCAGGTGTAGAACTGCTGACTGTGTGGTTACTAGCCCAGTGTGTAACCCACTATGACTCCAGGGCTTCTTGCATGATCGTTAGAACATCCCAAATATGTCCATGTATGTTCACATTGTTTTCCAGTATGGAAACATTTACAAGGCAACTCACCATTTTTGGCAGCTTTCCCTATATATCATTCTTCATGGTTCTTTAATTTTGGGAAATATATTTGTAACAAAATGCTATTCACTTCAACATTCCTCACATGTACCAATTTAGTGTTCACCATTATTTGTCACCATTATTTATTTCCAAATTACCCATTACCCTTCGCAGAAGCTCAGTGTCCCCCGAAATAATGGCTCCCTCTTTTCCCTTCCCTCCCATCTGTCTATGGTTAATACTAATAAACTTTGGTTTTTATGCACTTTCTCATTCAAAATATTTCATATAACTGGGATCATATATTATCTATCTTTTTGTGACTGAGTTATTTTATTCAGTATAGTATTTTCAAGGTTCATATATGTTGCAGAGTATATCAGGATACATTCCTCTTTTTTAATCATTTTATTGGGGGCTCATACAACTATTATCACAATTCATACATACATCAATTGTATAAAGCACATTTGTGCATTCATTACCCTCATCATTCTCAAAACATTTTCTCTCCACATAAGCCCCTGGCATCAGAAACTCATTTTCCCCCTCCCTCCCCACTCCCCCCTCCCTCATGAGCCCTTGATAATTTATAAATTATTATTTTGTCATATCTTGCCCTGTCCTACATCTCCCTTCACCCACTTTTCTGTTGTCCATCCCCCAGGGAGGAGGTTATATGTAGATCCCTGTAATCAGTTCTCCCTTTCCACCCCACCCTTTTTCCTCCCTCCCGGTATTGCCACTCTTACCACTGATCCTGAAGGAATCATCCGCCCTGGATTACTTGTGTTTCCAGTTTCTATCTGTACCAGGGTCCATCCTCTGGTCTATCCAGATTTGTAAGGTAGAATTGGGATCATGATAGTGGGGGTGGGGTGAGGTTGCAGAAGCATTTAGGAACTGGAGGAAAGTTGTATGTTTCATTGGTGCTACACTGAACCCTGACTGGTTCATCTCCCCCCTGTGACCCTTCTGTAAGGGGATGTCCAATTGCCTAAAGATGGGCATTGGGTCTCCACTCTGCGTGCCCCCTCATTCACAACTATATGATTTTTTGTTCTTTGGACATCCATTCTTTTATGATAAATTAATACTCGTGTGTGTGTGCATTTTCTGTTGAGTCCTTTCAAACTCGTAACAACGCTGTAGAACAGAGTAGACCTGCTGGAAAGGGATTCCAAGTCTGTAAATCTGCAGAAGAAGCCCGTCTCTTCTTTCTTCTGACGGGAACGTGTGGGTTCAAACAGCCTATTGTTTAGCCACCAAACAACTAGGACTCGGGTGTGTGTGTGTGGGTGTGTGAAAACATGAAGGGGAATTAAAAGATAATGATTTTTAAAATGTTTTTCCAAAGGTCCCTCACATATTATGTATATACCACATTTTATTTATCCATTCACCTGTTGATGGTATACTTGACCTTTGTCTTCCAGGCATTTTGACCACAGACACTGGACACAGCTTTTCACCTGGACGCTGCCTTGGTTGGGCTCAATTCTGAAGCAGCCAGAATCTTTACAGAACACAGCAAGTGCTCCAGCCCCCTGACTTTAGGATGGAACTACTTTCCCAGTAGTTGAAGCTGTTGGGCTAACGTTCCCTGGGTCGTCACGTTTGTGTGTAAAGAAGACGATTGCTCCAGAGCCTTTTTGACAGGCCACCCGCAATGTTACACTGCCACCCCACACATAACTTAGTAGCATGTTTAATATTAATAGATTTTCCTATTTACATCATTTGCTGCTTAATGCTGCTCTTCAGGGAATCCTCGGTACTTTTAATATTTCAGATTATCTGTGCTCCATTAGTCTCTAGCCTGTCCTCTCTGGGAAGCATTTTTTGTAGACTCATTAGCCAATCAGCTAGTCTTTGCAGTGGCAACACATCTTCAGGATGTCACATTGGATAAGCACCCCGAACCTAACAGCTTCCAGGCTGATTCTGACTCATAGTATTGAGCTGCTAACCACAAGATCAGCAGTTCAAACCCACCAGCCACTCCACCGGAGAAAGATGAGGCTGTTTACTCCAGTAAACATTTAAATTCTTGGAAATTCAAAGGGGCTGTTCTACTCTGTCCATGGAGACAATACGAGTTGACAGAGGGTAAGGAGGTTCGCCAAGCTGCCTTCTAGAAGAACACTGGCTAAGGCAGCTGAGTTAGTGTCCGAAGGCTCTGAAAACAAATGATCTCTAATTTGGTGACTTATAGGAACACTAGTGTTTTTTCACTGGGTGTTTAATAACAAGGTCAACAGTTCAAACCCACTAGCTGCTCCATGGGAGAAAGGATAAGGCTTTCTGCTGTCTCAAAGACTTATAGCTCCAGAAACCCAGAGTGGTTCTGATCTGTCCTGTAGGGTTGCTATTTGTCTGAATTGGCTAGATGGCAGTGAAATCATTTGTTGGGAGTTGGTGGCTAAAGCAACAAGAAGTAGTCCTCTCTTAGTTTAGGGGACCAGCATCTCAAACCCAGCAGGGTCTCCACAGTCTGAAGGCATTAGGACCAGTTCTTTTCTTACCTCTTCCAATGATTGGTGACTCTCAGCATTCTTTGACTTAATTGCTGTCTCACTCTGTGTCTGTGGTGAGATTGTTTTCCCTTCTCACCACAGAATCTCCATCTGCCTCACGCTTGTAAATGCTTGCCTTTGTGTTTAGGAGCCACCAGATAATCCAAAAGAAACTTCTTATCTCAAGATTGTTAACACAAATACATCTGCAAAGCTTTTCTTTCAAATCCTAGCAACATCCACAGTTTCCAGGGATTAAGGTGTGAACATGTCTTTCTGGAAAGGTTCATCAATTAGCCCACTGAAGTAAGAAACCATTCCAGTTCTCTGGGACTGAGGGGCTTCCCAAGACATGGGACTTTAAATGTCAATGTGGACACTGTAGGGTCCCTGATCCTGAGGATTATTTCTAGAAAAATAAGAATCGTAACCAGAGCGATGCATCGGTTCCCATAGTGGAATTCCCAGATCAGTAGCATCAATATCCCATTGGAATTTGTTAGAAATGCGAAATCTTGAGCCCTACCATCGATTTTTTTTTCTGGTTTCCTCTGAAGCAGTTTTGATTCGCGGTGACCCCATGTGTGTAATCGCCAAGCCTTTCTCTGTAGGCACCTCTGGGCACACGCCAACATCCAACCTTTCCGTTGGTAACTGAAGGAGTCAACTTTTTTGCACCTCCCATGAATTCCACTCCAGTCAGTCCTACCGAATCAGAAACCCTAGGGGCGAGGTCCAGAAATGTGTGTTATAACAAGTGCTCCGAGTGATTTTAACATCTAAAAAAGTATGAGAACTTGGAATCATTTTTAATCTTGACCTGAACAGATGAAAGGAACAGAAGCGGGAAAAATCCAAGTGGCACTATGGTTCTCAACTCTGGCAGCACAATGAACTCGCATGAAAAGCTGTGTAAAATTGCAGATGCCTGGGCCACATAATTGATCTGGAGTAGTGCCCAAAAAGTGAGTGGTATTTTTTTCACAAGCTCCCCAGGTGATTGCAACGTGAGTCAAGGCCAAGATGCTAAGCAGCAAGACTTCATCCAGGGGCAGCGTAATGAGAGGGTGAGCTGGAGGGGGTGTGGGGTTCACAAGAGGCATGTCATGCTCCTTTGTGGGCCAAGTCACAGAAATAAACAGCAGTGCAATTTTGTTTTAAACTTACAAAGAATGAAGGACCATATTTCTTTGATCAAGCTGTAGATGGACTACAAAATGTAATTTCAGGGTAATTTAGAAAACCAAAGTTTCTGAATAGCTTAAGTTGAAAAGAGTTCCAAATAAAGACAGAGTGAAGTGAGGAGTTAACGTAAAAAGGGGCAGAAATTCCGCATCTTTGCCAAAGAAAGAAGCTACTTTCCACACTTGATAGTGTGAGGCCATCCAGAAGTGGTAGCAGGTGGGCGGATGTTGTCCTCTCTCTGCATAAGTCTCATTATTGCAGGAATATCTTGGCCTTCATCTTTGTCTCCCCACCTAAGCTAAAACCAAGGTGTTACTGGTGTTTGTCTGAAAAGGACTTTGTGCGTGAAAGATTGAGTATTCAATACCACACAGGGATGCCTTAAAAGAAAGAATTGATACTATAAAATATTTTTTAAATCATTGAAAATCCTTTGTAGTACAAACAGTTAAACACACAGATCACCAAGGCTCAAAGAAAACTCAAGGCCACGGCTAAGTGGACATTTGTAACCAGGAAGCTGTTGGTGATATGTGAGAGCCAGTTAGTTTATAGAAGATCAGATTCTTCAAGTGAAGAAAAATGAAGACTGAGTGTAGTCCAAAAATGTCTCTGATTTAGTAGTGTGTGGGAGCAAGAAAAGAACTCAATAGTAGGGAAAGAAGAAATGAGTGGATAGCAAGATTTGTGCCAAGGTGTAGAGAAGCAGAGCGTTATCTCAGAGTGAATGTGATCCAGGATGATTGTTATGGATTGAATTGTGATATATAGTATATTATATATTATTATATGCATATTATATTATATATAAAACCTGGATCCCAGACCTGTGACTTAGGAAATAGAGTTTTATTTGATCTGCTGAGAGGTCATAATTCTTGCCAGGGCAGCATGTGCCTAAACATCATACTTTATGTATAAAGAGCAGCATAAGCACACGACAGTGGAAGACAAAGGAGGGAAAACAGATGCTATTTGCTGATGAGGAGAGCAGATAAATCTACAAACACAAGAACTTCAAATAGAAGTCAGCAAAGAAGGACCTCTCTCTCTCAAGGCTTCTAGCTTCCTAAACTGTGAGAAAACAAATTTCTGTTCTTTAAAGTCACCCGCTTATGGTATTTCTGTTACAGCAGCACAAGGGAGCAAAGACAAAGTTTATCAGTGATATTTGGAAGTATAGACATGGGGCTAGTCTTTAAATGTCTTCTGGGCAAATACTTTAAAGAAAGGTAGACAGAGGAGAGTGGACATTTTATCATTGCATTTGTCTTCGGCTGGGTTTTCTAGAGAAGCGACATCAGGGAAGCTTGTCAGTGTATGTAGAGAGAAAGGCTATATCAAGGAACTGGCTCGCACGGTTGTAGAAGCAGGCAAGTTCCACGTCCGTGGCTCAGATGTTAAGCTGAAGGCTTCTTCTGCTGTAAGTAGCCGCAGGGGCTAATGAACCCAAGATGAACTAGAAGACAACAGTTAGTGACTGCAGAGGCTAATAAATCCAAGGCCAGCAGGTCAGGCTATGGCTGCAGAGGTATATGAAAACCAAAGGTAGCAGGTCACACTTGGAGCTGTTGATGACTCCCGGGATCAGCAGGCAAAGTGGCAGGCCATTCGCTCAAGCCCAAAGAATCAGACGTCCATGAGCACCTGCAAGCTTAAGACTCTTCAAAAGCCCAGCAAGCTGTTCAACATTTCTAATAGTGGAAACAGACCATACTTGAAAGGATGTCTCCTCATGAGCGATTACTACAGTTTAACAACATAACCACTAAGAATTCTGATCCAGTCGCATCGAAACAAAACCTTAACTATCACAGTTCACCCTTTGTCAACTTGGACCTGTACACATATCCCGAAAATATATATAATCTCTAAATAATGACAACTATATAACCACACTTGTGCCTAACATGATACAAGTAGTATACACACTCATATAACCAAAATTGTACTCTTACAGTTTCTAAGTGAACAAACAAAATTATTTTATGTGTACATACAAGGAATAAATACTCATAGCAATTGCAATCCTTATTTCTGCGACTGATCATGTTGGCATAGCTGGCATTTCCAATAAGAGCAAAAGATTGTCTTTTCCATGATGGAAGTGGTTCTATGTAATCAACCTGTCACCAGGTAGCTGGCTGATCATTGAGGAAGGGTCCCATGTCTGGAACTCAATTTTGATCTCTGTGGCTCTAGTGGCCGTTGCCAAGTTGACCTTGATGGGTGAGGGGCGAGGGAGGTTGTTTCTGAGCCCATGCAGTAGCCGCAGCCCTGCCATCATGGCGACTTTGTTCTTACACATATTGGACAGACAGCAGTCACTGGGGAAAGAGGACGATCATTTCCATAGAACATGTTATCCTGTTCACTTGATTGTTAAAAATCTCCTCAGCAGGGGTAATTTTTTGGTGAGCGCTCACATGAATCAAAAATATCTACACCTTTGTTACCCATTCAGAGAAGGCCACCTCTCTGAATCTGCACACATCTTCCCCATATGCCAGGGATTCAATACAGGGATCCTACCAGTTGCTCAACATATTCCAACTATGCTTTCTGGAACTGAGGAAATCACTCTACAAGGCAGTATCTACCTCTGCCCAGATATTAAAAGACACAACATAGACTTGTATATGCTATAGTGCTTTTTGGGGAAACTCTGCCTTGCAGAGATGAATCTGCCTTTCTCTAAATACTCTGTTCAACTGCTCAGGATTAATTGAAGTCTAGAGTACTTGTGATAAATGTGAAAAGAAAAATAAAATCCAAATCAGAATATGAACACAATGCTGTAAGACTTGACTTCCAAGGGCTTCACAAGCATGTTGCTATTATCTATTGTGTTGGCTGTAGCTCACAGTGACCTCTAGTCCACCAGTTTGTCTGACTGTGGCGCCTCACGTGTTGCCCTGATGCTGTGGGCAATGCTGCAGGTGTTTCGAACATCAGCGTATCACACATGGTAGACAGGTTTTGAGGGAGCTTCTAGACAAACACAAAGTAGGAAGAAACATCTGGGAATCTATTTACAAAAACCAGGCCCCCCATCCCCATTTTTTTAAATCTAAAGGCCTGAATGGACTGAAAACCCTGAAATATGAATACAATTTAAAACTGTGAGTGGGTTTGAGTCTGCTTCCAAATGGAGATCAGCACAGTGTCTACTTCACAAGGTCAGGGTTAAACAAGATGCAATCGGGGGCTACTTAGAAGAGTGCCCGTGTGGCATTGTCAGCCCTGATGGTGTATCACGCTATGTGTCCACCTCCTGCCCACACATGGAGTCTTTTTTGGCAAAGAACCCCTTGCAAATAATAAACATTCAACACTTAACATGAAATAAAAATCTGTGAATTGACAAGCATCGTTCCAGCATACTCCCCACATCCCAAAGAATGGCAGTACCCCGAAGAAGTTGTTTTCTACGGTTCTCCGAGAACTTGTGGACCTTCCCTTGACTTCCGGCATGAGACTTAAACTGACAATAAGGCACATCTCAGACCTATTACCCGATGTGCTGAAGGATGTAGACTCGCTGGCTGTTCACTTGCTGTTGAGGAAACACCCACTCTTCACCTTTCACGCACAGGTGGATCAATTAAGCTGCGTTAGCTGCTATAATGTATAAACCAAAATTGCCAGGCAGTCACACGATAGAAGCGGACATATTAAGTCTGAAAGTGGAGTCCTGTCAGGCAGGCTTCCATATATCATTCAGGGACTTTGGTTGCTTCTATCTGAAACCACTTCTATTTTTTAATCATTTTATTGGGGGCTCATGCAGCCCCTATAACAATCCATCCATCCATGTGTCAGTCACATTTGTACATAGGTTGCCATCATCATTCTCAAAAGATTTTCTTTCTACCTGAGCCCTTGGTATTAGCTCCTCCTTTTATCCTCCCTCCCTCATAAGTCCTGGATAATTTATAAATTGTTATTATTTTAATGTCTCACACTGACCGCTATCTCCCTTCATCCATGTTTCTGTTGTTCATCCACCTGGTGGTGGTGATGGTGGGGGAGGTGGGGTCTAAGCCAATCATTGTGATAGATTTCTCACTTTCTCCCCCCACCTTACCCTTACCCTTACCCTTACTAGTATTGCTACTCTCATTATTGGTCCTGAGGGGTTTATCTGCCCTGGATTCTGTGTGTTGAGAACTCTTTTCTGTACCTATCTATATGCTCTGGTCTAGCCAGATTTATAAGGTAGATTTGGGGTCATGATAGTTGGGGGAGGAAGTGTTAAAGAAGTAGCAAAATGTTGTATGTTTCATCAGTACTGTAATGTGCGCTGGCTGGCTCACCCTTCCTTGTGACCCTTCTGTGCGGAGATGTCCAATTTGTCTCCAGATCGATTGTGGGTTTCCATTCTGCACCACCACCCCACCCCCAACCCCGCTCCTGCTCATTTACATCAATACGATTGTTTGTTCTGGGTCTTCTGATGCCTGATACCTGATCCCACCGACACCTCATGATCACACAGGCTGGTGTGTTTCTAGTGACTGTCTTCTTATTGTCCTGAAAGGGGGCGGGGAGGGGGGAGAGAATAGAGAATTACACAAAGCAAACAAATGTTGTTGATTTGCTTTAATCTACCAGGCTTAAAAGTGGCTCCAATTCCATTTTCCTTTGCCCATATTCCTTAGCTGGGATTGTGCCACGTGTCTACAATCAGCTGTGAGAGTGAGGGGCTGACAAGTATAGACTGGCTCTGCTCCCAAGACCAGGAGAGCACAGGCACGGCGCCATAGTAGCTGGTTTTTAGGAATGGCATCACTAGGCCTTTCTTCCTAACCTGTCTTAGTCCAGCAGCTCCACTGCAGCCTGTTCAGCAGCACAGCGTCAGCATCGCACAAACGTCACTCCCAGGTGGTAGCAGCTGCATGTGAGGGCATTCGCTGGGAATCAGCTAAGTCTCCTGTATGGAAGGCAAGATGCTACCACTGAGCCCCCACAGCCTCAACCCACCCCACCAGAAGATGACTTCTCTCCTCCTTATTTCTTTTGTTCCCTCTTCCTCTCCTCCCTCCGCTTTTACCTTTCCTTTCTTCTCCCCTTTGGTCTTTTTGTCCTCTCCGCCCTCACTCCCTTCCTAGATATTTATTTCCTTTGAAGGTTTATTATTTACGGTCTCTGGGTGGTGCAGATTGTTTGTGCGTGGCTGGTCACAGGAAGATGGATAGCTGAACTCCACCCAGTGCACTGCAGACAAACCAGGCCTGGTCATTGGCTTCTGTCACGATTACAACTAGCCCTACTCTGTAGCCAAGGGGTTCTCTCCAAACTCTTAAGAAACACAAAAACTCTTTATCTTTTGGCTACTTTATGGATTCCTACTCCTGAACTTAGGCCATATTCCAGGAAGGATTAGTCCTTGGCAAAGGACATCCTTTTTGGTAAAGTAGAGGATCCGGGGCAAGAGGAAGTCCCTCAATGAGAAGGATTGGCATAGTGTATGCAGCAATGAGCTCATGCCATGCAACCGTTGGGAAGGTGGCCCCACATGGGGCAGCGTTTCATTCTGTCACACAGAGGGATGCTGTGAGTCAGAACAGACTCAACAGTACTGACAATAGCATATAGAAAAGGTTTGGGATCAATAATCAGTAATGAAGTACAAGATTACACAAGCTCGCTTCTCCCCCTTTGGTCTTTTGCAAACCAACAGAAAAATTTCCAGAACAGAAGGGGCAGCAGTGCGAGTAAAAGTAATCCAGGTGCCTTCCTCCCCTGCACGACACGAATCTAAAGACTGCTTGCTTATAAATGTGCTGCGTTGCTCTATTCGGACAAGGTCATTTGGATCTGTTTCAAATGAATTGCCAATTGATGTTTTGCAGCTCGATGTAGATTATGCCAGAGCTGCTGAAATGCAGTTCCAGGAAAAGCCAAAATAGAAATAAATTTGCAGAAGTCTCTCACTCTAAAGTCAATAATTATGCTTGAGGTGCACACCAGTCTCCACCTTTCCAGATTCCCTTCTGTGGTGAATGAACTTGTCAGCCTTTCTTCAATCAACTTGAGACATCGGCATTGACATCCTTGTCCATCAGAACCGTTGAGCAACGGGACCAGCAGTAAGCACTTTGCCTATCCCATCGGTCTTTCATGTGTCCTTGAACAAGTCACCGAGGAGAGAAGGGAATTGAGACACTTCTCAAAAAGGCAGGAGAATGCATTTCAGAAAAAAAAGCAGAACTCCACAGGATAAGCGCGTTGCTACACACAGGCTGGGTGGTAGTTCAATGGTAGAATTCCCACCTTCCATGGGGAGATCCATGGACAGTGCACATCATGTACAGCCCTCACTCTCATAGTGGAGGCTGGTGTGTTTCTATGTTGCTGAAAAGATTTCCTGAGAACTCCTGGACTAAGCTATATTAGGAAGAGAGGGCGATGGTCTACAGTAGAAGGATCAGCCGATGAAAGCCCCATGGAACGCAATGATAGAATCCTGTCATTTGTACATGGTGTCTGCATGAGTTGGTGGCCGTCTCCATGGCAACTAATAGCCCCACACCCATGTCAGACTGTGGTTACGAGTAAAAGAAGAACTGAGAAACACCTTAGACTGGTGGGGCCAGCTCATGATGGTGTCGCACAGGGCATGTGCCTAGAGGCAGTGTGGTATAGGGACTCTGAATGTCTGCTCCGATGAACACAGGGGTTCCACCACTTACAAATGGCCTTGGCAACATTGTACAACTACTTTGTGTCGTGGGTCACTCATCTGAGAATTATCTATACTAACAGTCTCCACCTCAGAGAGTACCTAGGGAGTACAAACAGCTAATGTGTTGAACTACAATCTACCAAGTTGGAGGTTTGAGTCCACCTAGAGTGAACTCAGAAGAAGGGCCTGACAACCCACTTCACAAAATTGTCCATTGAAAACCTGTAGAGCAGAGTTCTCTGACCCATGAGATTTCCATGAGTCAGAAGGACTAACAGCAACTAGTTTGGGTTGATTAGCAAGCTCAGAGGTTTCTTGTGAGAACTAAAAGGAGATCGCCTTTGCAAAAGCCTTAGCAGGGATCTAGCAGAGAGTATGTGCTATGTGAGAATTAGCCATTATGTAGGAGCCTGGTTGGGTGCTGGCCAACACCATTTGCTTCTCTGGGCGAACAGGAAAACTGGATTTGCCTGGCAGTTGGTGCTGTGCCTTGTTTTGGCCAGTGGAATGTGGATGGAAGCATGTGCCACCTCTCCTTTTGACAATGAAAGAAGTCATGTGTA
Source organism: Tenrec ecaudatus (assembly GCF_050624435.1). Taxonomy (NCBI): domain Eukaryota; kingdom Metazoa; phylum Chordata; class Mammalia; order Afrosoricida; family Tenrecidae; genus Tenrec; species Tenrec ecaudatus. Next base: position 214,147,048 of record NC_134531.1, read on the forward strand.
CTGGACTGAATCCTATTGTACTTGTTTGGTGCCATTGAGTAGGTGCCAACTCAAAGTGACCTCACATACAAAGGAAGGAAATACTATTCAATCCAATGTCATCCTCATAACTGTTACGTTTGAGCCAATTGTTGAAGTCAATGTATTAATCCATCTCCATGAGGGTTTGCCTCTTTTACATTGAACCCCTACTTTATCAAGCATGAGGTCTTTCTGCAGAAACTGGTCTCTCTGGATAACCTGTCCAAAGTACATGAGATGACATCTCATCCTCCTCGCCTCCAAGGAGCATTACAGCTGTACTTCCTCGGGGACAAGTTTGTTTCCTTTCCTGGAAGTCTATGGCATTTTCACCACTCTTCACCAGTGGCGTCATGCAAATACATCCATTCTCTGCTCTTCCTTAGTCACTGAGCTCGCCAAGGAATGTGCAGAAGTCCTAACTCCTGAAATCAATGAAAGAGACCTAGTTTTTACCAAAGGATTTTGCCAATGAAATTTAAGAAATCTCAAGATGAGCTTGTCTTGGCTTTAGTATGGCCTTTGACTAGTCCAATGACTAGTCCTTATACAAGAGAGGCAAGGGGCAGATAAAGAGTTATAGGAAAAAGAAGGCTATGTAAAGACACAGAGATTGGAGTTTTACATCTAGAAGCCAGGGAGCTCTACAGATTGCCAGAAGTCAGAGAGAGGCATGGAAAAGATTCTTCTTCAGAATTCCCTCAAGAAACTAGCCCTGCCAATACCTTGATTTCAGAATTCTGACCTCCAACTGTGAGCGCATCAATTTCTGTAGCTTTAAGCCATCCGGTTTGTGATCTTTTATTATGGCTGCCGTAAGAAACAAACACACAGTATAATAACCCAAGCTCTTCTTCTTGGAAGCAAATGACTCAAGGGTAGGGAATGGAGCTGCCTCCCTGAGTCACCCATGAATGGAAGACTGACAAGGGAAGCAGCACAGTGCTCACCAGAACATAGAGGAGGAGCACCCTTTTGCATATTTAAACCATTTAGATGTGGATTGTTTGTTACAGAAGCTCACTTTTATCATCCCATGTAATTCAACTGTTCTTCCTTAGCCATCTATGAGTTGCAACCGACTCAATGGCACCACACAACAACACCTCACAACAACAATAACAACAAAGTAGGGCGGCTGGTAATATGTCCAAAATTCAGACATGCTGTCAGGAGGGACTAGTGCCTATAGAAGGGCATCATGCTGGGGAAAGAGAGGAAGACCCCAATGAGATGGATTGACACAATGGCTGCAGCAATGGACTCACGTCGAAAGGTAGTTGTGTGAAGGTACAGGACCAGGCAGTGTTTTGTTCTGTTGCACACGGGGTCACTGTGAGTCAGAAGTGACTTGACAGCACCTAAGAACAACAAGGTAGGGATCTAAGTGAGACAGAAAAAATGTCTGAATAGCCAGGAAGGTGGGAAGAAGAGATAGGCAGCAGAGCTCCCCACTCTCAGTGATTTCTCAACTTCTGGCACCTACACAGGGGATATGGGTGCAGATGGTAATGATCCACATAGCCCTACTAGCTCTACTTTTTCCTGAAAATTACTTGAGGTTTTGTCTATTTAGACACTATGTCAGACCTCTTTTAGCAAAGAAGAGTTGTCATTATTAAGTGCCTTGCTGTCAGTTGCAACACATAGCGACTCAAAGACAACAGAAGCAAACACGTCTCCGTCCTGAGCCATCCTCACTATTGTTCTCGTGTTTGAGAGGATTGTGTCCATCCGTGTTGTGGAAGGCCTTCCTCAATTTTGCTGGTCCTCCACTGTACCAAGTATGACGTCCTCCAGGGACTGGTCTCTCCTGATAGCATGTCCAAAGTTCATGAAACAAAGTCTCACCATCCTTTCTCTTAAGGAGTATGTTGGCTATATTACTTCAAAGTCAAATCTGTTTGTTCTTTTAACCATCCATTCTACTTTCAATATGCTTCAACACCAATAGTTCAAATACATCAATTTTTCTTTGGTTTTCCTTACTACATATCCAACTTTCACATGCATATCAAGCAATTGAAACTATTATAGCTTGGGACAGGTACCTTAGTCCTCAAAATAACATCCTGGCTTTTCAATACTTTAAAGAGGTCTCATAACAGATTTACCAAGTACAATGTATATATTTTAATATCTTGACTGCTACTTCCACGAGCATTAGCTGTGGATCCAAGCAAGATGAAATCCTTGACAATGTCAATCTTTTATACATTTATCCTTATGTGGCAGTTATAAACTGTTGTCAATTTGAAACTTAAGAGTGAAGGAGTTTAGCCTGTCAATCGGGTCGCAGATTGATCACCTCATTTGGGGGCAGTAGGGAGATAAATGGTTGAAGGCAGGACAAATGCAAACTCCCTGCAAGATATTCTCATTGAGAAGACACAGGGAACTCCACTAGAGCCTTTAAGCTGAAGGAGTCACGTGGAGACCTGCTGAGATGCTTCCACCACCACTGGATCCACATGACTTTCCACCTACTGCCCTGTGATCTTCCTGCACTCAGCATCACTGAATGGCTGTGTGAGTCTAAAGAAGAATTTATAGATTATTCTGGACATATGGGACTTATGGACTTGGACTGGACTGGGCTGGGATGCTTTGTTAGTTAATTTACAATTGCTCTTTGATATAAAACTCTCTCTACTACACATATGAGTGTCAATGAATTTGTTACTCTAGTCTACCCAGACTAACAACACCTGATTTTTCCTGTGGGTCTAGTTGTAAGGGTTTTGGTTGTCTGCACACTGAGTTGTAGTCCGTAGTAAAGGCGCAATCCTTGAAGCAACTGCTTCCAATCCCCCTCTTTTATAGCAAGCGAGGTTGTGTCATATTGCAGATTGTTGATAAGCCTTCCTCTAATTCTGATGCTGGATTCTTCCTCATGTAAGCCAGCTTCTCTGGTTATTTGCTCAGCATATAGATTGGGTAACTATGGTGAGAGGAAGCAATCCTGACATATAACTTTCCATGTTTTAAACCATGCAGTATGCCTTTGCTCTGTTCACACAACTGCCTCTTTTTTTAATGCATACAGTGTAAACGTAGTTAATCTTTTAATTCTTTTTATTTTTTGTGAGTTGATTCATATATCATTCCATAGTTCAGTCGCATCGAGTCCTGTTGTACAATTTCCACCACAATCAGCTTCAAAACATTATTATCCTTCTGGAACTCCGTGACATTGGCTCCCTTGTGTCACCCCACCACCTCCAGTGGGCCCCTCCAGAAGCCCTTAATCTACTTGCTGCCCCTTAGGATGGATCTCTTCTTGTTGGGTGGCCACATAACTATCTTCCAAATAGCTGAAATTCTTGTTTTGCCAACCTGAAAAATAATAGAGGCAAAATCCATTTGCAACTCTCAAGGGAAGGGAGGGTTTTGGAGAGCAATAAGGTCTTGTTAATGGATGTTGTGGTCCTCATTCTTGGAATACCCCCTTTCCTCTTCTGTACCTCTCCAGTCCTCCCCAGAAGCTGTCAGCTTCCCTGGATTCCATGAAGACCTCTTCCTTTTTCAGAAAAGTCACTTTCTCATAAGCATGAATCCCACTGGGACACATCTACATGGCTCTCACACATTTGCGATTTGCTTTCTCACATGGATACCTGAAGAGCTCATACCTGTCCATCTTCAAATACTCAGAACATAATTACTACCTGACACTAGTCAGATTGTCCTATGCTACCCTCCTTTACCTTTACTCAGTTGCCACCAAGTTAATTCCAATTCATGGTGATGCCAAGGGCAGCCGGGTGGAACTGCAGTCCACCGGGATTTCAATGACAGGATCCTTCAGAAGTAGATGGCCAGGCCTTTTTCCCTGAGGGGCCTCTGGGTGGATTTGGACTTCTAACTTTTTCTAGCAGTCTTAATCATGTTCACGCTTGCTCACTGGGAAGCAATGACTCCGGGGTCAGAATGCTTTTAAGCGACTAAGATTAGAAAAAAACAAGGGGTTAGTCTCAGGGAAAAGGACCATTTTAAGATGTCCTGGGAGTTGAAGAGTGGAAAGACCTTTAAGAAAGAACAAGGCAATGAACTTACTCACACCTGATCTAGGAGGAGCGAAGAAATAATTCTTGATGCACACAAATTATGTCAACTCTTATCCACTTGAATCTTAAGAGTGTTGGGTTTTTTTAATGAAAGGAGGATATGAAAAACATGATGTAAACAAAACATATGATTCCATATGGTCCAGAATTTTTGGAACCTGGAGTTTTACCTAAAAATGCCCACACATCTTCTTTGCCTTATGTTAAGTTCTCCCAGAAGCAAACCTTATGTGACAATGTGAATGCAAGTGGTCTAAGTGGGAGGCTAATCAGGAAGCATTGCAAAGGAAGGGGAACGAAGGAAAGCTGAGGAAGCTTGTGATGTAATTTCAGACTGGTTACTGGATGGGCATTCAGGGATCAGTCCCACTAGGGAGCTAGGTGGGTAGGCGCGAGAGCTTTACAGAACATGCTTCAGAGTGTACTCACCTAGGAGCGAGAGAGCAGGGATATTCCTTGGCCATCTCCATGCATCATTAGCAGCGACTCTTTTGAGCAGCAAGGATTCGTGTCGCTTTTTACTGTGCTGCAGTGTGCAAGGGGCCCTTGGAGAGGCCACGGGGATTAACTTGAAAGATGAGGGCTGGAAAGGCTGCTAGCATCTGCTCCACAATAATCATAACCCCCACCCCCAGGCTAACCGTGCCAAAGAAAATGGACAGCTGCCAATTGTCTGGAATGCTTGGACCATGCAGTGCCCGCCCCCATGGCTGAGGCCACCAGAGACGGCTGGTGCAGTCGGGGGGGTGTGCTGTACGTCTATAATCACTCTTCCAGTCCTCCATCTGCTGTCCTCTCGCGCACCTGGAATGTGAACCTGGCGACGAGCCGTGCTAGATCATGTGAGAAAGGGCACCCCAGGGACGGCCAAGCAAGCAGATGAAAAGATGATGGGCCCCTCCCTCCCGAGAGTTGCTACACTAGCCCTGCATTCGGCCTCCTGGACGGTTGTGGGCGAGAGAAGCCAACTCTCTGGTGTGATGACATTGTTGTTTGGGGTGTGAAGTCCCTGAGTAGTGTGAACCTTTCCAGGTTCTCAGATACTAACCCAAAGGGCGATGGCTCACATCTACTCAAAGGCGCCTTGAAAGGAAGGCTTGGCAGTCTCTCTCTGTAAAAGAGCAGCCATTGAAAACCCGACGGAGGACAGTTCCACTCCGATACACCTGGGTCTCCATCCGTCAGAGTCAACAAGCAGGGATGGTGTTTTATCTGAGATGTTAGTTAAAGCAGCCGGACTTATACCCCGTCTGCTACATTCCTGAGTGCCCCCACCCCCACCCCACCCACCACCACTTTTGGGAAATTTTAACTAAAACAGCCATGGAGCAGGCCCCTTTATGTTTGCTTCTGACCTTACTCCACTTCCATTCCCAAGGATTTGGGTCACTCCATCAGCAAAGAACCCACTGAGGCCTATTTGGGGAAAAGTGCAGTCTTCCGTCTCTGAAGGACCTTGTGGGTTGGTTGCGTTCGTTTTGTGTGTGAGTGAAGCCCCATCAGGGGACACTTGGCTGGCTCTCTGTGTCTGGTGGCCTGGCCGTGTAGCAGGGACAAGGCACTCTATCTTACCGAACCTTCCTTTCCTCCTTAATTAGATGTGAGAAGGGGAGAGACAGAGGTTCCCTAAGGCAGCTCACAGCACTAACACGCTTTGATTTATGATCCTGAAGGAACACATGGGGGGCAAGATGAGGCCCAGGAACGAAGGAAATGAGAGCTGGAGCGCATGCTGGGTTGTTCACCAGGAAGTTGCAAAATGTCTTTGTTCATTCAGACCCAGGCAAGAGCAAAATCCAGGTCAGCTACTCCACCCAAACTCCGTGGGGTTTGCTCGCCATCATACACCCAATGCGGAGCACATCAAACCAATCAAACATCTCTTTTCTGCTGTATGATCCCTCCGTGCTGTGGCACCAAGGCCCCAGACCTGGAAAGCCGTCTTCGTGCTCTTGGAGATGGACGCTCGTGAGGACAGCGCGTGCTGCAGGAACGCAGTGGGGCTGCAGTGGGAAATGAATGCTGCCACGGCGCAGCGCCCTGCCCGTGCTGTCCGTCTTGCTCGCTCACCCGGCTGCAGTAGCAAAGCCATTCCCACAGCCGGTGCCTTTGTCTGCTTGGCTCCGTGCCCTGGGGTTGCAGTGGCTGCTGGCTCGACTACAAACAAATGACACAGAAGAGCTAGAGCTATACCTGAGCTACCAGAAAATGCTCGCCCCAGGCCGGCCCTCAAGCAGGACCCGTCTACATGTGGAGATCACCCCACAGTTGTCTGGTCATGGGGAGCTGCAGATCCTTCAGCCCATCCTAACTTCCTCATCTTAGGGGATTCTGTTAGGCTGTAAAGGGGAAGCCGCTGTACAGTTACATCCCCAGAGAGCTGGAATGGTGACATGATGGTCCGCGGGTCCTCCCACCATCTATCTCACCAATGTTTTCCTTACCGCTGGTGTTTGCTTCCAACAGGGATGTATTCATATTTAGTCCCTCTTACGTGTCTATAAGGAGTCCTGGCGGCACAACAGTTGTGCCTTCAGCTACTAACACAAAGGCTGACAATTTGAACAACCTCCCTCCACCTGCCCCCTGTGCCCTGTGCCCGTGGCTCCACCGGAAGTAGACCCAGTGGTGCGCTTCCCTAAGAATTACACTCCATAACACCCTGTGGGACAGTTCTACCCTGTCCCACAAGGTCATTATCAATTGGAATTAACTCAAGAGCACCTACAGCAGCTGCCACATGGCTAAGCTGTCTTTGTACGGGGAGGTACGCATAGTCTCCCCCTCAAGGAAGTCTCTGTTAACAGGGCGGTAAAGGGTATATTTAAATCACAGTTAAATTACAAGAGCGCATAGGTGTTAAGGTACAAAAGATAGAGCTCAGAAAACGGCTTCATTGGCTTTTTATTGCTGTTGTCACAAATGGCTACCAACTCAGAGGGCTAAAGAAACATATTTATTATCTTATCATTCTGGAAGTCAAAACTTCAAAGTGGGTTTGGAGATTTAGGGTCATGGTTTCATGGGACATCCCAGCTAATTGACCCAAACGGTATTTAGTGTTTCTATTCTTCCTCTTAGTTCATGGTATAGTGCCTGGGGTCTTAAAAACTTACACTCAGCAATACAAGGTATAACAATTGCTATCCATGTTTTTGGAGCAACCGAAGCAGGAGGAGAGTCAAGAATAGGAAGAGGATATGGAATGTGTGGCTGAAGGCCTTCATGAACCACCTTTGCCACGAGACCAGAATAACGGGATGGTAGCCAGCTACCAGTATTGAAGATTTTGATTCTAGAGTCTATTGAAGAATTCTGATCAAAAGAGAGAATTTGCAGAACAGAATTTCAAATTTGTATGGAATGCAAACTTTCTGGAATGCTGGAGGCCGAGTAAACTCTCAACCTATTGCCCTGTGGCAATCCTTAAACCTTAAGCCAAAATTTCCCTTGAAGTCATCTTAAAACCAAACCACACATTAGGGTCACTAGGAAATAATTTGCCTTGAGAGTTATGCTCTTTCAAGAACTATCTATGTGAGAACAAGTTGACAATCGCAACCCAAAAGGTTAGGTAGGAAGTTCATTGGGCCTCAAATTTACGGGAACGAGGAAGGCGCAATCGAGAAAACAGAAGGTGAGAATGATTGTACAACTCAAATAGTATAATTATTATTATGTAAAAAGTGTTCAATTGGTGTTTGTTCTGCTGTGTATATTCTCAGCCACAACAAGTGTATATTTTTGAAACTCTGAACTGGATTTTATGGGCTATATTCCAGGAGGTCAGAGGGCTGTGGTCCTTCTGGGCATTTCAAGAAGAACTCATATTGTTGCCTGTACTTCTATCAGAGAAATCCCACAAAATGAGTGCTTGCCCCACCTACCTCCATCTTCAAAACACCTCACTCCCATCTCTGTCTGCATCATTGCACCTTTTTTTTCTTCTGATTTGGACCGTCTCTCTTGTCCCCCTTTTGTAGGGATCATTGTGTTTATGTTGGATGCACCCAGAGAATCCTTGTGAATCCCACCATTTGTGGGAATCCGTTTGTGCCCACCCAAAATTTATGTTGCGGCTCTAACTCCAGTATCTGAGAACATGGGATGATACTGGTACTAGTGACTGAATTGGAAATGAAACCTGGTCTCCAACCCAAACGCCAAGCAGACCGTTCAGCTGCTAGAGCAGTTTGAGAGGAGGGGCAATGTTTTATATGGAAAGGATGACACACAAAAATAAATTAGGGGGGGAGGATCTGCGAAGTCATAAGAATTACAAGGTAATATGAAGCACCTGCTTCCCTTAAGGCTACCCTGGGCTGGAGGATTTTGTTTCACCCTTTGTGAGGAGGGGCTTGAGCGTTGCCTGGAAATGTAGCTGCATCTTGAGGATGAACTACCGTGAGTTCCACTGCATGCCTACCCCTGGTAAAACCAAAAACAAACGAGTTGCCTTCGAGTCAATTCTAACTCATGGCAACTCAGTATGTGTGAGAACAGAATTTTCTGCCTGGGTTTTACAATGGCTGATTCTTGCTTCCACAGCACTAGTATGTGGAAGTGAGCCTCTACCCTTTTGCTTAACAACTGCTCTCACAAACTGTGCAACTTGTGACTGACTCATTGCAAACAATGCAGAAAGGACTCCATAACACAGTTGGATTTCCAAGACCCTCTTTAGAAAATAACATTTTAAAAAGAAGGACTACAAGCTAACCTTGAACTCTGCTTAAACCAGTCTGACTCGGTTGTTCCTGACCAGATTCACAAGGTTTCTCTTTAGAGCTCTGCTCTCTCATATGCTGGAAGAGCGGAGCATTTCGGTAGAGTGCACTGAACAGACTATTTATCTATGCATTTCTCAGCAACTTCCTATCCAGCATTCCGTCTGCCAGGAAAAGAGATATCCTCAACCGCATGAACTTGAGTGCTAGAGACAAGTGTCAAAGAATCATGGAAATCAGTGTGGAATTGAAGCCACGGCAAGTGTCATAAAGACGCAAGCTGTGTGTGAGGGAAAGGGATGAAGGGAGAGGTTGTGGCAGAAACTAGCATATCCTTCAAAACCTCCCTCTCTCTACTTAGGTAGAACACATTTTCCAGATTCCCTGGCAAAGAGATGTTGCCAGATGACTGCATGTGGAAAATGGATGGATTTGGTATAAATCACTTCCAGGCCTGGATACCTATTAGAGCAAAACAGACCACAACAGGGAACCTTTAAAAACAGAAATTTATTTTTCTCATGGTTCTGGAACCTGAAGTCCAAAACAGGGTTTCAGCCATGTCATGGTGCCTAGTCGCTGGTGATCTGGTGTCTAGTGGCAATTCTGGAGGCTACTTTGCCTATAGAGGGGTCTTCACAGGGCATCTCTCCACCCCTCGTGACAAGTGATTTGATTTAGGACCCATGCTACTCTGGAATGACTCATTAACAAAGCAAGGAGAAATCCCCATTTCCAAACAGGGTTTTATTTATAAACTTGGGGGCCAAAGCTTCAATATATAAGAGAACTTCAAAAAGTTAGGGGAACGATCTCATTATCTTTCATTCGATGTTCTTGTGAACTTTCTGAAGATTATTTGCTCTGACCTAATTCATTGCATAACATGTCCAATCCACGCCCCCACCCCATGCCTTCTTCAGCATGACATGGAGACGACTTTGGAACAACCACATTCCAGTTAGAAAACTTATGTGAATTCCATAGATTGGGGTGGGGGAAGGGCTATTGATTAGACCCAGATTTGGTTCTCGACAATGCAAATTATACACAGCTATGTTTTGGTGAAGTTTTTCATTTCTATATGATACTAACCAGATTTCAATCAATCTAAACCCGGGAAGTGTTCAATTTGTTGTACACAGAATCGCAAGGAGTAGGGACCAACTTGACAGCACGTAACAACATTAACAACAACAACAGCAGACATATTAGGAGGGAAGACTTAGCAACCTACTTCTAAACATCAGACCACGAAAAGCCGATGGAGCACAATAGGCCAGTGAAGGGGAAAGTTCCGGAGTAGATCACATCTTATTCCTTTGGCACGAGGTAGCCATGAGTCAGGGGTCAATTTGATAGCAGGTAGCAACAACAATGCCTGTAGCTATTAGCTTCCCCCTAACTGCTCTATGAAATAACTGGTCAGCTCAGAAGTAAGAGGGATAGGAGTGAGAGGAACCAGATTCACAGGTGAGGGCAAAGAGGAAAGATTGAGGGTTCGAGTCAAACCCCTCACGTTGGTAAGGAGAAAACCACATTAAAAGGACTGAAAAATACTCAGGAAGTGAGGAAATAGTGACCAGGGACAGCTATAGTGTTTTCAGTCTTTTGCAATGCATACAAAAGCTGCTGCTGCTGCTGCTGCTGCTGCTGTGTGAGGTGCCATCACGTCAGTTCCAACCTATAGCGACCATATGCCCATCAGGATGAAACATGCCCAGTCGGCACCATTGTCACAATTGTTCCTATGCCTGAACCCATTGCGGCAGCCCCTTGGTCAATCCATCTCGTTGAGGGCTTTCCTCTGAATCACTGCCCCTCCACTTTACCGAGGTACTAAAATTCAGAAAGTGAATAACAAGACCAAAGAAGAATTGGCGCGTTCGCATCATGATGTGAGAGAAGAATATTGAATAGACCATGGACTGTGAGAAGAATGAATACATCAGTCTTGGAGTAAGTACATCCAGAATATTCCTTAGAAACCCACTTTGTCTCTGGAGAAGGGCGTCATGCTTGGTAAAGCAGAGGGTCAGAAAAGAAGAGGAAGCCTTTCGATGAGATGGATTGAAATAATGGCTGCCACAACGGCTCAAATGTAGCAACTGTTATGAAGATGGTGCAGGGCAGACCCGGCCCTAACCCTACTCATTTCTTGGTTATAGTAAAAACCCACTGCGTTTCTTTCTGTTGGTGAAAATTCACAGATGGTTATTGGTGACAGTTGCACAACATGGTTGAGATAATTGGTGTCTTGAACTGAAACTTTGTTTGTCCATAACAACGACTGAGGATAAACGGGGCAAATGAAGACATGTTTGCTTTCTACTTGGCTGTTGTTGCTTTGTTTATACAGTGTCTTTGCTGGTATTCTTGTGGTACATATATGGAACGCAATTTTCTTTGGCCTAAAGCCTCACAAGGACCTTTTTAAAAAATTAATTCGCGCTTTGGCCTACAACTGTGTGCTGTCAAGGAGCCCTGGCAGTGTAGTGTTATGAGTTGGGCTGTAATTCGAAAGGTCAGCAGTTCAAAACCACCAGCCTCTCCTCAGAGAAAGACCGGGGCTTTCTCCTCCTGTAACTGTTACAGCCTCAGAGACTCTTGGAGGCAGTTCTGTCCTGTCCTATTGGTTCTCTTGAGTAGATTTGATGGCAGTGAGTTTGTTTTTTGGTTGGTAGAGTGTTTAAGGAGTCATGGTGGCATAGTGGTTACGTGTTGGACTAATAACCTCAGAGTCAGCAGTTCCAAACCACCATCCACTCTGAGGGAGAAAGAGGAGGCAATTCTGCCCTGCCCTGTAGGGTCTCTATGAGTCAGAATTGACTCAATGGCAGTGAGGTTGCTTTCTTTCCATCCTCCCTCCCTCCCTCCCTCCCTCAGGTTTCAGAGATCCTTCAGCACAAGCACATTCTCCACTGAAATAATAAAAATGCATGCTTAAAAAAATCTCTGTATTCAGCTCAGCTTTACAGGGCAAAGAGGGGGAAGGGAAATGGTTCAGTGGTTCTGATTTTACACTCCTCCTGCTGCGAAACCAGCAATTCATTTCTCAATAAGCCCTAACAGGGCACTGCCCTTCATTGCAGCAGGGTACGTGCTTTATTCCAAACCCATCATTATCCACGCTCTGTAGATCCCCAGTTCCCAGGGGTGTCACATAAGGCATAGCAGCATTCTGCTTACTCTTAATTGTTATTCAATTAAGCAACTGCTAGCAAAAAAAGCAAACTACTTCCAAAAGGCCAATGTGGCATTAAACAGAGGCCATTGTCGCAGCCGTAGGAAAATGGAAGCAGCCTTAAAGTGGTAACTGGAAAAAGCAGTGACAGGTGATGAGTGTAAACCTGAGTCCTGTGTTGAATCAATTGGATGGTAAATAGAGTCCAATGTACTGTTCAGCCTGGTCGTCTTGCATCAAAGGACATCCAAGGCAAGTGGCAGAATCCTGTTTCTGTGAAGCTGGACGCTGCAGAAATTGAAATTGATCAACCTTTGAAAAGGACTGCCCCATAAGATGGTACGTCATTGTTACTTTTGAGCCCACAACAATTCCTACAACTTTCTAAAACACAGGATGACAAAACAGAAGAAAGAGAGTTAGAGAAAGAAAGAGTTTTATCTGGGTTCTCTAAAGAAGCAAAACAAAGCCCCAACTCACTGATTCATAGACACCTTATAGGACAAGGTAAAAGTGCCCTATGGGTTTCGGTGACAGGTGGTTTCAAACTGCTGACCTCTCGATTAGTAGTCCAATGAGTAACCCACTATGCTACCTAATCTGTCCTATTGATGAGAGAGAAAGATGTATCTCAAGAAAATGGCTCACATAGTTGTAGAGGTTAGCAAGTCCCAAGTACATGAGTCAGAGAGCAAGCTTGAGGGTTTTCTTAACTCTTATGATCACAGGGGCTGATAACCTCAAGATTGGCAGGTCAGACAGTAGGCTGCTGGCTCATGGGCTGTGCTGTGGAGGTTGAAAAATGTAAGATTGGCAGGTAGATGGTAGGCTGCTGGCTCAGACTTCAGAAGCTAATAAATCCCAAGGTTGGCAGGCAATACAGAAGGCTACTGGCTCAAGTTCAAAGAACCAGAGAGCAGATGATGATGAGACAAATGCAGGATTCGGATGAAGCAAAAGCAAGAGAGGTTTGCCAGAACATGCATATATTGGAAGTAGGGAACACCCCCAAGGAAGCTCTCTTTTAACTGATCTATAGTTCATAGCAGATCTCATCATGGAAGTAATTACATAATATCTGACGTCAAGGTGAAAGAAGAGGCAAAGAAGTTTGTATTTGTAAAAAATAGGATTGACTACCTGGAAATTTAACCATTGAATGAAAAATGATCAGAGGTCACGTAGTTCCAAAAACTAAGTGAATATATAGGCAAATATACAGAAGTTGGTATAACGAGTAAAATAACAAGACCATTTTAAAATTCCATGGAAAATCTTCTGTTTAGAAGAACAACAAAAATGGTGACACACCCAGAAATAGAACAGAAGAAATGTGTAAAACCCACATGAAGAAAGCTATAAACATTACTAAAATCACAAAATAGTATAAAGACAATAATAAAAGCCATCAATTCATCCCCACCATGCCCCAATTTATTTATAAATCCAATGTAATTCTGCCTGCTAGTTGTGTTCTACTCTTTTCTTGGATGTCTTGAGATGCTATTCTTGGATGCCTGTAAGACCTGAATAATTCTATCTTTTTTTAGACAGTTCAAATGGGTTTCTGTTCATTGCAACTAAATGACTAATTCAACCAGCAAGAGCCTAGATAACTACCTCTATATGTCTTTCTAGAGACCAGGTATCTTGTTTCTTCAATCTGCTTGCGTCTGTCTCTAAATGGGCTCTTGTAGCTTTTTTAGTGGCTCTTCAGAGGCTGGGTAACTGCGCTTGCACGTAGATTTTACATGCATGGTGCAGGCATTGGCCTCACTTCCACATCTCCTTCTCATAACTCACTTTCCATGGTTGTTAGTCCACTTACAAGAGAATCTGATTAGCCAAGGCGATTTCTTGGTTCAGTTGTCCACCACTTGTCCAAAGACATCATAGTACCATGTTGTGGTTCATGAGTCAGGAAATTGGTTGTTATTAAGGTAAGCAATACTTGACTCTTATCATTAATTAGAACTTCCACTTATTACCTTAGCTATATTAAATTAAACAAAATAGCACACAGTTGTCAATGAGTTGATTTCAACTCATGGTGACCCCATGTGCTTCAAAGCAGAATTACATTCTATAGAGTTTCAGTGGCTGCTCTTTGGAAGAAAATCACCAGTCTTTCTTCTGAGGTGCTTCTGGGTGGATCTGAACTACCAACCTTTCAGTTAGTAGTCAAACACGGAAACATTTGCACCACAAGAACAATCCTTACATGGAAACAGGCATTTACTTATTTCTCAAGCACCTTGCCAAGGGATTTCCTCACTACTTGAATGTTAAGGGAAGCCTTGGGTGGTGCAAATGGTTAATGTGCTGAGAAATTAACTAAAAGATTGGGGGTTCGAGTCCATCAATCTTCCAGAGACACATTAGAAGAAAAGCCTGATCATCTAATCCCTTCCAGAAGGGTTTCAGGGAGGAGACGAGCCAGTCAGGGTGCAGGGTAGCAATGATGAAACATACAGCTTTCCTCCAGTTCTTTAATGCTTCCTCTCCCCCCCCCCCCCACTATCATGATCCCAATTCTACCTTACAAATCTGGCCAGACCAGAGGATGTACACCGGTACAGATAGGAACTGGAAACGCAGGGAATCCAGGACAGATGAACTCTTCAGGACCAGTGGTGAGAGTAGTGATACCAGGAGAGTGGAGGGAAGGTGGGGTAGAAAGGGGGAACCCATCATAAGCATCTACATATAACCCCCTCCCTGGGGGATTGACAATAGAAAAAGTAGGTGAAGGGAGACATGGGACAGTTTAAGACATGACAAAATAATAATTTATGAATTATCAAGTGTTCGTGAGGGAGTGGAGGTGGGGAGGGAGGGCGAAAATGAGCTGATACCAAGGGCTCAAATAGAAAGCAAATGTTTTGAGAATGATGATGGCAACAGATGTACATATGTGCTTGACACGATGGATGGATGTATGGATTGTGATAAGAGTTGTACGAGCCCCTAATAAAATGATTTTTAAAAAAGAAAAGAAAAATCAGTCATGGAAAACCATAGGTGGTACCTCTATTCTTCTACACACAGTATCTTTATGAGTCAAAGTCAACACAGTGACCTCTAACACTGTTAAAGAAACCAGCTGATTGAAGTAGGTAACTTTTTTGTGGACTCGTGGTTGAGCTAATCCAATTCCAAACCTTCAGTGCTTGTAACACTGTATGCTAGCCTCTCCAGGTTTGGATCCCAGGGCCACACCTCTCGGTCTGCTGATGAAGTAGGTTTGGGGCCTGCAAAATTGAGCACCTCTTCTCTAGGCATTTGTCAGAACACACCAATCATTAGTCCTTCACCTAGTAGTTCTGGTCATCTTTCACTTAGCAGCTGAAAGCAGCAGTCCCTTGGGGGAGACTTGTGAATCTTAAGCCTGTATGGGCAGCCCACCCTTTGTTCTGTCACAGCATGACCCTCTGCCCCTCTCCCTCCTGGAGTC
The DNA here is from genome assembly GCF_050624435.1 of Tenrec ecaudatus. NCBI lineage: Eukaryota > Metazoa > Chordata > Mammalia > Afrosoricida > Tenrecidae > Tenrec > Tenrec ecaudatus. The sequence goes on from NC_134531.1 coordinate 214,162,501, forward strand.
TCCATTTCAGTCATCTGTTTGCCTAGGGCTCCTCCCCACCAGGCTTTCAGCTCCTCACTGGAAGAATTTTCCTCCTTGGTAGTCAGAGCACCAAACATGGGGCCTAGAATATAGTAGGGAATTAGTAACTATGAAGTTAAGTAGAATTGGGGATACCCCCAATTTGCTGACACCCTGGGCCTCTCTGTCAGGGTACAGCCCGAGGAAACTACTCTCTTGTTTCTTGGATTAATTAATACTACTGTCCAGGAGAAGGGCGAGATCCTGCAAACTTAGATCTCTTAGCCATGTCTCTCTCTCCAACCTCCATGAGGCCAGTGACGCAACCCTACATAACTCCTATGCTGAGGGAGCATATTTGGAGCCCCCATTGCTGTTCACTGGAGCTATGGGGTCTTGCATGCTACTGGGAAGGGAAAACATAAATTCATTTCTGAGGCTCAAGGGAAGTCCAGTGTACTGTAGCCTATGATTGTGATGAGAGTGGAGGATCAGACAGTGAAGTCTCCTGAAACTTCCCTGCCTCTTCCCATTTCCACTGTTACGCATCTCATCTCAATGAAACTGTGGGACTTTCCCCTGTCCCTTAGCATGTGGAGGGAGGAAAGGGGAGTTGAGATCCACAACCCTTGGATTTTCTCCTCTGCACAGAGAGTCCCCTCTAGGGGGAGCATCCTCACTGTAAAACCACATTCCCTTCCAGAGACAGTTTACAGCAGAGCTTGTAGAGACCAGCCCTGATCATTGGGTCAACGCCTCATCCAGGAGGGGGAGACCCCCACTACCTTCATATGAAATCTCTAGAGGGACAACAGTGGTACTGGAAGTATGGGGTGATAAAGGAATTTATCTAAGTTCTGAAATGATTTCATATTTCCCTAATTTGCCTTACATGAACAGCTTGGGGAATTCTAATGGATTCTACACATCCAGTGGACTTTTCTCATTGCTCTGTGTTAGGTACGCATCCCGTGTTTGGGAGACATTTTCCAGTAGTGCTACCTGAACATCCGGCTCTGTTTGCAGAGGAGAGCAGAGACCATCTGGAGCCCCCTGCAGAGCAGGGTCTGGTTGGCAGTGCTGAAGCAATTCTGGGTTGTTTTCCTCTGATTGGCAGTTGATGCCAGCAAGTCACGTGCTTCCTGGTTTCTAACCCCAAGGAAATGCCCAGCAGGAAGGCCTCCCACACACAGTCAATAAATCTCTTTTCAGATGGATTTTTGGAGACAGCCAGCCACCCTGCCAGTCTTTCTCCATCTGTACCATGTGACACCAAGTGAAGCCCAGCCAGATAGGCAGAACTTCCCCAACCAACAGGCCACGTGTTGGCCCTTTCCTCACTTCCACCAAACTTCATCTTTTTCACATTCAGACACCCATAAGAGCATGCATGCACATACGAACACACACACATGCCACCATCTGCCTTCTTCCCTCAACCTGACTCTGGACTAAAGAGCCATCACCAGAACCCCTCCTGCCAGTCACTGTGGATTCGGACATATGGAGCCCCTGTGTGCAGAAGAGAGAAAGGCAGCTCCCTCCGAAGGGTGCCTTAGGCTGGTGCGGAATCATCACAGAGTTTGGAAGACTAGCTGTGACTTCTATAACAGGTGCTCATGGGGCAAAGATATCACAGGTGACATGGAAAGCAGGTGATCCTGATAGATGGGGCCTAAAGGCAGAAATGTGCCCAAACCATTTTGACTCAGAATGACCCTCTTGGACAGACTAGGACATCCCCAAAGGTCCCCTACCATGGGTTGAAAACACCAACATTGAGGTAGTAGCCGTGCATCATTTAACCACTATGCCAGCAGTGAAATGGACCCAAACAGCTGGAAAAAGCCGAAGAGAGTCCACATGGGGACTCTCCCTTGATGTCGTTGGTACCTTTTTGTACAGTCATTTATCTGTGAAGTCTGCAGGGAATGGAGGCGAGGTGGGGAAGAAGCCGGAGAGCAGCTCCAGGCTGTTGGTCCCAGTAGCTCAACCTGACAGGGAGCAGATGGCAGTGTGAGGAGCAGAGGAAAGCCTAGAGGTGGTGGTGGAACCAGGAGGACTTGCTTCTCTCCTGAAGCTCTCCTCTCCCTGCCCCCTAACCCGCCCCTCGCAGACTGCTGCAGAAAAACTGCAGGTGTGCAGCGCATGGCCCTCTACGTGGAGGGGCTCCTGCTATGGGTTTCTGAAAGGTGTGCTTGCTGGGTAGGAGCCTTGGCAGAGTGGTGGTGACCACTTGGGCTGTGATCCACATGATCAGCAGTCTGAAGCCACCAGCCACTCCATGGAGGACAAAGACTGGGCTTTCTAGTCCCACAGTTACAGTCTCAGAAACCTACAGGGGTCACTATGAGTCCGAATTGACTCGGTGGTGGTAAGAGTCTGGGTAGTGGTTAAACTTTGGGCTGCTAACTGCAAGGCTAGTTGTTTGAACCCACCAGAAGCTCTGAGGAGGGAGAATGCCGAAGCCGTCTGCTCCTGAGTTGACAGCCTCAGCAATCCACACGGGGAGTTCCACCCAGTCCCGAGGGTCACCATGAGTCTGAATGGACTCAATGACGTTGAGTGTTTTTGCGTTCAGGTGAATCTGGTGGCCCATTCCCAATGTAGATGGGTCCCGTGTCCCTGCCTCCCTCCCTGTTGCCTTCTGTTCCCCTGAATGAGTCATCATTTTCCCCCACCTCCATCCCCCTCCCCCTGTGAAACATCTGCATTTTTAGCACCCCAGGAAAGAGGGGGAAACGAGGTCTCTAATTCCCATCATAAAATGAGAATGTATCGCCATCCCATCCCTAGCGGGTAGTTAGTTTTCCCCAAATGAGAGGAGCACAGCTGAGACTGGATCCCTGTTTCTCAGAGCCAAGCTCAGCACAGAAGGCTCCGTGCTGCACCCCCAGTGCTTAAGAAAACAGGAAAACAGACATCTGGTCTGCGCTCATCTGTTGCACACTAATCACGTCCCTTGATTCATACAAAGAGAGAGATAAAGGCAGACACTTAAATTACTCTTCGGAACTCCATTTATTACACCATCAGGGGAGATGGTTGCAGGAGGAATGGTACTGGAAATCCACAAAGAGATGAAACCACTCACAATCTCATGGTTTTACACCTTAGGGCAAGGGTTTAGATATCACAGTAGCAGAACATGCATTTTACGTTTCGGGTGTGTGTGTGTGTGTGCGCGCATGTGTGTGTGTGCATGCGCACATGTGGGGGTGTGCCGGGATTGGATAATTTCTCTTTAGGGATGTTGTTCTTTTAATTTCTTAGTAAGTGATGGTTGCATTCAGTGGCTCACTCTGATGGGCCCTCCCGCTAGGACTGGGACCCAGCCTTCTTCTTCTGGAATTTTCTGAACTGAGACTGAATGGCCACCGCTGCCCGTTCTGTCTCCGGAGCATCCATGTCGATGTCAAACTCTTCTTGAACTTTCTTCTGCCCATCTGCGCAAGAAAAAACACAAACATAAGGCAATCACTGAGCTGCAAGCGGGAAGGAAGACAACAGCGGGAGGAAGGCCTGCTGTCTGCCACGTGGCGCGTTCAAGGCGTCCCTCCAGCCCCAGGGCCAAGACCTAGTTTACAAAGGAAAATTCAGCAGAGTGTTGTTTTGGGTTTTGTTTGGACCCCCGTCACAGTTCCCAGTCTTCTTTCACCTGGATGCCTAAGAGCCACACTGGAGAGGGACAGTGAAACTCAAGGGCACAGAATCAACAGAGGTCACAGCTGTGACATTTCCCATTTTCCTGAGTACAATATTATTTTCCTCAAGACTCCTTTCTGCATAGGATTTTAAAAATGCATTTAGCCATGCTGTGGCTTTCTCTGATATCTCCTTTAATTCAAAATATGAACCATTGTTACAGGGATTGTGTCCATAGTAGTTGCTCCAATAGCTCTGAGTTAACAACCAACCCGGGTTCTCTTTCATCCCTTTTGCCAATAAAATGGGTTTATTGTAATATGGGCTTGCATTCTTATCATCAAGAAGTCTGAACAGCACAGTTTGCCCTGAACTTCCATCAGACTTAACTTTCTAGTCCAATGAAACAGATGTCCTACTAATGGCAGGAATTTCTCACTAATGGCAGAAGGATAAAACTAATTAATAAATTACATTACCTTTGGAAATAGGATATATGCAAATGCAGAATGGAATGTTGAACTGGAAAATGCCATATATATGTATATGAAGTGATATACATATCACTTGGAAACCCATGGACACAGTTCTGAACTCTATCCTATGGAGAATACACTCACTGGCAGTGAGTTGGGGGCTTGATGGTCCGATTACTTCTGTCCTTGGGGACTGTGGCAGAAGACACTTAGAACTCACGACTATAAAAGTGGGCAGACCCCGAGGCGCCTGGCAGTCAAGGAGAGAGGGTTCCCTCCTGCTTGCTCTAACACTCCAGGCTTCTAGTTCATTGGCTCTCTCCGCCTTTCCTCTCTCTTTTCTTTCTCCAATAGCCCTCCCCCCATCCCCAGATATCAAATCCTTCTCTCTACTCATCTCTCCTTTTCTGTCCCTCTCCTTCTGTTTCCCTCTCTCTTTTTCTCACCCTGTTTTCTCTCTCCTTTCTCCTTTCTTTCTCTCTCCACTCCCCCAGTCCCCCAATCTCTCCGGACAGAAGATCATTAGCTCTTATTTCAGATGCATCTGTTGTGTGATCTTTCCTAGGCAGACCCTTGAGGAGACGGCTCAGTTTCTCCAGACCCTGAGCAGGTTTTGCCTGGAGCCCTCCAATCACTCCCTCCATCTGGAAGGCAAGACTGCTGGCCGGCCTTTGCAAGTCCTGTTGGACTGATTGGTTGATGACCTAAATCAATGAACTATTTTCCTTTATCCTAGATTTGCTGCCAGTGTTCATAAAAGCCGAGAGGATGAGTCTGTCGGTGTTAGGAGAATCTTATGAGCCACCTCTTGTTAATCCACAAGAACCCAGACGGGGAGGAGGACAAAGGGAGCACTTTGTTACTGCGCCTGGATGCTATTTGCCCTTTTAGCTCTATTGCACTTTCTTCAAGAAACCTATCAGGGGCTAGGACCCGTGGAAGGGAGATGAGTTGAATGGATCTCAAGCTGATATATATATATATATATATATATATATATATATATATATATATATATATATATGTTTCAAATTGTGATATTACATGAGCCTGGACTAAAGGGCATGTGTCTAGAAAACCTACAATATGAATGGTTTCCGGGTTTCTTCTTCTCTTACTAACAGTAATAAACCTACAGTGCCAAGAGCACATAAGCAAGGATGTCACTCACTTTGATGGCTAAGCTGTGCCTGACCCAAACGGTCGTCTTTTAATCATCTCATATGCATGTGAAAGCTGGGTAATGAGAAGTGAAGGCAGATGAAGAAGTGATGCTTTTGAATTATGTTGCTGACAAAAAAATCAAGAAGCAAAAAACATTGAATGGACTGTAGGCTGCCAGAGGAATGAATAAATCAGTCTTCAAAGAAATGTGACCAGAATGCTCCTTAGAAGCAATGATAGCAAGACATCATCTCACTTACTTTGGACACGTCATTAGGAATGACCCATAGCGAACGTCATGATTGGTCAGAGAACATGCATGACACCCTAGAGGAGTTCGATGAACACATTAATCACAGCAGTGAACTCAACTAACCAACACTAAACGTGGTGCAGGACCAGGCAACATTTAACTCCGTTATACATAAACCTCCCAATTCAACAGCAGCAACCCCCAGGAGCACTAGGAACCATGATTTTTTTTTTTATAAAATAGTTTAGAATTCCAATTCCTTTTGCCTTCCAGAATAACTCTTGCAATAAAATTGCTTTGATTCAAAAGAAGACAGGTGATATCTTTTTCAGACATAAAGCAGTGCGGTAACCTAAGGATGTTGAAGGACCCAATTCATCTTTTCCCTTTTACAATAATGCACCCAAACCGCAATATTACCTTTAGAAAAATGATAAATGAAAATGCAGAAAATTATGTACATTTAGGGAATATATTGGGAAAGTACAGAAGGATCATAAAGATAAATTTTATAATTTTGTATTAAACTAATATATCCTTAGCCCCAAAAGATTTATTGCTTTCTCTTGCCTTTGAACAAGATTACAGTGTTTAAAAAGAAACCATTAATATTCAAAGAAGCACTACTTTCTGTTTACCTCATAGATTCACTGATTCTTTCCTAAAGGTCTGCCTTTGTTGGCCTCTTCCACAGAGGCAGCCAGGATGTATAAAGCAGGGTGGAAGAGACATTAATTGTAGAGGAGAGGGCACCACTGATTAGATTTGGTGATGCATAGATCAACCAAACAATATGAGAATAGGGGGGTGCTTGATGTTTTCCTGGAAGCCTGGCAAAGATCTGTTCTAAATGCCCAGCTTCTCAGTGGGAGCAAATGCATGATAGTGGAGAGCCACTGCCCCCGTCCATGGCATCTGTGCCCCTCTCCAGAGCCTCAGTATTCAATTTTTCATTGTTGTGAATCCAAATGTTATGAATTTCCAAAAAAGGTATGCTGATGTTCTCACCCCTGGTGCCTATAAACTTGACTTTGTTTAAAAAAATGGGAATTTTGACGATCTTATCAGTTAGCTTGAGGTCTTGTGGAAGTAGAATGGGTACTAATCCTATATGAATGGTGTCCTTATAAAAAAGGAATATAGACATAGACACAAATAAGCAAAATGGAAAATGGTCATGTGGAGACAAAGCGGCTGGGGCTGCAGGTCCAGGAATGCCACGGAATTCTGGGAGATAAAAGAAGCTTGGAACTCAGCATGGAACAGATTCCCAAAACTCCAAAAAGAATCAAGTTGATACACTGAAATCAGATTCCCAGCCTCTGGAGTTGTGCGACAATACATTCCTATTCTCATAAGCCACACAGGAGGTGGCATTTGGTGGCGGCAGCCATAAGAAATGAACACAGCCATGTTGTAAGTTACATAGCGCTTGCAGAGACTCCCTGTGGCGTCGAGTGTGAAGTGCTGAGAGCTCAAGGGCAGGGTGGGTTAGTTGAGCAGGAGCATGGTGTCCTCGGACCACATCAAACAACAGGTAATGTACTCTCTCAGCCTTTCAGGAAGACAAGGAGCTGCATGTTGTGGCCTGAGTGCCAAGTGGACTCAGCTCAGTAGCATAGATCATGAAGACTACACTTAACCTTGTCAAAAAGAGAGACTCAACACTGCCAACTGGTACTGCCCATAGCGCACACTTCATGTAGATATTATAAACATTGGACAAAACAATCTGACAATTCTTCAAATAATTAAACATAGAGTGATCTTGCCATGTGAACTGGAGGTTCCACTGCTAAGTATATGCCCAAGAGAAATGAAAGTATATGTCCACACAGAAACGTGCACCTGAATGTTCATGTCAGTGTAATTGACAATAGTCCAAAGAATGGAAACAACCCAAGTGTCCGCCAGTGGATAATTGTTAAACAAAATGTGGTCTATTGATCCATGGGATGTTATTGTGCCCTAAAGAGGAAGGAAATACTGATACAGACTACAACCTGGATGAACCTCGAAGGTGAAAGGAGTCAGTCACAAAAGGCCACATGTTATGTGAGTCCATTCACATGAAAGTTCAGACTAGGAAAGTCTATAGGAATAGAAAGTAGATTCGTGATTACTTGGGGTTGTGGAGGGAGGGAATGGAAGGATTAAGGGTGATATTTAAAGTACATGGAAATGTATATGAAGATACATGAAAATAGAAGCATATGGGATTTCTTGTTGAAGTGATATATTCTAAAACTGATTGCACATATCTATAAATATAAAAAAACTATTGCATTGTATACTTTAAATGGATACATTTTATGACCTGTGAATTGATCTCCATAAAGCTATCTTATTGTCATTTTCAAGGATTTCATTTTCCTGGGATCCATAATCAATGTTCACGGAAAAAACAGTCAATAAATCACACGACATATTGCATTAGGCAAATCTGATGCACAAGATCTATTTAAAATGCTAAAAAGCAAAGATGTGATTTGCAGACTACGGTGTGCCTGACCCAAGCCATGGTATTTTCAATTGTTTCATATACATATAAAAATAGACAGTAAATAAGGAAGACCAGAGAGTTTATGCATTTGAATTACAGTGTTAGAGAAAATCTACAAAATGCCGTGGACTGCAAGAGGAACACACAGAGCAGTCTTGGAGGAAGTCCATCTAGAAGGCTTCATAGAAATAAAGCTGGTGAGACTTCATCTCATGTGCTTTAGACAAGTTGTCAGGGGGAGACTAGACCCGAAGCACTCGTGCTGGTCAAGTAGGTCCGTGGGAAAATGGAGTCTCCTCAATGACATGGGTTGACACAATGGCTGCAACAATGGGCTCGACCAGGAATGATTATGAGGATGACACAGGGTTAGGCAGCGTTTCCTTCTGTGGTACATAAGGTCACCACGAGCTGCAGCTGACTGAGGCACTTAACACACAACTAACGCTACTACACAAGCAGAGTCCACTTGCGCATTCACGGCAAGTAGAGCACTGGATATTGTAGGCCCCTTTGCTTTCTCTTACTCCACGACAGGCCAGAGAAGGACCAAATCAAAAGCCAAGGCCATTGCCATCATACTGATTCCAATTCACAGCCACCCTGTAGGCAGAGCAGAGCTGCTCCCTAGAGTTTCTGAGGCTATAATTGTTATGGGAGCAGACACCTTCTTCTTTTTCCTGAGGAAGGCCTGGTGGATTTGGACGGTTAATCTTTCAATTAGTAGCCCAACATGTGGCCTACCATGTCACCAGAGAAGGACAATGAATCTCCATTAACTCTATGAGAAAATTGTGTCCTTCTCATTTCCAAAATGCAGCACTACCATTCCTCTCATATTTCCATGTGTTGCACACACACACACACACACACACACGAACTAAGAAAGCTCTGCCTGACGTTGTCAGTAAGATCCCATTGTCTGAGTAAAATTGCACCACTCATGATGACCCTTTGTACATCTGAATGACCAGGACTTGATTAAAACTCGCTGCAAACTGCCCAGTACCGCCCAGTTGTGGTTGTCCTTATCACTCTGGGATTTCAGAATTCTGTCATTTCACCCTCTGTGTAGACATTCTGGAGATAACTAAGAGGAAGATTATGCATTACCAACGAAACGATGTATTATAAAAAGATGCTACTGCTGCTTCTACCGAGGCTGCCGTGACTGCTGATGAGTTAGCCCATCCCCTTACTCATCCTGATTGCTGAAGCGTGGAACAAACGCTGCCTGACCTAGCCCATGTGGAATAGACCACTGTGCCCCATGGGGTTTTCATTGGCTAGTTTTGAAGTAGCTCATCATGCCTTTCTTCCTAGTCCATCTTATTCTGGAAGTTTCGCTGAAACCTGTGCAGAATTACAGCAACAAGCAAGTCTCCACTGGGATGCACTGGCTGGGACTCTAATGCAGGCCTTCCACATGGAAGATGAGCATTCTGCTACTACTGAGTCACCAAGGTCAAATGACATCAAGTCCAACCCCACTGGAGAATGAGGCAAAACCCACTCCTTTGGGCTGTGCGACACAGAATGTGTGAGAAGAAAGATACCCGTACATGTAATATACTATATTCCTGGGCGAACCAAGATCCCACATCCCTTCAAAAGGTGCCCAACACTGTCACGTCCATCCCCAGAGGACATGTGGCAGTCTGAAGAGGTCAGAATACAAATTGGCAGAGACAAATCGGATTATTGGTTAGATTCTGGAAGATCATTTTCACTTAATTTATCAATTTTTGCCAGGTTTATTCTAATTGATAGAACCTCCACGTATGTTGAAGTAGGGCTGCTCTTTATAGAGGTTTCAAAGACTGACATTTCAGTAGATCACTGGGCCTTCTCCCAAGGAGTCTCTAGGTGGACTTGAACTTACAACCTTTCGGTTAGTAGTGGATCATGTGCAATTGTTTGCACCACCAAGGACTTTTCTCACCTGTAAATGTTCCCTCAAAGACTGTAGGTACAAAATTGCCTCAGGGGGTTGGACTTTCTCCTTGGATCGAATCCTCATCAAATTCATATCCAACAAAAAAGGGAGGAGGTGGACATGCCACTAATGTGCCGGACGTGCTCTGAGGGCTCAGAGCATCTCAGGATTCAGCATGGCCACAGCCTTCTCTCTGGGAATCCACACCATCCCATTTGGAGTTCTTCTTGGCCCTCATTCCGATCCTTCTTCTAGCTCCATGAAGCGTTGCTTTTCTTTACACACCGAGACAGGATGTGACACCTGCTGATATGGCTTATTAAGTCATAAGATCAATGAATAGTCATCCCTTCTTAAGGATTTAATCATAATAAAAGCCATTCTTCACTAAATATTAAATAGGTCTTCCCTCATGGATTTTTATTATAGGTAACGTAATGGCAAATGTATGCTAGTGAGACATAAAAACATAAAACAAAAGACATAAAAACAAAAGCAATGGACTATTACCAGTTGCCGGTCAATCCCAAATCCCAACTATTATATGCCTCTGCAGTTGTAATGGAATCCCTGCGGGGTGCAAACTGTTTCCATGCTGAGTTACTAACCAAAAAGGTGGCAGTTTGAGTCCATCCTGAGGCTCGTCCAAAGGAAGACATGCAATCTTTTCCTGAAAACTGTCACGGAAGACCCACCTTAGGGAGCAAAGTTCTATCCTTGATATACATGGGGTCACCGTGAGTTGGAACTGATTGGAAAGCAAACAGCATGCATGTATGCTATCGTGATGAAAATCCACAGAATGAGAAAATGGTTTGATTTTCCAATACTGCACTTGTATTTATTGATTTAGATACACCAGGTGAGTGGCTTTCAAATCCTGTGTTGTAGTTTGGCACATGCTTACTGAGCACCTACCCCACTGGATCTCAATCTTCCTGATGCCACCACCTTTCATACAGTTCCTCATGTTGTGGTGACCGCCACCCAGAAAATTATTTTTGTTGTTAAAGTAGGTGAAGGGAGACGTCATACAGTGCAAGATATGGAAAAATAATAATAATTCGTAAATTATCAAGAGTTCATAGGAGACTGGGAGTGGGAGGGAGGGGGGAAAATTAGGAACTGATACCAAGGGCTTAAGTGGAGAGCAAATACTTAGAGAATAATGAGGGCAATGAATGTGCAAATGTGCTTTACACAATTGACGTATGTATGGATTGTGATAAGAGTCATATGAGCCCCCAATAAAATGATTTAAAAATTATTTTTGTTGCTACTTCATAACTCTAATTTTGGTACTGTTATGAATCAGGTGACCCCTGTGAAGGGGTTGTTTGACTCACAGGTTGAGAACCACTGACCTGTGCTGATTTGGGGGCATTGGAAGTTTAAAAGCAGTTTGGCGTTCTTTTCCTCAGTTAACTTCTTCAGCATTTTATGGGAACTCCAGTGAATGGTCACCGTCACCACGCACAAGGGCTCATAGAAAATAATGCACCACTTCTAAGGGTGTCGCATTCACTACGTGGCCAATGGCTGACTCAGAATCCAGGTCTGGCTCCAAATCCTGCTTATATTCCAGTGTAGAGCTACTTCCGGCTCTCTGGATGGAGACCAAGACCAACATGGCTGACTTCTTTACAAGACCATTTAGTGTACGTTGGTGAGTGAGGTAGTTAGGCTATTGTGCCAACCTGGCTGATAAACACGTGTGGGGTTAATTAAAGGGCGGAGGGATAAATGGCTCAGTGAGCCTCGCCTTTCAAGTTCTGGATCTCTTGCTTTGTGATGGTCGGACCAGGGTGCAGCTGCCTTAGCCAGTTCCTTGCTTCAGCTGGCAAGGCTCACTTCCTGTGAAACATCCTTGAGGAGAAGCCACATGGACCTACCCTGATGCAGCCCTGGGTGCTGGAGCACCTGTGTGGAGACCCCTGACAGCACTGAGATGCTTACACATTCACTGACTCGGCTTTCCTCCTGCAGTGGGTGTCATAGTGTGTGTTTTGTGAGATGGAGGAGGACTTTGTGGATTAGTGTCTGACACATGGTTTAATGTTGGACTTATGGGCTTTGGGCAGCACTGGGTTGGGGTTTTTCTTGATGTGCACTTAACCTTTATATAAAACTCTCTCTTATACATGAGTTTCTGTGGATTTGTTTCTCTAAAGTACCCAGACTAACAGAGCGGGGAAAACAAATCTTTTAAATAACCCGAGTTTAAATACAGTTAACCATTTTTGCAAAATCTGCCTGTTTACCAGATGCTCCGGGAGAATGCTCATTCCAAATGTATTATTTCGCATATGATTTGGCAGGCCAGATCCATTCCCATGGCTATTGTACAATGCCTGGAGAGAGCAGAGAACACACCCACGTTTCTGCTGACCCAGGGCAAAGAGGAAGTTGAAAGGCAAGTGCATAAATAAGTCATCGTATTTCAGAAATTCCAGAACTAGTGCCAAGCAATGAGGGGGCGAGTGGGAGTGTACCCAGGTTGTCAGAGAAGACCCCAGAAGCAGAGAAACCGTAGGAGGAAGCTCCCCTCAAAGACACCCTCAGCCTCTCATGGAAGGAGGCAGCACGGCTCTTCATCGATGAGAGGTGACTCTTCCCAGAAAAGTATTCTTCACCCGTGCATCCACAGTCTAAGGGACAGACCTCAACTCCTGAACAGAGATGCTTTAAAAATTAACTATCATGAAAAGTCACCCAGCACAGAACAGAGCTATTCAAGTACACCACAACAGCCAGAGGATGATGATAAAACGCTTAAAATGCTACCTATTTCAGAAATATAGCATAGGAACCCTTAGGTTTGGGGAAAGGTCATTCTTAAATATATTTGTCCCAAACTGGATGATGATTTAAGTTCATTTCCCAGGGATATTAGTAATAAATCATGAAGACAGCAGTTTTGGGGGTTTTGTGGGTGTCCATGCACCTACTCACGAACACACAAGCAGACACACACATGCACACACGCGCAAGAAAGGTAAAGATTCTCCTTTGCATATTTGCATCCCTACATAGCTTGGGATGTATTTTATAGAAACAGACAACCTCCACAGGCCTAGTCCTGTAGATCAGAAATTTGAGCATCAGCAGTAAATTGGGATATAATTGCCCAGAGTAGGAGTTTTCCTTGATTAGGAGTCGCAGCACAGAGCCGACTATAAAAGGACCCAACAGTTCAGCATGCCATAGAGAAATAACAGTCATTTAGCTGCCATCGTCCTGACACACGGGCTATTTTGATGCCAAGCTTTTGAGAATGCCCTGCCTTCTTTCAAAGCATAATATTAGCTTTGAAAGAATTAACGGCTGTCAGTTGTGTTGTCCTTAATATAATTAAGCTAATTGGCACAGGACCCTTTGACTCCCAGTGTTCCCTGGGAGAACTCCCCTCTGCCTGACACTGCGGCCACCTGGTCGGTCCTGGAGCGATAGTGGGGGCTCCTTGGTAAGGATCCAAAATAGCTCTTAAGGGAAATCAGTGCCAGTGGGAGAGGTAAGCAAAACAGGTGAGGATTGGAATTTCTATCCCTTAAGTCTCTTCTTGGATCAGGTTATAGCCAGGGAACAAAGCAGCTTGTGTTCAGGAAAAGGTCAATTCTTCCAGAGGAAAAAATAAGATTAATATATTTATCTAGAGAGTATCTAAAATCGCTGGCATATAGCAGTCTGCATAATGAAACATCAAGGAAAATAGAAAGACAATGCATTCTTTAAGAATACAGTGGAAATAGTCACTGACAAGGCCACGCTGCCCTTCATCCAGTTGTTCGTGAGTTGTAAGCTGCAAGCAACCGCCCCTTTGCTGGACAGGAATGTTGACTCCCAGCAAAGCCAGCCCAGAGCTTGGAGTGATCTCTCGGTCCTGCCTGCTGGCTCTGGACCTGTTGAACGGGGTCTTCTGGGGCGGAGGATTGCAATTTTCCAGGTCTTTGCGAAGAGGCAGAGATTAACGAGCAAGGTCAGGAATTATCTGTGCCAGCCAACGGGGCTTTCTGCCTCTATTGTGCTCTCCAAATCAAATAAAAGCACCACTCCCCTTTCTTCTAACTTTACCCTGACCCAAGTTAGCTCCTTCCTGGAGATTCACAGCTATTTCGAAAAGAGAATTTCATTTTGTCCTAAAATAGAGGTATCCTGAAACGGCGAGTCTTTCGTCATTTGAAGTACGTTCTCATGAATGCAAAGCCTAATTTGGTCAGCTATAAGTGACATTTTTCTCCCAGCTCTTCTCGGTTCTGTTTCCAATTAATCTGTTCCTCTGTCCCCTCCCTATTGTCTTTGCTTATCTAACATGCAACCCGATCACTGCACTCCGGATAGGGCAAGATATGACAAAATAACGATGTATAAATTACCAAGGGCACATGAGGGAGGGGGGAGCGGGGAGGAAGGGGGAAAAAAAGAGGACCTGATGCAAAGCGCTTGAGTGGAGAGCAGATGCTTTGAGAATGATTGGGGCAGGGAATGTGCGGATGTGCTTTATACAATTGATGTATGTATATGTGTGGATTGTGATAAGAGGTGTATGAGTCCCTAATAAAATGTAAAAAAAGAAAAGAGGAGAAAAAAAGAAAGCTGCGAAGTAGTTGCCGGAGCAAATAGGATGCATCCTAGGGGTCAATGCAGAAGCAAAAGCTGGGGAGACCAAGTGCCGGTCATCGTGTGACTAGGCACGAGTTGTGGTGGCATTAACAGCCGCATGGCCTAAACAGTTTTTACTCAGCTGAATGGTCGGCAGCCCAAACCGAGCAGCAGACCCACAGAAGGAAGACACGGCAATCTGCTTCCATCGAGACTGCAGAAAATCAAATCAAATCAAAACAAAAACCTTTATTCTATAAATCATGTGGTTGCCATCCGTGAGAATCGAACTGACAGCGACGTTTTTGTTGCTGTTTTTGCACATTTCTGTCACGCTGGCAGAGTGGACGAGAAAGCATTGCATGAACACCAGAATGGACCCCACAGCTATTTCCAGATGCTGGGGATTTTGGGAGACTTTTCTCCTTCCATGGTGTTGCCGGATTCAAAGGGCACATCTCAAGCAGGGGGGCAGCGTCTCGCTTCAGGCTTGGCAGATCATTCTGCAGTCTTCTTGGACCCTCTGCCAACTAAGTGGATGGGCTGCACTATCTCACGGGACGCATTCCCATTCTGGCACTCCAGCCTTGCCCCTCGAATCCGGGCAGGACACGCATTTCCTGGGTCCATTTCCAGGGATTCCAAGGGTTCTTAGATGCACAAATCGGTTTGGTGGATGCCTCCATTTATATAGAATTCAATGTGGGATGCAAATCCCTGATTGGCACGTTGAAAGGGGATGTGTGTAGCAAAGCCAAAGCCAGCTTCCTCCCAGGTCCAGCTGGGCGAGCGGATGAATGCCCACTGCTGCTCAATGCTCAGACGGAAGGCTTCTCTGACCTTGATTCCCCATTCATCCTGGGGCCTAGGCTGTGCTTCATCTTCTTTCTTTTTCATGTGTGAGGAGAAAAAAGGAGCAGCAATAGATGTGTCTACATGCGCCTTTGATTTCTCATTTTTTAAAGTTCTGTACATCACACAGCATGACCTACTGTTCCATGTCGGAATGTCACAAGGGCAAGAAAGGGTTCTGAACAGATGTGGGGCCCATGTTGTGATGTGTGTGTCTGGGAGTAAGCAGAGGTGTGTGTAGAGCGTCTAGGAACTGTAGATTGTGGGAGTGAATGTGATATGTCCCACCCTCTGGTTGCCTGACCTCACAACCACAATCCTCTGAAGAACTTCTCTTGGGTGGCTTTGAGCCAGTGCTCAAGGTTTCCATTTGCTTTTCTGAAACGACACGATCTTAAGAGCTGGTGGTGGAGTATTTGTAGAATTAGCTGTAAGAGGATGTCATCTCAGGCTTTGTGTTTTATTATTCATCTTACCTTAAAGATGGGTTCACATATTTGAAAGAAGAGAATGAAATAAACTAAAGATAACTACCCAAGAAGGAATAAAGCTCTATTGTTTTAATTAGCCAAAGGGTTGGCTGTGACACGTGGCAAGCTCATACAGAACAGAAGGCAATGTTACACAGTCCTACTCTGTCTATGGATCACCGGTGCGTTTGGGTCCATTGGTACGGCCAATTATGTCAGTGCAGCTCACACAAGGGTTTCCTCATTTTCATCGACTCCCAACCAACGATGACATCCTTTCCTAGCAATTGGTTTTTCCCTGTAAAATGGGAAGGCCAGCTTCTATGAGATGGATTGATGGAGTAACTGCGTCAATGGCCTCTAACAAACCAGTAATTGCGAGGACTGTATAGTACCAGACAACATTCTGTTGTGTTGTACAGAGGTCACCCAGAGTCAGAGCCAGCCTGACGGCAAGGAAAAAAGCACAGCAGGAGAGCCATACTCTTGCCCTTTGTGTACTTCATCAAAGATTCTTCATTCATAAGTTGTCATGTACCAAATATGTAGGAGAACATTACCATTACTTTCAAGAATTTCAGACACAGAAATTTCTAGTGTTGGCCAACAAGATCTAAAACTTTTTTTTTCCTTTTCCAAAATCATTCTTTTCCAGCCACCGACATTGAGCTACCTATTACCCCTTGATGGATTCTGATATAAACAGAGGTGGTAGAAGCATTTCTGTCTACATTAAAATTTTAAGCAGTGCTAAAATATGCTCTTTTGGTTATAATAGCTCAAGGGAACATTAACAGAGGGTGATGTCAAGGAACTGATGGAGAAAACCAATTTAGATAGAATGTTCGGGGGGAATGTCAAACATCAGTCTATTAGAGAATGGGAACATTTCCCAGGAGCAGTAGCATCTGGCCTTTAGCTAAAGTCATTTTAAGCTGAACTGAGGAATCGTACAAGAGGGAGTTATAGTTTGCCAGCTGTGAATGGCCATGGTGACCTAATAGGCTAACTCAGATATGTAATTGGAAAGATTTTATAGTTTTGTTCAACTTTGAAGTATGTGAGAAGAATAATAATGAAAAAAACTCGTTTTATCTCACAGTGCCTTCCAAGACCTTCTCCTATTTTTCTGCAAGCTAATCAGCTCATAATGATATAACTGAAGCTCAACTCCTCCTTGCCTTTCCATCAGCGAAGGTGTTAATAGCTTGATTTATACAAAAGGCAAGTGAGAATTTTTGGAGGAGTCGTTGGAACTCATTATTGGATTGTCAGGGATTCGGAGATGGGATGTCTTGGCAGTTTCATGCACATTCCAAAGATGAATACATACACAATCATGGGTATGAGTTCTACTGGGTTAAAAAATGGGGATGTTACCATTCACAAAGAACCTGTTCTACATCTTCATTTAGCAAGCAGCCATCTAAAGTGCAATGATTGGTCTCTGCCCATCCAAAGGTAAGGAGAGTGACAAAAATCAAAAGACACATGGAAACAATTAGCTCCATGAACTAACGGACCACACAGACATTGGTGATGGTGCCAGGTTATCACTAACAGTTGCTCTGGAAAGGGTTGCATTAGGAAGCCTGCACAGAGTGGGAGAAATAAATATGAAACAGAACCCAAAATGGTAAAAGAAACCAGGCTTCCTGGTGAGATAAAGACTATGGAGAACACAAGCCTCTGGTCCTTACCCTTCGTGTCTAAAACTGAACTCACCTCAATGCTAGTAAAAGCAACCATTTCAGATCTAAAGGGCAGACTTTGCTGAAGATATGTTTAAATATTGCAGACGGTGATCTTTCTTGAAAATAGAGCCATTGAAGGTGTAATTTGTTAACATGACACCATCCTAGAGTAGGGTGGGTCCGAATCTCTTTGGGATAAGTTTCTCTGTCAGTGAAAGCTTAAAAGAAAACAAAGTAAAACTCACAACCAGTGAGTTAATTCTGATTCATAGCAATCCTGTATGGTCTGGTAGACCTGCTCTTGTGGGTTTCTGAGACTGTAACTCTTTACAAGAGTAGAAAACCCCATCTTTCTCCCAAGGAGCAACTAGTGAATTTAAACTGCTGACCTTATGGTTCACAGCCCAATGTGTATCTCACTATATTACCAGCATGAAAATAGTGACAAAGCAACACAGAGAGGTGAGACAGCTAGGTAAAGATAGTCGATGCACATACCAGCTAAGAAATACCAAGAATTGCTTGCCACCACCAAAAGCAAGCAGAAAGGGCAGAAACACTCTTCTCCTGAGGCCTTCAGAGAAAATACAGCCCTGGCAACACCTTGATGTCTAAGCTTCAGAACTGTGAGAATAAATTCGGTTGTTTCAGCCACACAATTTGAGGCAATTTTTTTTTCATGAGAGCCGTAGGAAACTAACACCGCCATCATGAACACACACCAGCAGATGACAGCACGTGGCTCCATGTGGCACTGTCTAGGGCCACAGACCACATGGCCATGTGGTTTCAAAAGAAAATTGGAATACCTTTTTGGCTGCAAAATTATCGTGATACTTTCAGGAGGAGTGTGCAGGTGTAACTCATTGCCACCATGCAAGGCCACCCATCCCTTGTGGGCCTGTGAGGACTGGACCATTGTCATCTACATCTCGGCTTCCCCAGAGGCTCCTCACCAACCCAGCAGTCCTCATTACAAGACTAAACTACACGCAGCAAAATCTGAGAATATACGCCCTACTTGCAAATTTGGCCTTCAACTAGTTGGGGATGTAGTTGTCCAGATACAAGGCCACATTATCCCATTTCCACCCAGTTTGTAGAAATAGGTATTTCATCAAAAATAACTATGTGTGATCACACCTTCATAGCTGGACCAATCCCATTCAGATTCTGTCCATTGAATCTTCTTTCCTGTCTACTACCTCTGGCCAAGAGGCCATCATATTTCTCTTCTGGACTCATAAGCAATATTGCCTCGGTGCCTTTAGAAAGGGAGATCAAAAGAAGTCAAGTATCCTTAGTGTCCCATAAAAGAGGTGGCCGCCAGATGATAAAGTGAGAAAATTAGACAGGAGTAAAAAGACAACATTGCACCATCATTGACCAAAATAAAAGGAATGGGCCACCATAGTATTCAGGAAGCATGGGTGTCTGCTTATGGTGATGGCAAATGTGGCAACTGACATTGGCATGGATGCAAACCATGATTGATGCCATAGGTGCCACCAACATTGATTTATTGGCAAATACATTATATTTTTACTACAGTTAAAAGAGATGAATGGGGCTGAAGAAATGATACCATTCATCTTCCTTTTCCATTCTTGCGCACGCTGCTCAAGAGCACACAAGGTATCAAAGGTGGCTTGTTTGCCTGACCATCAAGAGGAGGATGTGTCATTGAGGCCAATGGCTGGCAGGTCAAGAACTCTCAGCAATCACAGAAATCCTGAAGAAATCACAGTCTTCAGAGCAAGGGGAGAGGAGACTCTGGCAGACTTCATGAATAACCCCCGTGGAAAACTTTTACCTACTAAAAATGTGTCTATTTCCTCTTAAAAGGCTAAGCAATGATGGAGCTGCAAGCTACCCATGGGGAATATTTCAAGTACTTTCTTGATCATCAAATGCATCTTAATTTACAAGAAGCATCTTGATGACCTGGCCCATTTCAGATCACCCTAGGAAAGCACCTTGTTGAGGTGGGAGTGATGGGAGTGGTGGGACTGGCGGGAGATGGAATTTTGCTCACTTCACATCATTTCAAGCTGCTGAAAGGTTGATGTTGGCACTGTAATACTGAAACCCCAAATCTCGGAAAAGTCTGAAATGAGACGCCACTGCATCTAATTGTCAATGAGGGCTAAGCTGTGGGAAATGAGTGATGCTCATGGTCAAAGTCAGTTCAATCATGCCTAGATTCTGCAACGCTCCCCTCACATGCTTGCCTAGCCACTAAAGCAGCTTTCCGACATCCAAGGAGACTGTGCTTTCTAAATAAATGACAGAGCACAGTTCAATTTTCTTCAGGGTCTAGCGTGATAGCATGGTAGAGAGAAGAGGACGCTGTAAAAAACATTGTAGAAGCTACTTGCCAGGCACAAGAATAGCTGCATGCTCCATTTCATGTAATCATCAATTATGGAAGAAGTGTTCTGGTAAACATCATGATCAATATCTGGTAAATACCATGGTCATTCCAATGCCTCTTCCTCTTCTGATCCCCCATCTGGTGCTATAGGATCAGTATACACTTCGGCTGATCATTAATGTCTCCTCAAAAGATATTTGGAAGTCTTAACCCCTCCTACCTGTGAAGATGACCTTGCTTGGAAATAGGGTCTTTGGAGATGATATCAATTGAGTTAACATGATTGGTCCATACTTGAATCTGAGTGGTATCTTCTTAAGATGAAGACAAATACAGCATGACAGACTGAGGACACCAAGTCCAGGAACACCTGGAAAGGAACTATTAAGGGCCTTCCCCACTAGGGCCTTCTGAGTGAGCTTGGCCCAGCTGACACTTTGATTTTGGACATGAAGTCCCCAGAACTGTAAGAGAATACATTTGTGTTTTTCTAACATGTCCCTTCTGTGGATGTTTGTTTAATAAGTCGTAGGAAAGAAAATCAATTGTGTACACAATTGCTGCTATCCATAGGAAAGAGTAAAGGCAGGTATCAGTAAGAACACAAAGGCTGTGACAAGAACCCAACGAACTTCCAGGGGGTTGTTAAGATAAATGATCTGTTTGTTTTGGAGGGATGTAATTTTCAAGGAAAATTTAATTTTTTAAATGGCCTATTTAATTCCATTTAAACTCAAGCCAAATCAAGCCTACTGCCATCGAGTCAATTCTGACTCACAGAGACCCTGTAGGACAGAGTATAACAGACCCTTAGGGTTTCTAAGGCTATATAATCTTACAGGGTGAGATAGTTAGTTTATTGTGCCAACCTGGCCAATAAACACATGTGGGATTAATTGAAGGGCGGAGAGATAAATGGCTCAGTGAGCCTTGCCTTTCTTGTCTCTCGCTCTTTGATCATAGGACCAGTGTGCAACTGCCTTGCTTGTTCTGTGCCTCCATTTGCAAGCTATACTACCTGTGGGACACCTAACCTATGGACTGTGTTGCTGTAATTTGAGGCCCCTTTAAGACCTGCCTCGCCAGAGAATTGGAATGTATATCTCTGGAGTTGGGGACTGTTGGTGACCTGGCTGATGGTTGGTGACCTGCCTTGCTGTTTGCTGCCTGTGCCGAGATAGCCTAGCTCTCTCTACAGAGGACTACCTGGAGGCCCTCAAGACTTGAAGGACTGCCAGTGTCTCACAACTCTCTCATGGGAGTGAGTTGCACTGAGGCATTTGTACTGCTTTATAATTTAACTGTTCATTTCTTGTATTGTTATCTATATATCTGTGTATAATTTTTATAAATAATTTTATTGGGGCTCATACAACTCTTATCACAATCCATACATACATCAATTGAGTAAAGCACCCTTAATGCATTCGTTGCCCTCATCATTCTCAAAATTCGCCTTCTGCTTGTGTTCCTGGAATCAGCTCATTTTCCCTTTTTCTCTCCCCCTCCCTCGTCACTCCCCCCTCCCTCATGAGCCCTTAATAATTTATAAATTATTATTTTATCTTATCTTACACTGCCTGGCATCTCCCTTCACCCACTTTCCTGTTGCCCACCCCCCAGAGAGGAGATTATATGTAGATCCCCAAGATCGGTTCCTTTCTATACTCCCTTCCCTCCTAGTATCATCACTCTCACCGTTGGTCCTGAGGGGTTCATCTGTCCTAGATTCCCTGTGTTTCCAGATCCCAACTGCACCGCTGTGCATCCTCTGGTGTAACCTGGTTTGCAAGGTAGAATTGGGCTCATGATAATTGGGGGGGGGGGAAGCATTTAAGAACTAGAGGAAGGTTTTGAGTTTCATTGTTGCTACACTGAACCCTGAGCGACTCATCTCCTACCCACTACCCCTCTGCAAGAGATGTCCAGTTGTCTACAGATGAGCATTGGGTCCCCATCATACACTCCCCTCATTCACGATGATATGATTTTTTTTCCCCGCCTTTGTTGCTTGAAACCTGGTCCCCTCGCCCCTTCATGATCACACATGGTGGTGTGCTGTTTCCATGTTGGCTTTGTTGCTCCTGGGCTAGATGGCCGCTTGTTTACTTTCAAGCTTTAAGTCCTCAGATGTTATATCTCTCAATAGCCGGGCACCATCAGCCTTCTTCACCACACTTACTTAGGCACACATACGTCTTCAGCATTTATGTGGGGAAGGTGATCACACAATGATGATTTTTGTTCTTTGGTGTCTCCTACCTGATCCTTTGAACACCCCGTGTTCACTTAGGCTTGTGTGCTTCTTTGCTGTGGGCTTTGTTGCTCCCGAGCTACATGGCCACTTGTTTGCCTTCAAGCCTTTAAGACCCCAGACACTATATGTTTTTGATAGCTTATGCTCACGTCTGTCTTCAGTGATCATGTCGGGAAAGTGGGTATCATGGAATGACCGTGTAGCTGAGCAAGGTGCTATTGTATTGAGGGAGTGTGCATGAGGAGGCCCAATGTCCACCTGATACCCTACTACTGAACCTATAAATATATGCACATAGGTCTATTTCCCCCATAATCATAAATATATTTACATATTCTCATGTCTAAATTTAGGCTTCTATATATGCCCTTTGCCTCCTACTCCTTTCCTCTATTTCCTTACACTTCCCTCCTGTCCCACTACCATGTTCAGCCTTCATTCTGGTTTCAGTAATTCCTCTCAGTTACCTTGGCCTTGGTCACTCCCTACCAGTCCTCCCATCCCCTCCCTCCACTGGTTTTGAACCACTCATTTTTCCCTTGTCCCTGTGTTGGCCAACACCTCTTCCCTTCCCCTACCTCCCACACTCTCATGTCCCTCCAGGACCGTTGGTCCCGTTATTTTCTTCTCACATTGTTTGTCCAGCCTATCTTCTCTAGGTGGATCTGCATCTATCTGTATATAATTTAACAGTTCATTTCTTGTATTATCTATCTATCTATCTATACATATATATGTATATATATATTTATCAGCAATCTGGTTGTATCTCTCTAGCGAACCCTGTCTAATATATAGGGTCACTATGTATCAGAATCGATTTGATGGGGAATTTGGGTTTTGATTGGAACCTTAGATTAGAAGCAAACTGCCTCATCATTCTCCTAAGGTAGGTTAAGCAGTCCTAACTTTGGGTTAGCAGTCAATCACTGTGCTACCAGGGATCCTAAATCCAATCTACTGCTAGGAAAATAATGAGTCTTCTCATTGATGGTGAAAATAACAAAAATGTCACCGTTAAGAAAGGAGCTGTGAGACAAAAATAGTTAATGAGAGGAGGAAGTCCTGGTCCTGAGAAGTTATACTACCTGCCTGTGGTGACGGGCCAGACTAATAAGCAACCATTTTTGTGAAAACAAATCATTCCTGGTGGTGGTGGGAGAGGAGGATTCCGACTTAGGGTGACTCCTCCTGGTGAGCAAGTAGAACTGTACTCCGTTGGGTCTTCCAAAGCTATGACCTTTCTTCCAAGTACTCCTGAGTCGATTGCCACCACCAGCCTTTTAGCTAAGAATCAAGCACTTATCCATTCATGACACACAGGTCTCCCCAAACCAAATGCTCCCCCAAATCAAGGCTGGAAAACATGAGACTTATCAACAACTGCCTCTTAACTCAACGATCTTAGACTATTGATTATCCTTCTTCACTCCGTACTTCCAGCACACTTATTGCATTCAAGATGTGCTAATTCACTTCTTTCATCAAAGTACCAGAAAGAACAATAATCCCTAGTTGTGCTGGGAGGGAGAGGGATTCAATTCTGGGTTTGGACTGTACTTCATTAGAAAATGGAAATTGCTGATCTGACTTTCTTTCTTCCTTCCTTCCTTTCTTTCTTTCTCTTTAAGAGCAGTTCCTATTGCAGTCACATGTTTGAAGTTTAATTCAAGGCTCTGAAATGAAGGAATCCCAAAGGGACATACATGCAAGCACATCTGCCCCTTCATCAGGACAATGAGAGAAATGCCCGGTGTCTTTTGTCTGTGCTGCCCTTACAGGAAGCTGGGGAGGGCTCGACCACAAAATCAGGTTTAACCTGGCTTCCCAGCCCAGATCAACATCTGAAGCGCTAAGTGGGTCAGCAACCTCTTGCCACCCCAGCCTCCCTGAGGATATCTTGAATCAGACAAGGAATTCATCTCCACCATCACCTGGGTGCCAGGGCTTGAGGGGTGAATCATGCACACACTTAGTGGAAGAAAGCTGTGGGCTACTGTAGGCCCCCCAAGAAGGCAGCCTCTTTGGCCTTCTGCTTCAGCCCACCACAGAAGGAACTCATGCTGCTCAGATGTCACCTCACTTGGTCCCTTCTGTGGCTGTTAGCTGCAATCTATTCTACTTCTCGTGCACAGCAGCCCCATGCACAATAGAACAAAATATGCTTTCCCCATGGTTGACTTCAGACCAGACCACTGTGATTGACATGTTTTCATTGAGTGATTTTCAGAAAGTGATTGCCAAGCCTCTCTTCCTACTCCATCTTCATCTACCAGCGCCACTGAACCCTGCCCAGCATGACAGCAAGCCTCCACTGACAGGCGGGTGGTTGGGAATGGCACATGCAGTATAAAGGTTAGGAATTGAACCTGTGTCTTCAGCATGGAAGATGAACATTCTACCACTGGACTGCCATGACTCCTTTTACCTCTGCCCCATGCCTTCACTTCCCAGGAGCCCAGGTGGCACAGTGGTTGTGTGTCCATTGGGCTGCTAACCATGAAGTTAGCAGTTTGAAACCACCAGCTGCTCTGCAGGGAAAGATGAGGCTTTCTACTCCTGTAAATAGTTACAGTCTCAGAAACTCCCTGGGGGCAGTACTACACTGTCCTGTAAGGTCACCATGGATCAGAAATGACTCAATGGGAGTGAGTTTGGTTTTAGTTCAGTTTGGTGATAAATGTGGCTTATAGGGGACCACGCCTGCTTTGACCTCTACTCACCTCCCAGGTGGCCCCATTTGGTCCCATTAGGGTTTTCTGTTCAGACGTGGTCGAGATTTGTGCAGTACTATATCTTACCATATACACCCCCTGCTTTCTCCGCTGCTGTCTTCCTGATCATCCCCCCTAGCCCCCATCTCCCCAACACACACTTTGGCTACCTCCTCCCTTTGCTTCCTGAATGACACTTGTGGGTGGGAGAAGTGGAGGGGCGGGCAAGGAGCTCAAACTGACTGCCTGAAACACACGCTCACCTTCACAGGGACAGCCTAATTGCTGTAGGAATGTCAAATATGTCATCCTTCAAAAATAGATCTGACAGTTTTCTTTTCTTTAAAAAATTAAACCAGACAGACACTACACAATTTTAAAAAATATGTTGATGGACCCCATCTCTTTCTCTTTTTCTAGTAAGCCAGAATTTGTGTGCCCAAAGCATTCCCACTTTGTCTTTGTGCAGGTGTGGTCACTGAGAGGCTGGGACCGTTGGGGGTCATGGAGTTGGTGACTCTGCCCAGCACCCTGTGTCCAGCAGAAGGGCGCCTGCCTGCTCCCGCGCTGTCTGCAGAATCATTGCTGTGCTCAGCCCACTGATGTAGCCACAGTGTTGCCAAGCAATCTTCTTCAAGGTCTTCCTCTTTAACAAGAATCAAATAAAATAACCCCAATAATAACGTGTATACTTAAGAATATAACGGGCAATGCTTTTTAAACAGAGACTCCAGGGGGCATGGGGTAACTTGGCCCAAGGGCTGTGTGAGGGAAGTGCATTGGGAAGGACAGAGGGACATCATGCTCCTTTTTCAGATTCACTCTTCACCCCGGTCCTGGTCTGTGGAACCAGTGCTCCATGGTACTGGTTGAGCTCACCCAATGGAAGGCATTAGAAATGTCCAGAAGGTGGAAGGAGAAAGAGGCCTGGGTATTCCTCATACCCTCGGCTTCCTTTCTGCTTAGGTGGCCAGATGAAATACAGACTGCCCAGGTAAATGTGAAATTTTAGATAAACCACAAAAGCCGCTTTAGAGGGAAACGTGTCTCAATAGTGTCATGGAACATAATTATATTAAAATATTTTATATAAAATTCTAATTGAATTGAACATCCCATAGATACTTACTCCTCCCTCAATAACCGATGCAACTATCTTGCTATCTGACTTTTCACATTTACAGGACTAGCAAACTACCTGTCCCAGGCCTTTGTGTACTAACCTGGGCTTCTCCCCATGTCCAGCCCCTGGTTTACAGAGCCACTTATGTCTGCCAGGCTCTTCACAGAAGCAGCGAGCTCACCAGAAGGCCTCTTGCCAGGCCCATCCCCACCTCCGGTGCCAATGCTGCAGCTTCAGCTTTGTGCTAAAGGGCCCACTGAGGTGGACTTGGAGGCAGCCCTTCTGGGAAGGGCCTGTGAGTGGCCGGAGGAGCCGAGGGGGAGGTACAAACAACTGGAGTGGAGAGGATACTGATGTTCTTTTTACCTCAGCGCCTGAAGGGACCAAGCTCAGTAGCAGAAAGTGTAATAGGGTTAGTTGGGGGTGTGAGAGCCGTCCTTCTTCCTCTTCAGCTTCGCAGCTAAGCTCCTCTCCGGAGCAGTTTTCCAGGCTCTGCCTTGGATTCTAGTCCTTCTAAGCTTAGCAGCATGTCATGTTTCTGTGGGAGCTTCCCGACCATAAGGGGCAACAGCAGATGATGGAGCTGTAGTGGGGTGTCTCTGGGGGATATTGGCATAGAAAGCGATCTCCCCCAACTATCTTGACCCCTGGACCTGCTGGTTCCTTGAGCCACAGAACAGCCAACGGTGCCTCTACTCTAATCACTGGGCTCCTGGCAGGGACTTGCCTTCCCATGCACAGCAGTTCTAGGGGTCTGAGTTTCCGGGCCACCTCCATGTCTTCATCAAGCTTATATAACCCGGAGTTTGCTTAAGGCACCAGTCTTTGAACCTGAATCGGGTCCGTAAGTGAGGAGGTGTATTTATTTGTTATATCTGGTAGCCTTACAAGTCCCTGCAAAGTTGTCCCAGTTCTGTTGTCTCCTTCAAGAGAACGCCAGGGTCCTTACATGTAGTACTTTTTTGACCCCAGCACCTCCCCTCCGTAGCCTACATGGTCAAACCAACGTGCCACATTGTCTTCTGTGATTTCCCTAAACCCTGCATTGACCTTTGCATATGGTTTGTTTCTAGTAGTTATGATGGCTGGGGGCCAACAGGTCAGCACCAATGTATGGCAACCTCATGCACAATGGAACGAAACGTCCCCAGTCCTATACCAGCCTCATAATTGGTGGCAAATAGGACCACCATGGCCCATGGGGTTTTCACATTAGCTGATGTTTCAGGAGAAAATTCTACCAAAGAACCTCACTGCCTTTATTTTCACAAAATGCCAGTTGGCGTGTCCTGCCTCCTCTTTCCTAGGATCCTAACCGATGCATTTGTCAACAAGAACTCTCCACATCACTCTCCCAGCATGACCCCCTGAAAATATTCCATCCCAAGTTTGGAATACAGTGTCTAGTCGCTGCTGAGCAACTTTTTCTCAAATCAATGGGTGGGAGAAAGCTAGAGTCTAGGGTCTATTACCTGCACCATATGCCCTTTCTAAAAACTACTCAATTGTAAAGTTGATTCCAGTTCATAGCTGCCCTTTATGACCAAACCGATGGGAGAAAAGTAGCACATCTTTCTCCCATAGAACACCTGGCAGGTTTGAACTGCCAATCTTCTTGTGAGCAGCGGAGTGCCCAACCACTGTCCCAAGAGGGCTCCATCTTTCTGAAGACCAATGACATAAAAGACTGAATCAAGGAATGATTAAATTCTAAGCAGCCATCGTAGCGCACATGGAGCAGGTAAGTAAGGGAAGAGTCGGATGAGAAAAGATCAGAGAGGTGAGTTATGCTCATGTTCACTAGTGCTGTGTAACATGGGCTTCCTCTAAGCATGGTGGGGTAGGCCAGCCAGGCTTCTCACATGGCAACTGATTTCTCTCATGGTGAGCATTCTAGCGCAGAGGAAATGGGAGCTGCCAGTTTCTGACCTGGGCCCAGACACTGACACGATAGTACTTTGGTAGCATTATACCGGTTAAAGGAGCAGAGAGCCCACCCAGGTGCAAGGTGAAGGGATGTGGGTCCCCTCTTCAGGGATTTGCTGCCATCTTTCATCCACTATGCGATATCCAAAATCAGAAGCCATTCAAAATTACCACCAATGTAGAGAGTGATCGACGAGCTTTGGGCCAAGTTCATTATAAAGTAAAGAAAATATAAAGATCAAGGAAATTCTATGACCCTTACTTAGAAGGCCCAGTAGATTCAAATTAATTTTTCATACCAACAAGTTTCCAATTATCTAGCTATTGTGCTTGAATCAGATAGCAGTTTTTAAGTGTTGTAAAGAACATAGATTTTGTAAGTAAAGACCTACACTTAATTGTGTGTTGTTTGTTTTATTTTTAATGTGAATATGACATCTTTCATCAAAGTTTTCTTCACAGATTTGGGATGTACCTAGTCGTCACAAAGCACTTTGAACTCAGTAAGGCTTGCTGCCATCGAGTCAATGTTGACTCATAGGCTGGGTTAATGCTTTGGTGGGGAAATTCTTAATAATGTTTGAACAAGGGGCCTGTACCTTCATGTGTTTGTGTTTGTCTTTACTGGACCCTGAAAGTCATGTAGCTGATGTCACTTTTATAAGCATTTGAAAAGAAAAAGGGGACTAAGATTGTTGTGATGAAAAAAAATTAATGGAAACTGTAGGTGTTGGGAAGGACATTGAGACACTGGGAGCCTCATTCATTGCTAGTGGCAATGTAAACTGTTGTAGCTATTGAGGAAACCAATTTGGAAATCACCTCAATAAGTTAAATATAGGTTACCACATACACAGAAATTCCACTCCTAAGCTTATACCCAAAAGAAGCAAAAGGGGAAACAGAAACAGTGATTTGTATAGGGATGTTGATTTTAGCATTATTTCCATTAGCCACAAAATGGAAACAAACTAAGTTTCTATCAAAAGACAAATAAACAAAATTTGTTGAATGCATACAACAAAATACTAAAAAACAAACCAACCCAAACTCACTGCCACCAAGTCAACTCTGACTCGCAGCCACCCTGTAGGACAAGGTAAAACTGTCCACTCGGCCGTAAAGAGAAACGGCATCCTGATAACGTGTTACACCAAGGAGGAACCTTGAAACGCTATGCGGAGTCAAAAAGAGCACAAATACCCCTAAGGAATGATCTCCCTTTCCCATCCCCCCTCTCTCACTGCTGTCCACTTGAGTCTGACCCACAGCCACCCTATAGGAGAGGGTACCACTGCCCTCAGGGGTTCTGAGACTGACTCGGGGGGAGTTGTAGTTGCAGAGAGTGCTGGTGTTTGTGGTGCTTGCCAATCTGCTAGATGAGACTGTAGCACAAGGCCAAAAATTCCACTATCATATTTTGAAGTAACTCATTTAAAAAAGAGAATTCAGAGCCAAATCTATTCTCAGCTTGCCTTAAGTTAATGAAAACTGGTCACTTCCTGAAAGCAAGAATAGCCCCAGTGCGGTGTCAATAAAATACCGTATGAGGAGCGAAACGGCACCACTTCCTGATTAAATCATTCACGGCGTTGAGCTAACTCCTCACAATTAATTAGTATCGATCAGAAGAAACTCCAGAGCCTACTGATTAAGGATGCTGGAGGCGACGGATCAATTCTCCTGAGTGAAATCTACATAAACGCAAAGCAGTCCCCAAGTGTGCAATGGAATACTGTGCCCCGGAGGCACTGACTGAGAACTCGGTCAGGACGCTCAGGGGACCGCTGTCCTGGGTCTGCGGTAAGCGCCCTGGTTGCTCTGCGGACATCCCGGAAGCCAGGATGAGGGGAAGGGAGGCTTCACTGCCCCTGTTCAGTGTGCTTGGGAGAACTGATCTTGTCTGCCCTGTGAGGGAGGTCCCAGTGTTTAAGACAATTTCGCGATTCCAAGAATCCTTCTTCCCCCAGAAGAAACATTGAGAATTTCGACATGCCTGATTGCAACCCCAGGTGAATTTCATTCATGTGAAACCTGCAGATTTAAACCATCTGATCATTTGCCCGAGCAGCCGTGCTGATGCAGTGCTCAAAGCGCGTGGCTCCCAAGCCAAACGGGAACAGTTGGAGCCACCAGCTCTCCAGGAGAAAGGCAAGGACGTCTCCTTCGTAAAGATGGAAAGTCTTGGACACCCTGCAGGGCGGTTCTACTCCATCTGAAGGGCTGCCACGTGTTGGGAATGACAGGAGGCTAGTGGGCGGGTGTCATTTAGCTACAGCAATGGATTAAACAGACCGATGATCAGTGCAAGGATGGCCCAGGCCCAGGCCATATTTCATTCTCTTGTACTCAAGGTTGCCATGAATTAGAGCTGACTCAACTAACAACACTGGTTAGCCAAGGCTGAAGTTCAAGTTGCTTCCCTGGAAACCTGCTTGCTGTGCAAATTAATTCTATAAATAAAATTAGGAGTGTTTATCCAACTTAAAAGAGCAAAGTGTTTTCAAGCACTTGAGAAACAGTATTTCCATACAAATCATTGGTAAGCAGAATATGAAGCATTCCTGTCTCCAGACTGAGGCAGGATCCCAAAGGAGAAAAGGATCGCCATTTTCTGGTTCAAGCTATTTCATAGGCTTCAAAAGATCATCAACAGAAACTCCTTCAGCATCATTTAAAACTCCATTTTCTCACCAGGGCATAGGGACCTTTCCCCGACTTAGTGATATGGTGCAATCGTATTCTGTCTTCAGCTGGTCTAAAGTTATCTGGCATTCTATCGTCAACATTTATGGTTAAGCGCATCAATGAGTATACTGCCAACACCGTCCCCCTCCAGCACCACCCCTGAAAAGTTCACAGCAACAACAAAACTCACTGCCTTCAAGTCGCACTGCACTTTGGGTTTCTGAGTGTAAACTTTCACAGGAGCAGAAAGCCTCATTGTTTCCCCTTAGAGTGGTTAGTGGGTTTGAACTGCTGACTTTGAGGCTAGTTGCCCTACTTGTAACCCTATGCCACCAAGGCAGCAATGTTTTTATTTTTGAAAAAGAACGTGGCTGTCCCTGTGATTAGTCTGAAGTCACACCTATTTGCTAGTAGCTAATTGAGTGTGTGTGAGTGGGCAGGGGGGTCCCTGGGTGATGCGAAAGGTTCACCCTCCATTACTACCCCAGAGATTGGTGGCGTAAGCCCGGGTAGTCACGCCACAGAAGAAAGGTCTGGTGATCTGCTCCCATGAAGATTACAACGAAGAAACCCTGAAGGGGAAGTTCTACACTGTCACACAGAACTGACTGGATGGCCGTGGCTTTGTGTTGTTTTGAGTTCATTAGTTGATGAAATAATAGTACAATGGAGACTAAAGCTCAAGTTTGGCCAATATGTAGTCCTGCTGGTTTCATTCTGTTACGTGGCCTCAAATCACATGGCCACCCACGTTGCTAGTTCACAGACAAGAGTGCTGGTCATGGAGGAACTCAAAAGAGACCCCAAATTCAGATGTTCTGAAGTGAATGGATTAGGAGCCAGGTAACTTGAATCCTGAGCCCAGCTATTTTCCTCTTATGTGACCTTCATTAGGAAAGTCAATCGACCTTCCGCAGGAGCCTTCCCTAAATTTCACCTAGGCTCTAGAGGTTGAGTCCTTAACCATTTGCACCATGCAGGGACTCAAAGAAATGCAATTAGGGATCCGTACAAAGCCCTGCTCTGTTGACCACCCTTCACGCATGTTTACTCCAAAGGCAACGGATTGGAGGCATCATATGCATCCAAGGGGTTACTGGCACATGGAAGTTATTATAACAAACTCTGGAGGGTGCGGGAAAGTCTCTCTGGAAACTGAGATTGGCAGTAATAAATTCCCCATCAGCACTAATTCCTAAAAGAACCGCCACATATAATCGATTTGCTGTTGAACAATATTACCCTTTGATCGGGCTGCTGTAGAGACCCTGATGGCTTAGAGGTCTGGCTTAATAAGCAATTCCAATTCCATTGCTTCCTCCATCTGAATCAATATTAGAAGCAGCCTTGTGTATCCATCTCTTTGTGATGGCATACCGCTTCTCTACAGAGTTCAGACCAAACATTTACAGAACATAACCTGCTAGCAATGTTTGAAGGCTGTCCTGGAAAAGGGCATCGTGCTCGGTGAAGTAGACCCTGAGATGGATTGTCACAGTGGCTGGAAGAATGGGCTAAAACAAAGCCACGTGTGAGGCTGGCGCAGGAGTGGGCGGGATTTCCTTCTGTTGTGCCTAGGGTCGCTCTGGGTTGGAACTGACTCGATGACACCAGAGACCGGACTCCTGTAAAACAAGAGTCTGGGAAACCCACAGGGGGCGGTCGCTATGAGTCAGCACTGACTGTGAGTGAGAAGAACAACAAGAAATAACGGTTAACTACTCTTATTTTAAAATATCTTTTCCCCCCTGGTTGCTTGAAATGTGAAAAAGCAGAGGGAGGACCAATAGACCCCGCTGTGCCAGTTGCTTTCAACCTCACCTGGTGCTTTGTAGGAGCTCTCGTGATCCATCAGCACCTTGGATTCTTGGCATGATCCCGCTTGTGGCTTGATTGCTCCAGCAGGAAACAGAGTGACCGCTCTCTGGCCAGGAAAATGTTGCACCCTAGAGACTCATTGCTGTAGGAAGGTGCTTTTTGTATGGAAAGGGTGCCTGTGGCTCTTTGGTGAAGCAGGCTACTGCTAAATAGGAGGCCAGCATTCCAAACCCACCAGCTACTCCAAAGAAAAAAGACATGACAGTCTGCTTCCCTAGAGGTTTGCAGCCTTATAGCTTAGTCCACAAAGACAATGTCTACACTTTAGTAAGTAGCAAATGGGGTCTTAAGCACTTGGAAGCAGGCCTCTAAGGTGTAACTATTAGTCTCTCCTCATCTGGAACAAAGGAGAGTGAAGACAATTGAACTGAAAGAAGCCATTGGTCCAAAGGACTAATGGGCCCTGTGAACCTCTACTGCCAGGATACCCGAATAACAAAACTGTGACTGGTTACCATGCTTTCAATGGGATCAAAATAGCAAGTCCTAGACAGAAAGGATGCATTGGGCTGCCTACCATGAGGTCGGAGGTTCAAAACCACCAGTTCCTCTGAGAGAGAAAGATGAAGCTCTCTATTCCAGTAAACTCCAATAAAGAGTTACAGTCTCAGAAAACGAAAGGGGGTCAGTGGGGAGAGGGGTTCTACCTTATCCTATAGGGAAGCTATGAGTCAAAGTGGACTCTTTGGCAGCAAGTTTGGGTTGCTTTGGGTTTAGACAGGGGCGGGGGGGAACTGTAGAGCAAAATTCAAAGTCACAAAAAAGACTAGACTAACTGGTCTGATTGACAGTGATGGAACCCATGAGACTGTGGCCCTGAGACACCCCTGAAATTCTTGGAGTGAACCTATTCCATGGGAATCAACATTCAGCAAAAATAAAAAAATGAAAAAACAGATAAGCCTATGAAGTAATAACTATACATTAATGCAATCAATTATATGAGACCAACAGGGCAGGATTGGCCCAGAGACAAAGCAGGGAAGGCAGACATGGGCAGAAAAGAAGGGTGAATGGAAACTAGGAAGAGCAATGTCACCTCTGGAGACTCAAACAATGTCATAAAACACAGTGTGTACAACTTATTGAAAACTAATTTGCCCTGTAACCTTTCACCAAACAGCAGTAAAAAAAATTCAATAGTAATAAAAAGAGTCATAGCCTTGGGAGCCATAGGGGCAGTTCCATTCCAATAGGGTCACTGTGAGTTGGCATCGACTCCAAGGCAATGGATGGGGACTTTGGTTTTTGCTAGTTTGTTTTAATGACAGTCTGTTACTGTTGTAAGCAGCACATTTAAGATGGGCATAGCAGTTCGATACCCTCAGCTCTCTTCCACTTTACAAAGAGGCGGAGTTTAGGCCCACAAGTGTCCTCCCAAGCTCCTGCTGTGAAGGATGCAGAATTGGCATGTTAAGTCATCGGTGTGGGTCAGAGCTTTCCTTCAGAGGCTGGATGTTCCAGCCCCAAACAGAGCCCAAACCTAGATGACAGGCTGCTTGTCCTCACCCTCGTACAACGCTGAAGCAGAACATTACTTGTTACTATCAGTAGCAGGGAAGAATCCCACTGTATCCTTCCTGAAAACTTAATTTCTTCCTTTTGCCTTCCACCCTAGTCATCCTGCAAAACTTGACCTTCTCTCTTGGCTTCAGTAAGAACCACTTATTCAGCTCTCCTACCTGGGCCCGACACCTCGTCTTCCTTACTCCAAGCTGAGATTACCCCTCCCTGACACATTATAACTGTCCCCACACATTCCCATAAACCAGAGAGAAGTGATCGTTTAAAAGTACCAGCGCCACAATCCGCCCAAATCAAGAACCCGGAAAGATCTTCGTTAACCTTGGCACTGAAGAACCATGGGGTCTCTGCTGATCTGGAGCCCCAGCAGTAAAGAAATGAACTGAGGAGGGAGGTGCTTTGGCATTAGAGA
The DNA here is from genome assembly GCF_050624435.1 of Tenrec ecaudatus. Classification (NCBI taxonomy): domain Eukaryota; kingdom Metazoa; phylum Chordata; class Mammalia; order Afrosoricida; family Tenrecidae; genus Tenrec; species Tenrec ecaudatus. The sequence goes on from NC_134531.1 coordinate 214,196,989, forward strand.
TTGGGCTGTTTGCTTTTAAGCTCGCACAGTTGGATGTGGCTATTGCTAGTTGTTGAGTCAGTTTCAACTCATGGCGTTCCGCGTGTTACAGTAGACTTCTGGGAAGTAGAACTCTTGGGAGTAGATCTCCAGGCCCTTTGTCCTGTAGTATCGCTGCATGGGTTTGAACCACTGGTTGTTTATACTGCCCACGGACCTTCTCGGCATAATGGTAGGGTAGGTAGTGTAACTATGTAGAACTGGGGGTCCTTTTTAATCTCTCCACGTATTTGATGTGTATGTATGTTGTGTGTCCTCAAAACTCCCAAGTGAGACACAGTTCTTTCGAGGTGTTATTCAAAGCAGCGAGAGGAAGTTCCCCGTGCACTACCGTTTTACTTTGCTCACTGTTTGCCATGATATCAAATCAAACTAACCCTGAAGGACTTTCAGCACATCTGGGCACATGGTAGAATCTTCTTAAGGCACAGCCTTTCCCCCAAAGAACCAACAAACTCACTGCCACCTAGTTGAAGCCAACTCATAGCGACCCTTCAGGAAAGGGTGGCACTGGCCCAGTGGGCGTCCAAGGCGGTGACTGTGGGAGCAGGAGTGCACCCATGCTGGAGCGGCTGTTAGTTTCAAACTGCAGACCTTGTAGATCACACCCCAACTCGTAGCCACGACACCAACAAGACTTTTAATGTTTTACTCTGGATTTGTTGCTTCTTATAAAAAGGCGGACGATTTCAGGGACGTTCTAAATGGTAGTGTTAATATAGATGTCATATTTCACATCATGACAACAGTCCCAACAATAAAATAAACCTTGGAATTACAAGAAGCCTGACTTCTATCCAGCGACCCTCTCAAGATAGTGTCCAGGATAACAAAACTCCAGAGCACCACTCAAGAATTGAGGTACCCTCGTATTTTAATGCGAAAATCCTCAATCTGTCGCTTCAGTAATATGAACTTTAATTTAAAGGCACACTCAAGTCATTCCAATTGTCTTAAATCTTACACAAGGACCTCGACCTTATTTGACATATTTGGAATAAGAATACATTGAGGGTTGGAAGAATAATACATTTAGGAGTTTCCATCCTATGATTAATTGAATATTATCCAAGCCTCATAACACTTTGATGCTTTGCTCTTCATATTTCCATTCTCAGGGTCCTTATTCCTTCAAGGCAAGTAGGCAGCCTCATTGATATTAATCAGAAATATACATTATAATAAGAGATCTCCCTAGGGACCTGTGGTGCCAGCCTGAAACCATTTGAATTTCAATGGGATGCAATATTACATTAAAAGTGATATTCAAAGATGATTTCTCATTTCAAGAGTTGTAGAATAAAGACGGAATCAACTTGGACTCCTTAAGAAAGCACCTTCCTGACGATTGCTAGTCACTTTCAGGTTACTACGATCTTTTGTCCTCGTTCATTTTTTTAAAGGCAAAAGCATAAGTTTAGCATTATAGTAATGCAATGTGTGTCTACATATGAGAAAACTTACCTAAAATTAAGCAACAGCATATTTACAATAACTTTAACTTATACAGTGCTGTTATCTATCACTATTAAATAACCCCCACTTCTAATATCCTTGTGTTCTTATCAAAAAAGAATTGCTTTCAATATCTAGAATTATATAATCAAAACCTAGATCCATATCTCAAATTTCCTCATGCAATTAGCTTTTTACTTCTTTAGAAAAGACTCCAGTTTCCATTGGGTAGACCAGTTTGTGCTCAAAAGGGATTCTATATCTGTAAATGGCACGAAGTAGCTTATTATCTGTAATCACTGACGGTTCTACTTGGTGGAAAACACTGGCCAAGGAGACATGCTTCAAGGGATCAGTGGGTGCCATGGTGAAACCAGGGGTGCAGAGGCATCAGACACCTGGGACTTGATCCTGGTGTGGCCCCCATTCCTCTTGGAAAGTATTCTACAAGGAACTGCTCATCTCTGACACAGGAATTGCTAAAGCAGCAGTTCTCAAAGTATGGATCCGGAACCCTGGCGTGCCTCCCTACTTTGATAGATCTCTAAGATCAAACATAATTTGGTTACTATTAAGGTAATAGCTGCTTTCTTAACTTCTATTATCCCAGCCATACAACTTGGAATGTTTCAGAGGCCTTGTGAGGCGTGTTCTCACAACAAACTGAATGCAGAATCAGAAATCCTCTAATAAAGCAGGCATCGATTGCAAAAATATATACACTATTACCACTTGTATCTAAATTTTTGTTTGTTTTGGAAAATATAATTATTTTCCAATAAAAAGTCATCTTAACTTTTATAAAATAGGCCTATTGTTTTGTTAGGCGCCATTGAGTTGTTCTGACCCATATCAACCTTGTACACAACAGAACAAACACTGCCCGGTCCTGGGCCATCCTCACAAATGTTCCTATGTTTGAGCCCATTGTTGCAGCCACTGGGTCAGTCCATCTTGTCAAAGGCCTTCTCTTTTAAGCTACCCCTCTACTTTACCAAGCGTGAGGTCCTTCTCCAGGGACTGGTCTCTCCTGACAACCTGTCTAAAGTGGGTGAGACTAAGTTTATTAGTTTACTTTTAATGAATTAATCAGTAAATCCCTTTTTTAAAGCTTCTCGGTTTTAATTTCTAATATGGGAAACATTGGTAAGAATGACCCAGAAACATAAAAGTTCTTTGACGTTTTCAAAAATATTTAAGAATGAGGAGAAATTGTGTGACCAAAACAAAACAAAAAAAGTCTGAGGAGCACTGCAGTAGTGGATTTCTGAGATGCCCTGTGACTGACTGTGAGGCATTCTAAGGCTGGGAGGTCTAATTGAAGTGACCTACAATGAGCTTTCACATATGATTGAGAACCACAGCGGAGACCCCTAAAGGTCTGATATGAGGGGCACACCTGTGTATCAGTTGGTGCTTCCTTATGAAGGCAACTCCACTTCTGCTCTTCCCTTTCAAGCTCCATCTTTTGTTCCATCTGCATCCCCCACACATTCTAATTTAAAGAAGTTTTTGTTAAAAAATCCTTGAGGGCAAGAAACACAGTAAGATTGAGGATAAGAGTATCCCACCGAGCTCTGATCAGAGCAGTCTCAGGCAATGGGTCCCTCGACTTACGGACACGATGCCCTGGGCTCCCGTCTTTCTACCCTACTAGAACGTTCTGCAAAGCAGGATGTTCCAGAAGACTGGGCATGTCAACAGGGCCTAGACAAGAACAATGACTAGGAACCATTCTTGCCTGAGTTACAGGTCACACTGACCATAGGTGACCCATTTTGGTTTTGGTTTTTAGGCCACTCGGAGTTTTATAGCTGCTGATTATCTACAGTTTGGCAGGCACCACCACAAATTCTATCCAAATGAATGTATAAGTAGTTTTCCATGAAAGGTGAGTTTGATTAGTAATTAAGAAAAAGTCAGAAGACTATGGGTCTTCTGGCCTCACAAGGCCTAGAATGTGTAGTCCCCAATACTTAAAAGGGATTCCTCCCCACCCCCCAGTTTTACACTTTCTCTCTCCATCACCATCAGTGAGTTGGGGAGCTAAGACTTAAAGCCAAATGTGTCTCCTTCATGATCCATTCTGGAAAGTGTGGAAATCCTTTGATGGCCGTCATTAGAAAGACTGGCCTCTGGCATATGAAAGGCTTGTCTTATAGCAAGCAGCCATCTAACTGAAGTGTCAGTTAAGTCCACACAGAATATGCATGCCAACCTGTTTGATCCAATGTTTGTAAGTAATTATACCCAAGACCAGAGGAGGGAATGGTATTAGAGCTTCAACTCTGTGGACCCAGTTTGCGGAGGACTACGGATGACAGCCTAAACCCAGAATCCATTTGCTGGGTCCCCCTGTGGTTAAGCCTCTGGTGAAACACTTCTGACCATTGCCCAAGGATGTGAATAGTCATGGTGTCAGAGTGCATTGGAAAGTGGATTAATGCAGACGTCGTTAGGTTAAAATTTAACACTTTATCATTTGTCCACCCTTTTGACTAATTTATCCTAATTTTTAATTTTCAAATTTGTTCTAGTTTATAATATTTTCTACTTTTTTTCAATGAAGGTTTCCCTATGTTTTATTTGGTTGGTTTTTCTTTTTATTGTTTTTGGTTTGTATATAAAATTCCGGATAAATGCATCTACAAGTAACTGAATCAATAATCTCTTAGGGTTAAGGAGATGGGGGAAATGGAGAGCTAATAATAATAAGTACAAGAACAACGAAAATGTTCTAATATTGACTGGTGATCACTACACAACTCTTTCAATATGATTAAACCACTGGGTTCTATGATATGTGAACTATGATATGCCAATAAAACTGTGTTTAAATCCATGCCACTCCTATTCCTAGTCACATTCCAGTTCTCCCATGCCAAACTTCCCTTTACCCATCCATGGAATAGGAGGGTGATCGCTACAGTGGAAGGCTGCGGGGGAGAGCAGAGAGACAGTATGGAAAGTGCTCGTCTCCGCACTATTGTTTAGATTTCCCAGAGAACCACCACGTGGACACTCACTTACTCAGCCCGTCTCCTGAGACCTGTACCGTCTTTGGTTGTAGGAGGTGGACTAAAGCTCATTTTCAAAATCCCTTCATGAGCTTCTCACTTCACAGTTTTCAAAGCACTTTTCTCATTTGATCTCATTTCATCCTCACAACAACGAGGATGATTCTCACCAACCCTAATGAAGAAAGCAGAGGACTATATTTGCCGTAATTATCATGTTGCCCAAAATGGGATTCCTCCTTTGGGAGACAAATGGTTCTTAGCACTGCATTTATCTATCTTGGTTGTCTTTGGAAAACCAGACCCTGATGCTCACTATGAATTGCTACACTCCTCTCTCAACTTAAGCACAGACGTCTTTAGTACGCTGACTGGAATGGAGGGCATGGTCCACGCGTGCTGCATGCCCAAGGCTACGTATGGGGAAAGGAAAGTTGGACTACTCATGTCATCTTACCATTTTCACCAGCTGTCTTGTCTTTTCCACTGGTTGCCCCGGCACCTTGTCGCTAAAGGGATGTGAAAAGAAGAAGAAATCGTTACTATGATAGTCAGAATTACTTTGGTTTCTTTCGTTGTTTCAAATATCCTTTGCATTATATCAAATTCTATTCCACATTAACTTAAATGGCTAAAGTATGCTTGATGTTCCCAAGAGGCCAGTGTCATGAGCTCAACCCAGGAAAGGACCGGGTACAGGAACCAGACCCTGTCCTTTGTTCACTGCTTTGAAAAGGCAATTCTCCAGTCAGGGAAATCAGAAGCCAGACTTTTGTGAAATGGCCGGAACAGCCAAAGTTTAGTACAATCTCAAAATCAGAAGCCTCACATTTGTCAGTGATGGGCATTACACAGTTATAATTTCTTTTCTGTGCAAGCCTTATTTTAACAAACTAAAACAGAATCCATGTATCTTAGAAAATTCTAGATAGAATGGGGAAAACATATGAAACAAAACTCAAAATCTTTAATGAGACCAGGCTTACTGGTGTGATAGAGATGAGGGGGGCTCCTTGGGACCATGGCTCTTACCCTTCAGGCCTCAAACGGGAACTGTGGTAGAATAATCAACCACTTAAAGGAAATAGCCAAGGGCAAAGTTCAGAGGGTTATGAAAGAAGGGGAAAGGGAAACAGGAACTGTGGGGAAAGTGAAATAATTGGTGGTGCATGCAGGACTGCAATTCCATTGATGAGTTGACCAAAAGTCTGTCTGAATTGTTGAAATGTACAACTGATGATCGACTCTGTAAACCTCCTAATGCACAATTTAAAATTTTAAATAAGCAAAAGTAATTAAACAATGTATATTTAACAGATGGATAGGTGAAGAAAAGAACATTTTTCAAAATGTGAAGCTATTCTGCATGGTACTTTCACAGTGGGCACATGACATGATCCATTTATCAAAATCCACAGGAGTGTACAACACAAGGAGTGAATCCGCATATATACAATGGACTTTAGTATATAACAATATGCCAAGACAAGGTCATCAATTCTAGAAACAAGGCAAGATGGACAATTTCTCTGTAAGTCCAAATCCTTTCTTAAAGGATATCAAAATTTTTAAAAATGAAAGCATTATGCTCATAATCAATTGCTTCAATTGTGCAATTATTTTTCTATCCTTATTAAAATGTCTGTTCTATGTATTTTCACTTTACTAGGTTTGACCAGAACTACGAATATTTCGTTAGACTTGAACTTTTGGGCAGGAAGCTAGTTGAGTTCAGGGAGCTGGGCGAAGTGCATTCCCGGCATAAACATGCAAGTGTATTTCCTCACAGCTCATTCCATTACTATCTGAGGAGGGTCCCTGGTGGCACAGGAGGTTAAGTGTTGGGCTCTGAAATGAACAGTCGGTAGTTCAAAGACGAGACTGTCAAGAATGAGTCTCATGAACCTGAAGGAGCAGTTAGTGTAAGAATGGACTTGACAGAAATGAGTGAATCTTTGAATAACAATGTTCTTATCTCCTAAAATCACATGTATAACTCTCCTAATACAAGGAGATATTATTTTGTTGATTCAGGGTTTTTTTATTGTGATGAGAAAAAAAGCTCAGTGGTAAAAAGGCTTAGAGAGACAAATAATCTTTCTTACACAAAACACATCAAGAAGGTTTTGTAAAAGCCAGATGGTGAGACTTCAACTCACTTACACATCATCAGGAAAGATCAATTGCTAGAAAAGACCATCAAGTTTGGTGACATAAGGAGATGGTGAAAATGAACTAGATTGACACTATAACCTCAGTCCAGGCCTGAGACACAACCTTGATCTTAAAGGTGGCAGGTTTCCCTCTGCTGTACAGAAGCTCTCTCCCCCCACCAAAAAAAAAAAAAAAAAAAAGCAGCACACAGCAGCAACAAAGACATCGTGTAGTCTCTAGCTTTCAGGTAAAGAAAACAAATGAGGTCCTGGTTGGGAACGTGATTTGTCCATGAGTACTGAGTGAATTAATTAGTGGGGGAGCCACTTCCTTGCCATTGCTACGTGATTATCTGAATGGCATTTTGGAACGAGGGGCAGCCCACTGAACACAGAGAAAACCGCTTCACCTTTTTATATGTGACCCTACTAAGAAATAAGAAGTTACCTAACACTTTACAAATGGTTTCAAGACTTCAACCTGAAAGCAGAATCAGAAGTACAATTATTAATCCACATGAGCTTTCCATGTCATCACGTGAAATCCTCAGATCTTTAGTCAAATCTTGCTAGCCATAGATGGATCATATGGGAGAATTTTGCTCACTCGCAAAGTTCATCTAATTAAATAGGGTGATTGGTAAAGACTTGTATAAACCAGAGTCACCATTCCTGTGCACACTGTTTGACTTGTGTGGTTGATAGCCCAAGAAAAAGAATAAGTCCCCTACTCACTACTCTCTGCTCTTCCCTTACATCCCCATCCCACCCATCAGCCACTTATTGCCATCCAGTAGCTTCCAACTCACAGGGACCTTACAGAGGGCTTCTGAGAATGGACATCTTTATGGAAGCAGATAGCCTCGCCTTTCGCCTGTGGATCAACGGTGGATTTGAACCTCCAGTTATGCGGTTAGCAGTCCATTGCTTACTTGACCATGCCGCTAGGGCTTCTCGTCCTGTTCTAGTCGATTTGAAATACAAACATCCTTCTAGGTCATCAATGATGCTTGCTGCTCTCAAGTTGGCCCCAGTGACACAAGGTACAGTGGCATGGGACCACGGTGATCCATATGGATTTTATTACTCCTCCCACCTTTCCTTAGAACATCATCAGGACTTTCTTCCAAGACACCAATTGATAGACTCAAACCTCAAACCTTTGTGTTAGTGGCCAAGTGCATTAACCCTTTATACCTCCCAAGACGTTCCTCCCAGGTCAGAGGGAGACAAAGCCTCCTTTCTTCAGCAAGGAACAGAGACAAAAGAGGAAGCAAGTGTGAACTTACATAACTCTGGATCCCTTCTTCATGGGTAACTTGAAAGATCTTGAATTCCTTAAATGCCAGACCTATCTCTTTGCACATAGCTATATGAGCCTGCAATGTTTAGCCACACATCAATTGTTCGTGCACAAACGGACAGGTGAAATTATGACATCTCTCCATGGCCCCAGGCAGAAACCAAAAAATCAAACCAGTTGCCATCAAGTCAACTCCAACACCTGGCGCCCCCGTATGTGCAGAGTGGGGCTGTGCTCCACAGGGTTTCCCAGGCCAGCGCCTTTCCTAAGCTCATTGCCAGGCCTTCGTAATGTCTCTGAGGTTGATCTGTCACCAAGCATTTGATCATTTCAGTCACCCAGGGATGCTTACCTAGAATAAATGATCAATCTGTAATATAGATCACCTTTTTTGAAACTTGTTAGCGCAGTGCTTACACATAGTAGATCTACAAGTAAAGATGCCCCCTTTCTTCTTGCTTGTCCTTAATTTGATGCCACAATGCTGGCTAGTTTGCTTCATGAAAATGATGGTCATCTGACCGCCATTGTGGGCAACCAAGCAGTCTGCGGCTCCACTCCTCAATTACTTAAAACGTCCACTCTTCCCCGCTTAATTCATAGACAGCCCAGAAAGAAAAGCAGGTTCCGTGGAATAAAAGGACCTGGTTTCACAGTTGGATAGAGCCAAATGGAGGGGAATCTGCATGCAAAGTGGATATATTCCCTCCACCACCAGCCCCACTGTCTTTAAGTGCTTTAAACACCGGCACCTTTCAAATGTAATGGGCACTTAGTTCCATAAAAAAATTACCTTTTAGAAGCAAAGTGATATGTGCCCAAGAGAGGAGGGGAGTCATGTTTTTCAGGATTTCTATGATGGGTTTTTTGTGTCAGGTCTTACTTGAGGAAGTCAGAAAGAAGCTGATGACTGTCGAAAGAAGACAATGTCTTGCAACTGAAAATGGTCCTGATGAAAAAGACCGCATCTTCGAAGTGTCTCATCTCAGAATCCTTGGGGAGCTTGCAACATTTTAAACAAAGACTGGGGTGGAAGGAGAATGACCCGAGTGTGCCCCTATTCCCAGGATCCAGGGTGGCCATTTAGGTCTTGTATGGCACAAAGAGTCTACAACGAACCACTCACCTAAAGGTTGGAAGTTCCAACCCACTCGATGACACTGCAGACAACAGGCCTGTTCATTTGCTTCCATAGAGATGGTAGACAAGAAACCGTATAGCACATGTCTACTCTGACACACGCCAGGGAGGGGTGGGGGTGACCCTAGTCAGAATTGACCCTAGAGCAACAGGTTTGGTTTAGAATGGTCATGACACATTATTATTTTATCAGCAGGAACGGTTAGTGATAACTAGGGATTGTGTAGTACACACCCACTGGGGACAGACATGACCGAAGCACTGCCAGTTATCATCCAGGTGTTTACGTCCAGGCTTTTAATATCACCAAGGTCTCATTAACCCGTCCCATCTCCTCCTAGGGCTTTTGGCACAGAGAGGAACTGGCTACGATTGCACAGTACTAAAGTGGAAGAGGCAGCACTCTACCCCAGAAGCCCCAGCTCCAACGCTCTTCCTCTTCCCCACTGTGCCCGGGGTGTATCAGTATCATGCCTGCCCCCCCTCCTAAAGGTCTCCATCCGCAATCACCACTGGTGAGGTAGGGCAATCCACCTTCCAAGGTTACCATGACTTCATCAGGATGCTCTGCGTGGTTCAAAGAGTTAATGGGCACAACTACCACCCGAGAGCTGGACCCGCAAGCCTACCCGGAGGCTCTTTGGAAGAAATACCAGTGATCTACTTCCCCAAGCCAGGCCATTAAAACACGTCTACACCTCTACTCTGACCCATAGGGGGTCTCCACAAGTGGGGGCTGACTTAACTGCTGGCCTTGAGTGGTGCCGGTCCCGGCGACACAGGTTGAGGGTTTGGGGGACATTTGGCTGACGGGCAGAGTCAATCCAACGGCTGAGGGCTCAATTCTATACTAGCTCTGAAATGTTCTGTGAAGCTTAAATAAAATTAGGAAGCAAAGAGTAGGTTATGCTAACATAAATAAATGAATTAATGCAGAATTGTAGGTCTTTCTCTAAAAGACAAGGAAGGGAAAGTTAGGTTGTTGTTTTTTTAATGAGGTAATAGACGTCAGAGTCCTGGGGAAGGGCCCTCCATCTATTCCACCCACTCTCGTTCCCAAGGAGAGAATATCCCCGCCTCCTCCCTCCATGAGCCCCAACCACGATCCCATTGTCCTCAGTTCTGGTTCCTATACAGGGCTCATGTCTGTGTTGCAGAGCAGTTAGGTTAAAATTTAGCATGCTTTAATTTGATCTTCCTTATGATCCATTCAAGTTTGCTTTCATTTGTATTATTTTTGCTTTCTTTTTGATTGGGGTCTTTATCTGTTTTACCTTGTTACTCTTGTTAGTTTGCTGTTTTTTTTCAAAGTTTTTCTGTATATGAAATTCAGGAGCGGTAAATCTATAGAAACAGTAACTGGATTAGTGGTTCCTTGAGGTATGGCAGGGATGCAGAATAGGGAGACAATAACACATGTACAAGATTGGAGCAAATACTCTAAAGCTGATTGTGGAGATGGTTGTACAGTGATTCTCTACAGGACTGAACTAGTAAATTGTAGGGTATGTGGATTTTATGCCAATAAAACTTCTGGGAAGTAATTTTTACGGAAGCAGAAAACCTCATCTTTCTCCCGCATAACAAACTGCCTTCCGTGCAGACCCTTGATATGAGATTCTGAAATTCTGAGATCTTTCCATGTAACTTCAAAAAGAGTTGTGTGATATCACACATTCCATACTCGATGTTATTCAGTTTATATATCAATTTAATAGTTGGGAATGCAGAAGGTAGGGAATTTTCCCCCTATACATAATAAAATCCCCAGGTTAACTCAGATGGGAAAACACCCCGTCAGAGTTTTCCAGAAAATTAAGCACATATGTTTTACAGCACTTCATGAAGGTGACGTTCAATGCCTGTCTATCGGGAGAAATTTGCTCTGCTGTCTCCAAGAGATCTAGGTAGTCAATGATCACGGCCACTAAAGACAACAGAGCATGGCATAGGTGGCCTTTTGCTTGTTTTGTTCTTCTTGGGGTGAGGGGGGGAAGGTAAAAAAATCTACCTAAATTTCAACAACAGCAAAACCAGAGCCCCCAAATTTCACCACAACTCTGTCCCCATGGGAACGCCACCATGATGTTTCCTGTCTGCCCGAGGCCATGGTACTTGGCTCAAGTGTTCTCATTCTAGTCTTTTCCTGGTCTACTTCCAGCCACACTCAACTCTAATGGCTTCACTTTCATTAGATTCACTTCTATTGGAGATTCCTTAGAACATATTATCCCATTGCAGGCACAGCGCCTTCTCCTACATTTTTTCCAAGTGTCTAGAATAGCCATCCCTTCCTCCTCCTACCATCTGAAATCAGCCTCCCTGCTGTTCCAGCCAACTGTGTTCAACCTCCTTGTGCAGACTGGCACCTCGTCTCCAAACATATGAAAACAATGCTCCTATTGCCGTCACCAAAGCCTTCTTCAAGGGGCTGGCCACTGCGGGAGCGGATCCCGCCACAAGCACAGTCACGCTCATTACCCTGGCTCTTCAGGCCACAGGGTCCTTTTTTTCCAAACCAGCTCCTTAGATACCAAGCTCTGTTGCCATTAAGAAATACTAAACACCCGTCCAAGGTTATTAAAAAGTACTGTGGCCTTTCGCTCTCCCTCAAAGTGTGCAGCTTGATGCATGCCAGGGAGCTGTTGAGATGACTTGGAGAGGGTAAAACAAACAAACAAATGGAACCAGTTGCTGTCCAGTGAACTACAACTCCCAGTGACCCCATGTGTTCCAGAGGAGAACTGGGTTCCAGAGGATTTTCACTGTTGGATCTTTTGGAAGAAGATCATCAGACCCGTCTTCCAAGGCATCTCTGGGTGAACTCAAGCCCGCAACCTTTCAGTTAGCACCCGAGCGTCTTCGCTGTTTGCACCGCCCAGGAGCGATAGCATTGAGAGCCACTGAGGGAAAACAGCAGAACCATTTCCAGAGGAGACTCGCTCTGGGTTCTCAGTGCTTACCAGGGCCTCACACCAGCCTCAGAAGAGGGCATGTCTGTCTGTGGTGGTGGTCGCTAATTAAAAGGTGCTGCTTTGTTGGGTTCCATCTAGTCAATTCTACTCACCCTGTAGAACAGAGTATAAGTACCCATAGGCTTTCCAGTGTGTGCTCTTCACAGGAGTAGAGTGCCAGGCCCTTTCCCCCTGGGCGAGTTTGAATGGCTAACCTTTCACTTAGCGGCTGAGCACCACGCTATTGGGCCACCAGCGCTTCGTAAGAGTATTCTGGAATTCACCAAAGCTCTAATTAGGGGAAAGCGAAATAAAGTCCTTGTGCCTTGAATGCTGCTGCTTATAATCCAGCACAAGCCAAGTGTTCACAGACCGCCAGGGGGAGTATTTAAAGAGAGAGTGTTTAAGTCCTTGTCCCTGAAAGTTCTATAGGACCAAGGGCTGCATGATAATTCCAGAGACAATGTCTTAGGCCGAGTTTTCCAGAAAGCAGGGACTGAGGGAAAGGCTATTTGTACCATGACTTTCCAGTGTGTGTGTGTGGGGGGGGGATGCGGGGAGGCAGAAGAGTTAGCAGAGGACAAGCAAGCAGGTGCTGAGCCCGTGGGGCTGTCCTCCGAGATAAGTGTACGAGTTGCTTTGGAGGACAGCTGTGCTTGCTCGAATCTGAACATTCTGGTGGTTCTGAATTAGGCTGCTACGCACAAGTCTGCAGTTTGAAACCACCAGCCCCTCTTCAGCAGAAAGACGGGGCTTAATACCTCCATGAAGAGTTAGTCTTGGAAAATCACAGGGACAGTTCCACCCTGTCCTATAGGGTCACAAGGAGCCAGAATTGACTCGATGGCAGTGAGTTTGGTTTGGCTTGGTGTTAATCTCTTGGGCAGCTGAAAACAGCACTCAAGACTGGGAATCAAAAACCAAGGCAATGACAGGACCTTGTTCCCTCTGCAGGCTCTTAGGGAGGACCATTCCTTGCCTTTCCTAGCTTCAGGTACTCATTACCTTTGAGTTGACCCCAACCCACAGAGACCCCACATCACTAAATGGAACTTCTCGCTGGGGGTTGATGTCAGATCTTCATAGGAGCAGAAAACCTCCTTCTTAATGTTCCCGGTGTTCCTTGGTGTCCCTGGACATTGGAATGCATCTCTCTAAATCCTGCCTTTGTCTCCATATAACGCCCCCTCTGTGTGTCTTCATAGTTGTACCTCTTTTTATAAGGATATCAGACTTGGGAGAAAGACTAGGTTTTTTTACTCGCATAAAGAGTTATGGTCTTAGAAACCCACAGGGGCAGTTTTACCCTGATTTATAGGGTTGCTATGAGTCAGAATCAACTTGATAGGAGTGAGAGTGAGTGAGTGAGTGAGTGAGTGAGTGAGTGAGTGAGTGTGAGTGAGTGGAGTGAGAGTGAGTGAGTGAGTGAGTGAGTGAGTGAGTGAAGAGTGGGTCAGTAGATTAGGGTCCTCTGAGTCCACTATAACTTGCATTCACTCATTGCATCTGAAAAGACGCAAGTAGATATGAATTTTGGGGAGACCCTATTCAACCCAATACGACAGACTCTCAGGAGGAAGTGTAATTTTATTCACTAGCTCCTGTTTCTTATTGGTGTTTGGTTTGCACCATGGGTTGTGCATCTCCTGGACTTCTGACCTGGGCCAAGGCACCCTCTTTGTCTCTTCTCCAGCCCACAAGAAGCCCTAAGACAGGAGGTGGGGAGATGGCACCTGCCTGAAGTTCGTCTGAGCCCTCATAGGGCTGGCCACGTACAAGTGTCCACACTGATAAGGTCTGAAGAAGGAAGAGATGCATGATTGGCACACAAATTGGTAACTTAATTTTTTTAACCACGTTGCAAAACGACGGACAATTCTGTCATATTAAATGACTCATAGGCTAAACAGTCCATTCTATTTTTCAGGTAAATAATGCCTTTGGATCTATTTCTCTGTGTACTTTGAAGAGGGATTAGGACATGTATCACATGCAGATGCTCTATTGAGGAGCTATATAAACATCAATAATAATGATTTGTCTTAATATTATCAGATTGAGCAGAAAATGGGCTGGTACCAAGAATTCATACTGGATGCACCACAAAGTATATGTTTCCTTTGAAATGGAGAGATTTGACAACTTCTGGGAACACCATTCTTCTAGAGAAATTTATTACAAAATTATAATGCTCTTTGAGTTATCACTACAGATAAGGAAAATGAGACATTTATGTCGGGCACTGAATTTCAGCGAAACCAAACTTCTCCAAAATCAAGGTTATCCAATATGATTTAAAATCTAAGTTAATGCAAACTATATGCTGAACAAATTATTGAAAATTTAAATGAAAACATAATCAGTATTGCTGGTGTTGCCCTTTGCTTCAAGTTCTAACACAGTGCTCCTCTAAAGCAAGTCAATGGACTCAAGGGACTGAATAATCACAAGGGTGTAGAAAATTATTCTAAAACCTTTCTCTACACATTTCTCATGGGTCAAGGTTGTCAGTTAAGGATTCATGTTGTTGTTTGTGTTCATTACATAATTTCTGGAATTACGGTGTGAATTTTTACAAACAATTTTACCCAATTTCCATATAATCATGTATATTTCTCATATGCCATATTTGAAATCAAATCATCAAAATCCATTTCTTCATTAACAATAATTCAGATCACCAGATAGATCATGCCTATTAGGGGGGGAGAATCATTCACCCCAGTATATATTTCATCTTTAGGATGAAAAACAAATTTATTTTTTCTTTCTTTTATATTTTTTCAAATTTCTTTTTCGATACAAGGTGAAGTCACTGAAATGTATACTGAATTGAGGTACAAATGGTAATCCCAGGACATTTTCTAAACCTATACCTCTACCCTGTAAATGGATGAATGTGTACTCGCTCTGAGAACTTGACTTCGCTTTTGACTTGTTAAGACAAGGCGTGACAAGACAGTCATCACTGGGGTAGGGAACTTACAGCCTTTTGAAGGATAAGGACACACACAATCCCCATATTCTCCAAGGCCCATATAGACCCTTCCCATCCAATTCATCACCCTTGTGTTGTTGTTGTTACCACAAAGTCAGCCCCAACTCAAGGCAGCCGATGGCCAACGGCAGGAAAGCATTCCAGGTCCTGGGCCACCTTCATGACATTTGTTATGCTTGAGCCCACTGGTGTGACTATTGTGTCCATCTTTTTCACTGAGAATTTCTCTCATTTTGTTTGCTTTCTACTTTCCCAACCAGGATTGTCTTTTCTAGTCATTGTTTTGTTCCTGATCAAATGCCTAAAGTAGGCGTGTCTGTGGTTTGCTATCCTCTCCCCTTAGGAACATTCTGGTTGTATTTCTTCTGATTTGTCTGTTCGTCTCATTGTCGACACCACAATTTGAAATCATCGATTTTTCTCCTGTCTGCCTTTTTCATTATCCATGGGTATTTCCCCACTTCACTCCCATCTTCCTGCTATAGGTGCACACTTTTTCAACAAAAGGTTGAAAAAAAACCATATACATGTGTATGATATTGGTAACACAGAGACTGGATGAAAGAAGATAACTCTCAGGAAGGCAGGCCTGTGAGCCGGCACTGGGCAAGCCTAGAGGTCGCTGAGAAAATGTAAGATGTAGATTCCTGCCCCTACATAGCTCACGGGCTAGTGGGTCAGACAGAGGGGAAAAGCCCATCCCACTAAGGAGAGGTAAGAACTGCGACCCCAAAATGACCAACACATGGGCATGGGTGGGACTCCAGCACATATCAAAGTGGGAGTAGCAAAAGGAGTCTTCCCACATCCTGAATTGATTGCTCATCCAAGTCTCCATTTCCTCCCACGGAGAAGGGAATGATCATGCCTGACTCCCACCGGCACCAGGTAAGGGACCTGGCAGAAAAACACGTGCAGTGCCCATCAGCTCGCTGCTCCATCAGCGACAGTGCTTCCCAGAAGCGGCATCATTCAATGACATCAAATCACTGGTCTGCATCAAGAGAGTGCACACACGTTGTCATGGAGTCAATGCTGACTCGGTGACCTACTATGGGGCTTCCAAGACTCACTGTTTAATGTTTAACTGCTTGTGTTTCAAACTGCCAACCATGCGGATCACAGCTCAACACATAACCACTGTGCCACGGAGGCTCCTTGCATCGAGAGAGGGAAACCTGTTTGTTCGAAGGCACTCTGTGCCTGGCCTCTATTGCCCTGGTCTACCAAGCCCTGTACACACTCCACAGGAAGGAACAAGACATCCATCTCAACTGGAAGTTCTTGTTAGCTAGTGCTATTTGGTGCTATCTAGTCCCCGGTGATGCGTTTTCTCTTGTTATTTTTCTCTGTGCTGCTGTCTTCCTCCCGTGCCAGTGTCTCCTGATATGACACATTTCTAATGAGGGCAGGGTTTCTGGCAGCCCTGCAGGGTGGCGTCCTGGCAAGCAGTTCAGGCGGGCCATGAAGAAGAGAAACAGCACATCTGCGGGTCGCTGGCACGTCCTCGCACACTCGCATTCAGGGGCCATGGAAGCCCTCACGGTGTACTTGTTCCCCAGAAGCAATGGCAGAGAAATCAAGATGCAGAAACACCCCAATTATCTCAGCCAGCCCTTCTAAGGGTTTCTTCTGTGGATTTCTTCTGATCACCATGTTTATAGAGAAAAAAGGCATGCTTCTATGGTATTAGGTCTGATGTCTTATTGATGAAGAATCACACGCTTTTAGATGAAATATAAGTCTTTAAGCAGCCCAGGGAGCAGACGGCCAGCAATTATGCAGGGCTGTGGATAAAGAGCAGGGTGGCCCAGCAGGTAGCTGATGATTGCTTGCAGTCACAGCCACCTATAGGCATAGGGACGTTCAGGAACATCAAAGGCACATCATTAAAGCACCTTCCAAATCAAAGTCCCCGAATTTGTCTGAAGAGCCAGAGAGAAATTCATGCCAACACTTTTGTGCTCAAGAGAGATGAGGTGCATTTCTTACTACTGATGTTTTTAACACCGCTCTACTTCCTCTGGAAGCATTGGAGAAATTGAGCAATATAATCACTACTAATTTATTCCCTAAGGAGTCAGAAACTAAGGTTGAAAGTAGACTTCAACAGGAAAGATTGGGTGAGGGGGAGAGAGTTGGCTGAAAAAGAGGGAGAGAGGAGAGATATTCAATCTTTCTAATGCTCTCTCTCACTCTGAGCTCATTCTCACCTTAGGGAGACTAGCAGGCTGAATTTCTGACCCAATACTATGTTCTATTTCCAGCATTTTTATCCTGACCTTTTTAGTAGTAGGAATAATTAGCATCCCTGTGGTCTAGGTAGACTACTTAAGAAAGGACTCTCATTATTAAGGATTTGTGATTTCTCTATGGAAATTCACTTTACATTTTAACCTACAGTCCTATTTTTTTTAATTAGTACTCCCTGGTCTGATTGGAACCAATCATGGAGATAGTGTCCAGACCCGACAATATGAATCAGTCGCCAACCGGACAGTACTTCACAGCAACAACAACAACAATAGCTCTTGTGTCACCATCCTCTTTTTAAAAAGATTGTTTTATTGGTATATACTTCACCTATCATACAACTGAACCATCCGTCTTATTAAGTTTGTGCGATCATCACCACAGTCAGTTTCAGAATGTCTTCTTTCTTCCGGTCCACATTTCGTGAGCTCCCCCATTTCCACCCAAGCGACTCCACCAGGAAGGGAAGAAAATTCCATCATTTCTGCCACCCCAATTTTTTTGTAGATGACAATAGATAGGGGAGGTTGTCAGATAAACGTCCTAACTACAACCATCTTCTTAAAGAATGGTTTCTAGTTATAAAAGTAGGGTTTGGATGTTGAGCAAATTTTACGAAATAAACCTACAAGGGGGGTGGGGAAGCCAAACCACCTTAGGATCTGACTAGTCAGTGTTGATCAATGTTCATGATCCGGGAGCGTCTCTTCCCATCTTTTCCCTGTGTGAACACATGTCAGTATCATCTCTGTTTCATAAGAATTGCATAGGCCACACGTATCATGTCATATGTTGCAGCTTCGCAATGTGACTTAAAGAGCAGTCGCGGAGGTGCAGTCGCGGTTCCTTGTAATTCTATAGTTCTGACGACAAGAAATGTCTGGCCTACTGTGTCTCATTCATCTGGAA